>NW_026000185.1:6400783-6403781 GCF_001458135.2 Marmota marmota marmota | reverse complement strand
TTTTTTTTTTTGTACTAAGGATTGAACTCAGAGGCACTTGACCCCTGAGCCACATCCCCAGCCCTTTTGTATATTTTATTTAGAGACAGAGTCTCACTGAATTGCTTAAAGCCTTGCTTTTGCTGAGCTGGCTTTGAACTTGAGATCCTCCTGTCTCAGCCTCCTAAACCACTGGGATTACAGGTGCTGAGATTATAGGCGTGTGCCACCACGCCTGCCTGGCACTTTTTCCCCTCTGTGATGTTGAGCTTTAAGCATTCTAGGCAAACACTCTACCACTAAACCACATGCCCAGCACCTTTTTTTTTTTTAATTCTGAGACAAGGTCTCGTAAATTGCTCAGGCTGGCCTTGAGCTTTCAGTCCTCAGCATCTCAAGTAGCTAGGCCACACCCAGCTAGGCCTCTGAAAGATGTCACATGATGCAAGACCACAAAAGGGAAGAGTAGTCAAGGGAAGATGTAAGAGAAAATGTCTCAGCAAGTGAAAAGACCCCAGGGCAGGCACAACTTTATGTGCCTGGAGTAAAAGAAACCTGAAGGGCTTAGGTAGGGGTCTAATTGGAAACCTTGGTGCATGACTGTAATCCCATAGATTTAGCCAGACCAGCCTCAGCAGTTTAGCAAGACTCTCAGCAACTTGTTGAGACCCTGTCTCAAAAAATAAATAAAATAGAGCTTTGTGGTAAGGCACCCCCAGGTTCAATCCCCAGTATCAAAAAAAGAACTTGAATAAAGGGTTTGGGTTTTGATTCTGAGTGATAATAACCAGAAAAGGATTTGAAGAAGAAAAACAACTCAGTCTGACTTGCAGTTTTAAACTTGGTTGCTGAGGGTGGAGGTGGGGCTCCTGGAGAACAGGAAGAAGGCAGTTGTAGCCCCAGATGGCCTGGAGTGGGGGGTGTAGCCAGAAGCAGTTGAATTGAGGGCATGCATTTTAGAGGTAGGTGGTAAGGATTGAACCCAGGGGCGCTTAACCACTGAGCCACATCCCCAGCCCTTTTTATTTTGAGACAGGATCTCACTAAGTTGCTTAGGGTCTCAATAAATTGCTGAGGCTGCCCTTGAACTCACAATCCTCCTGCCTCAGCCTCCCAAGTCAGTGGGATTACAGGCATTTGCCACCATGTCTGACCTCTGTGGAGTTAAATGGGGTGGAAAAGGAGCTTAAGAATGTTAACTAGGGGAAGATTCTGCCTCATTCACTCTTGGAACAGCCTAGAACAGGGTCTGGCATCTGTATGTTCTCAAGTTTTATTTATCACCTCAACCAATAATATGTGGTTTCACCTTAATTTGAAAATGAGGAATTTGATCCCCAGCACAGAAAAAAAAAAATCAAACTAAAAATGAGGTGGTAGCTGGGAATGGAGCTGAACTAGAAAAGGGGGTTCCCAGGAGACCTAACCTGGGACAGTGGCTTGGCACAGGGGTCGGAGATCTCTCCTAGTCTGGGGACTTGGAACTTGATCAGCATCCCATGATGACTTTACCTCTCAGAGCCTCCCTTTCCCCATGAATAAGGATAACTGGTACATGGTTAGGGTAGGCTTTCCTGCTGCTGACCCTGTCCCTCATGGTCTCCCACAGACAAAAGGACTTTAGAAACCATGCGCAAGCCCCGTTGCTCCCTGCCTGACGTGCTGGGGCCTGCGGGGCTGGTTAGACGGCGCCGCCGCTATGCTCTGAGTGGCAGTGTGTGGAGGAAGCGAATCCTGACCTGGAGGTAGGTCCTGGGGCCTGCCCTCCCCTGGGCCTGCCTGCTGGGTCCCAGGCTTGCATGTCTGCCCTTGCCTCTATCGCCACCTGCTCCCCTCCTCTCTCCTCAGGGTACAGTCCTTCCCCCAGAGCTCCCTGCTGAACCCTCAGATAGTGCGGACCCTCATGAGCTATGCCCTGACCGTCTGGGGTGTTGAGTCAGGCCTCACGTTCCAGGAGGTGAATTCCCAGCACCAGGAGGCTGACATCCTCATCGACTTTGCCCGGGCCTACCACCAGGACAGTTACCCCTTCGACGGGCTGGGCGGCACCCTTGCCCATGCCTTCTTCCCTGGGGAGCACCCAATCTCCGGGGACACTCACTTTGATGATGAGGAGATCTGGACTTTTGGGTCGCAAGGTAAAACCTCCCATCTTTAGAGAGGTCCTCTCCCCAGTTCCTGGGCTGCTGGTGGGAACCTAAGAAGGGAAGGGGCAGCTGGGGCTGGTGACCAGGCTCTGTCAGGAATGACAGCTAGTCAGACCCTGTGTTGATGACTGTGTCCCGCAGCATGAAGCAGGGGGCTTTTTATAAAAAAATTGTATTTTTGTGGTTCTGAGTTTGGAACCCAAGTTAAAGATATGTCTGAGGTTTAAATGAATTGATCAGTTGAGGTTGTATAAGTTGGGGGTCTCCAGAGAAATTACCAAGAAGATGTGTGTGTGCGATGTGTGTGTGTAGAGATTTATTGTAAGGAATTGGCTCCCAGGGATTGTAGGGTGAACGAGGCCAATCTGTAGGGCAGGCTGGAAACTTAGTTGGGTTTCTGTCACAGTCTTGAGGCAGAACTCTTTCCCCAAAGCCCTCAGTCTGCTCATGGGGAGTGACCTGTTTGGACACAGACCACCCCAACTGGAGTGACTTGCTTTACTGATAGTAGATGTTAGTCGTATCTTCAAATTACTTTCACAACATCTGGACTCGTTTTGACCAAACCCCTGGGCACCATGGCATGGCCAAATTGACACATAAAATTAACCACTGCAGAGGACTACCAGGTGCCTAGCTCTCAGCTGGATTGACTTACAGAGCCTAAGCCACCTTTCTGTCAGCAGCTGAGGCAAAAGAATAATAGGCAGTTACTACACACAGTGACCCAATGGCCTGCAGTCACAGCTGAGGAAGTCCTAGAGCCTAGGGCTGCTCAGAGGTGGCCTCCTAGAAGGGGTGACTCCATTCATTCAATATATATAAACATACACTGAGCACCAAGAAGCACGGCTGCATGGGTGGGCGGGTGG
>NW_026000185.1:6396409-6398967 GCF_001458135.2 Marmota marmota marmota | reverse complement strand
TGAGGCCTCTTAGGATTTACCGCTTGCCATACTTAGGTATCAGCCTCAGGGGCTTAGAGAAACTTGCTTTTCAATTCACCAGGCCATTTCCAATAATGCTGTTTTTCAATGTTGCTAGCCCTAGTTAGAGATTCCCACAAACTAGATCAACATCTGCAGAAATACATGCCCACTGATGTGTTGCCTGGCTCTGTCACTGCCTCTTCTGGGTGGGGCCTTTGACCGGAGCAGGAGCCAGGCAGATCGATGAGGAACTAGGCCCTCAGTCGCTGGAGCTGGATCTCCAGGGAAGAAGCTTCTGTGGTGGGAAGAGGCTGAGAGAGAGGCTGTGGTCTGAGAGTGCATGCTGGAGGGAGCTCCATGTTCCTGTGGAGATGGAACAAGGCCAGAGAGTGGGAGGGGCACGGGAGCCCCAGGGAGGGGGAGGGGGGAGGGGAGAGGGGAGCTGTGGGCAGGGGAGATGGCAGAGGTGGGGGACAGAGGATGTGGGAATGTAGGCCAAGGAATAGGGGCAGAGGAAATGAAAGGTGAGTGGGAGGGACCTGGGTTGGGGATGGGGAACAGGGACCTCTGCTCATGGACTAGATCTTAGAGGAGGGAATGCTCCAAAGCACGGGTTTCCTGGAGAGAACTACAGGCACCCAGGGTTCTTGCTGCTCTGAGCTTCTATATGCAGTCTTCCCTTCAAGAGAGGGGCTGCACTTGTGTAAGGTCACTCTTCCTCTATCCATTCTTGGGTCTCTTCATCCCTGTACCCAGTATCAGCACCACCAACTAGGGCAATTCAAAAATATTTGCTGAAAGAATTCAGTAATGATAACATGGTTCAATGAGGGGTCAGGGCAGAGGAGGCTGGAGTCCCCTCCCAAGGGTCTTTCAGTGCTTCCTGCAGACCAGCAGGTCCCACTTCCCATGCATTCTTTCCAAGTGTGGGGTGCCCTCAGCTCCAACCTTCCTTTCCCCTCCCCAGATGGTGAGGGTACTGACCTGTTTGCTGTAGCTGTTCACGAGTTTGGCCACGCCCTGGGTCTGGGCCATTCCTCCGCACCCAACTCCATTATGAGGCCCTTCTACCAGGGCCCAGTGGGTGACCCTGACAAGTACCGCCTGTCCCAGGATGACCGTGATGGCCTGCAGCAGCTGTATGGTATGGCAATGAGGGACCTACCCTGAGTTGCTCTGTTGTGGCTCTCCCATGGCCTCTGAGCAGGCCCAGGGAGCCCACACCTGTCTGACTCTTCTTGCAGGGAAAGTGCCTCAAACCCCAAATGACCAGCCCACAAGGAAACCCCTGATTCCTCCAAGGCCCTCCGTCCTGCCCCCTGACAGGTGAGTTCCCCATCAGCTGTGTGACCTTGGATGACCAGTTCCCTAGTCCCAGTGTCCTAGGTGAGATGAAACAGTGAGCCCTGCCTTTCAGGACTGTGGTGGAGGGTAAGGGATGAAGAAGCCCGCCTTCTGCTCACTCACCTTTCCTACCCAGCCCCTCCGCACCTGTCCCTGATCGATGTGAGGGCAGTTTTGATGCCATTGCCAACATCCGCGGTGAAACCTTCTTTTTCAAAGGTAAGTCCCTTTGGTTGGTCCCTGACTTCCTGGGCACCATGGTTGGCTTCCTGTACACTTCAGGTGACCCCCACCACAGGCTTCAACGTTTCCTGGGAAGAGTGACTTTTAGTGCTAAAAAATGGGAACTCCTGGGCAAGCCAAAAGGAGTCCGTCGCCCTAGATTGAGTCGCCCTTGATTTCCAGATGGACACCCCAGATGGACAGATGGGTAGTGTGCAAGGGACCTTGTGGGGTGGGAAGACCCAGCCCTCCCTCGGCCACACACTCTAGGCGGGGGCGGGGCGTCCTCCTATCATGTCATGACCCCATGCCCTCCCCTTCTTACCCCTAAGGCCCCTGGTTCTGGCGCCTCCAGCCCTCAGGACAGCTGGTGTCGCCCCGGCCTGCCCGGGTGCACCGCTTCTGGGAGGGGCTGCCCTCGCACGTGAGGGTCATCCAGGCCGCCTATGCTCGGCGCGGAGACGGCCGAATCCTCCTTTTCAGCGGTGAGTGGGACCCCAGGTGGCCGGGTCCGAACCGGCTCCGGAACCGTGCTGGTGACCAGGCTGCCTCCCTCCAGGCCCGCAGTTCTGGGTGTTCCGGGAGCGGCAGCTAGAGGGCGCAGCGCGCCCGCTCGAGGAGTTAGGGCTGCCGCCGGGCGAGGAGGTGGACGCCGTGTTCTCGTGGCCATTCAACGGGAAGACCTACCTGATCCGGGGACAGCAGTACTGGCGGTACGACGAGGCGGCCGCGCGCCCGGACCCGGGCTACCCGCGCGACCTGAGCCTCTGGGAAGGGGCGCCACCCGCCCCCGACGATGTCACTGTCGGCAACACAGGTCCGGGGACGCAGGGGAGGGGGCTGGCGGTCGCCGGCGCCAGGGGGACTCCGGGTGAAGCAGGAGGGGCGCGCCTTGGGGCAGGCCTGGACCAACGCCTGAAAGGTCTCCTCCGCCACAGGTGACACCTACTTCTTCAAGGGCGCCCACTACTGGCGCTTTCCCAAAGGCA
>NW_026000185.1:6365576-6394530 GCF_001458135.2 Marmota marmota marmota | reverse complement strand
AGGCAGGAAGATCACAAGTTCCAGGCCAGCCAACTTAGTGAGACTCTGTCTCAAAAATAAAAAGGGCTGGGGGATTTAGTTCAGTGGTAGAGCACCCCTGGGTTTACTCCTCATAGAATGGAATGTCATTCAGCAGTAAAAATGAGTGAAGCATTGATTCAGGCTACAATATAGAAAAGACCTTGAAAATCTGATGCTTGGTTAAAGCAGCCAGACACAAAAGGCTACATATTGTATGATTCTATGCATATGAATGTCTAGAACAGGCAAATCTATAGACAGAAAATAAATAATTGATTGATAGAGATATTGGGGGATGGGGAGATAGGTATTTGGAAGTGATGGTTCAGGGGACAGATTTCTTTCTTTTTTCCTTTTTGTGGTACGAGGGGTGAAACCCAGGGTCTCATGAATGCTAGGCAAGTGCTCTATCACTGAGCTACACCTCTAGTGGAAAACAAATTTTTTTTTGTACCTGGGGTTTAACACAGCGGTGCTAGAGCACTGAGCCACTTCCCCAGCCCTTTTTATTTTTTATTTTGAGACAGGGCTTTGCTAAATTGCTGAGGCTGGCTTTGAACTTGCAATCTTCCTGCCTCAGCCTCTGGAGTCCTTGGGATTACAGGTGTGTGCCACAGCACCTGGCAGAATTTCTTTCTTCTTCTTCTTCTTTTTTTTTTTTTCCCCTTGTACCAGGGATTGAACTCAGGGGCACTAGACCACTGAGCCACATTCCCAGCCCTATTTTTTTTTTTTTTTAATTTAGAGACAGGGTCTCACTGAGTTGCTTAGTGCTTTGCCATTGCTGAGGCTGACTTTGAACTTGCTATCCTCCTGCCTCAGCCTCTCACACAGGCATGCACCACCATACCCAGCCAGAATTTCTTTTTAAGATAATAGAAATATTCTAAAATACATTGTAATGATTTCCCAGTTCTGTGTATTGACTTGTACATTTTAATGGATTAACTGTATTGCATGTGAATTCTATCTCAATAAAGTTTTAAAAACAGAGCGTCTGGGCTGGGATTGCAGCTCGGTGGTAGAGCTCTTGCTCGCATGTGTAGGGCCCTGAGTTCAATCCTCGGCACCACATAAAAATAAATAAATAAAATAAAGGTATTGTGTCCATCTACAAAAAAATATATATTAAAAAACAAAACACAAAACCAGAGAGTCTGCTGTGGATGGGGGCCCTAGGGGCAGCCATGGAGGCATTCATGGTATGGGGCAGACCATCTTCTGGAGGTGACACCCAGAGGAGAGGCTTCAGCTAAAGTAGGAGCAGCTCCCTTCTCCCTCTCCCTGTAGAACTCAAAGAAGGCTCAGGGGAGGTTTTGGCCTTCCTGGGCATGCAAAGGGGGTTCCAGACAGTGCTGTGGGCTCCTCAGCAGCAGCAGGTGACAGACAACTAGTCTAGTGAGCACAGGGGAACCTCTCACACATCCTCTGTGAGCTACAGAGGTTGTCTCAAGTTCCCTTCAAGGGTATTTTGGGATCCATTGAATCCCCCTCAAATTCATATATTGGAGTCCTAAACCCCAGGACTTTAGAATGTACTCTCATGTGGAGAGGGTCTTTGTAAAGGTTACCAATTAATAAAGTTACCAAGTAATAAGACCATTAGTGTAGGCCCTAATCCATTAGGACTGGTGTCCTTATAAAAATTGGAAATTTAGCCGGACACAGTGGCACACGCCTGTAATCCCAGTGACTCAGGAGGCTGAGACAGGAGGATTGCAAGTTCAAAGCTAGCCTCAGCAACAGCGAGGTGCTTAGCAACTCAGTGAGACCCTGTCTCTAAATAAAATACAAAAAGGGTGGTCGAGTGCCCCTGAGTTCAATCCCCAGTACCAAAAAATAATAAATAAAAAAAAATTAAAATTGGAAATTTGGGCACAAATCCCTGATGCCAAGTGAACCGGAAGGTGGCCCTCTACAAACCGGGAGAGAGGCCTGGAACAAAATTTCCTCCCAGTCCCTCAGAAGGATCCCACTTTGGACACACCAAATCTGAGACTGCAGCCTCCACTCTGTGAGACGATTGAGGCCAGTGGCTAAGCCCCTGTGTTGTGGCGCATTGACCCACTGGCCTGGAAAACCCCACCAAGGGCAGGGTAGAGCTGTGCTGAACTGGCCAGGAGAGAGTAACCAGGGCAGCTAGCTGAAGTCTGGCAGAAAACTGTAGAGGAACCTCGTGCTGAGAGGCCATGACGCAGGAGGGGTCAGGAGGGGCTGGCCAGCCAGGCAGAGAGTCACTGGCAGAGAGTCCTGAGGACAGGTCCTATCCCCTGCAGCGCCCATACCATCTACAAGGCCCCTGGCCTCACGGGCCCACCCCAGCTCCTGGCAGGTCCTATCTTCCTGTGACTCAGCAGCTGCACCAGAAGCTTCTCTGGAGTCGAGCCAGGTGCAGATCCCTGCAGGCACCTGGTCAGCATTCTACACGGAACACTACCTCACTGGGCTGCCTGCCCTCACCTGAACTCTGGAGCTTCCCACCTGCATCCCAAGTCCATACTGTTATCTATGTGTTTATTTTGCATGCTGGGGATCAAACCCTGGGCCTGGCTAAGCACATCTCTGTGCTGAGCCACACCCTCAGTTCCTCTGCTCCTCTCTCTCAGGTTGGGGGCTGGTGAATAGACCTGTCCTGACTCAGACAGCCCATCCTAGCTCTGAGAGTGCCTAAAGCGGAGGTCGGGGGATCAACAAGGGACAAACCCCTACTCCCTGCCCCAGGAGACTCAGGCTCTTCTGCTTCTCCTTCTCCTTCTATCTCTTTGAATCTGAACTACTGACCCTTCTTCTTGTCCTAGGGGAGGCTCCACCCTCCAACCGCCTCCCTCGTCTGCTCTTAAAGCATCTAGGGCCTCCCTCCTGGGGCGGCCCTCAGCTGATCTTTGAGCTAGAAGAACTGGGAAGAGAAGGTGACTGCTTCACTGGGGGTCAGACTCCTGGGGACAAGGCCAGACCAGATGGTGGGGTCATCCTGGGGAGACATCTGGGGTCTAAGGCCAAGGACACTCTGGGGAGGTGGCAAGGAAGCTTTCTGAGTTTTCCCCTAATCTGTTCCTCTCTAGCAGGCCAAACCCTGGAACCCTGAGTCACAATGTGCTACTCTAGGGTGAGTAGGAGCAGGCAATGGGCTGGGCTTAAGGCCTGTCTCCCAGGCCATGACCCTTCCCTGCCTGCTCAGTCCTCCATGTTCACCCTGCTCTGCCCTGTTCTCCCTGGGCCTTGGTGGAGGAGGATTGCAGGGAGCAGGGCTCATGGGAAGAACAGGCCCCAACTCAGGATGGCTCAGCTCAGCTAAGAAATTACTGTCCAGTAGACCCACAGCTTCCTTGGGCTCCCAGTCCTTTAAATGATATTAGCAGGCCAGGCAGGAGGCACATACCTGTAATCCCAGCGGCTCAGGAGGGTGAGGCAGGAAGACTGAGAGTTCAAATCCAACCTCAGCAACTTAGCGAGGCCCTAAGCAACTCAGGGAGACCCTGTCTCTAAATAAGATATTTTTAAAAAGGGCTGGGCATGTGGCTCACTGGCAAAGTGCCCTTGGGTTCAAATGCTGGTGCCCTCCCCCCTAAAAAAATGACATTAGTAAGTCCTGGTTATGGGGGCCAGGGAGGTAAGTTGTGGGCACCACTCTCTGGGAGTGTGAAAAAAGGTAATCAGGGTCCCCAGGGGCAAAAAAATAGAGTTAAGTGATGGACAAATAGGTCAACCTGCCCTCAGGTCCAGCCAGGTCCCTGTCCTATATGCTGTGTGGCTATAGAAGCAGTGGCTGGAGGAGCTGTTTCTGACCTCTGCTTAGCCCTAGCAAAGTTCTTCCCTGGCCAGCTCTTACCCAGTGTTGTAGTTTGTGTGGATCCACAGTCTGGTGTTGTCAGGGAAGGATGGACGCAGCATATACTTCCCGGTCCAGGACAATGTCGAGACGTCGCTCAGTGGCCCATCTGGGGTTAAAAACCCCACCTAAATCTCTGGTCAATTAGGTTTGTTTATGGTGCCTTGTCTGTGTGTGTCTCACTATTGGTCTCAGTCTCATTATGGGTCAGAGTCAGCCCACTTCATGTTCATTTTGTACACTCCTTAAATGTTCTTTTCGTCTTACTTTAAAGAGTTTTCAAAGAGAACAACTAATGATAAAACATCATGTAATGCTTCCTCTCTCAGAAAACTTTGTGAATTAGACTGGCCAGGCTTTAAAGTTGCATGGCCCTCAGAAGGGACCACCAACCTCTCTACCTCCTATCAAGTTCACAGAGTCATTTCCGGGCAGCCTGGCCATCCAGATCAGTTACCCTGTATATAGGTTTGGATTAAAATCCTCCTAGAAGAGCCAAGATGGTTAAGATTTTGCCTTATAGGAACAGCTAGAAAACAAACCCGAAACTCTCTTGCTAACAAAACCTTCCTCCCCAAAGAAACAGGTTCAGCTCCGAGAACGTGGATCTTCCTCCTCTGGATCCCTCTGCCCTTCAGGAGCCAAGTTCCCCCTCGATGCCTAAGCCTTCCCATTTTTAATATATATATGTATTATATATATATTCCTTTTTCTACTGGTAATTTCTCTGTTAAAATCAGAAGAAGGGGCTGGGGATGTGGCTCAAGTGGTAGCGTGCTCGCCTGGCATGCGTGCGGCCCGGGTTCGATCCTCAGCACCACACACAAACAAAGATGTTGTGTCCGCCGAAAACTAGAAAATAAATATTAAAAACTTCTCTCTCTCTGTCTCTTAAAAAAAAAAACTATTTATAAAATCAGAAGAAAAGCCACAAAAACTACCCTCAGTGTTGATGGCCAACTCTCTGAAGGTCCAACTCAAGGGGAACTCATTTTCCCTTCAGTTTGTCCAGATTGAACAAACACGGGTAAGAAGGTGACTAAGCGGTGTGCCAGGCTCCACCTAGAGAAAGCAAAGCAGCTGCTACAATACCCACCAATTTGGTAAAGGTAAGCAAGACAATTCAAGGACCAGATGAGCACCCGGCTGCTTTCCTGGAGTGAGGCTTAATGTGTGTAACCGATAGACCCAGAGGCTCCAGAGAATAGAAGTGCTCTTAATATTGCTTTTGTGACTTAATCAGCCCCAGATATTAGGAGAAAGTTACAGAGACAGGAAGGATTTAAGGGAAAAATGCTGTCAGAATTGGTAAAAATAGCCCAGAGGGTCTACAATAATAGAGACTCCCCCAGGGGCTGGGGATGTGGCTCAAGCAGTAGCGGGGCTCGCCTGGCATTCGTGCGGCCTGGGGTTCGATCCTCAGCACCACATACAAACAAAGATGTTGTGTCCACCGAAAACTGAAAAATAAATATTAAAAATTCTCTCTCTCTCTCTCTCTCTCTCTCTCTCTCTTTAAAAAAAAGAGACTTCCCCAAAGAGAAGCAGGCTAAAAGGTTAACAAGAGTTGGGGTAGTGGCTATGTCAGAATCTCAAGGCACCTTAAGGCCTCAAGCTCCTGGACAACAATGCCCAAGGGCTTCACTCCCTAAATACCAATAGCCCCCGGAAGAAAAACTAAAAGGCCAATTTCTAATGAGAACAGACTTTAAAAAGGGGACAATAACTTGTTCCTTGTGAGGCACAGCCAACCTGTCATTTAAAGGGCCAGAAGCTATTATATATACTTGTCCAATTGGAGAAGAATACCTGCTCTCTCTCTCTCTCTTTTTTTTTTAAGGTGTAGATGGACAACAACACATTGCCTTTATTTTTATGTGGTGCTGAGGATTGAACCCAGGTCCCGCCTGTGCTAGGCAAGCACTCTACCGCTGAGCCACAATCCCAGCTTCAGAATACCTGCTCTTAACAAAAGACACCCCACCTTCCGATCCCCTCACAAAATTCCAAAAAGAAATCCCAGGGGTCTGGACAAAACCAATTCTCCTAGCGGTGCACCAGTCACCTCTTACAGTGCAGCTCACCAGCACTGGAAGGCTTAGGCATTGAGGGGGAAACCCGGTGTCTGAGGGGCAGAGGGATCCGGAGGAGGACAGTATCCTATCAGACAGTATCCTATCAGACTGAAAGATAAAAAACGCTTAGTCATTCACATCCACAGGTTATAGAAGACTGATATCCTGATCCCCTTCCAGGAACACACCTGGAATACACCTGGAACACAGCCTGGAACACACCGTTGCTGCCTGTCCAGAAACCTGAGACAAAGGACTACCAACAGGTGCAGGACCTAAAAGAAGTCTGTCACAGAACAAAATTAAAACAATCATGCAGATTCCTTGCCCTAAGACTAAGCATCAGGTGTGATAGTTCCTCGGAGCCATTGGGTATTGCTGCTTTTGGATTCTCGGTTTTGTTGAATTAGCTCAACCCCTGTATGTTACTACAGGGGAAAAGGAGGACTTGAACTGGGAAAGAACAAGAGGCATTTGTCAAACTGAAACAAGCCCTAGTCTCTGCACCTGCATTGGCCTTCCAATGTTCTAAAGCCATTCCAACTGTTTGTACATGAAGTCAAGGGAATAACAAAAGGGGTGCTTACTTAGACTTTGGGGCCATGAAAACATCCGATGGCATATTATCCAAAAGATTGGCCTATATTATAGCTGGATGGCCAAACCGTCTCCGAGCCATCACTGCCACAGCAATCCTGGTTAAGGAAGCAAATAAGTTTATGTTGGGGCAAGATTTACAAGTGGTAGCTCACATACTGTGGAAATCTTGCTCCAAAGCCCTCTGGAGTGCTGGCTCTCCAAAGCTCGTATCACCCAATACCAGGCTCTTCTTCTAAACCAGCCCAGGATAAATTCTTAAAAACCTCAGCTTTAAACCCAGCCACCCTTCTACTTGATGATGATCCCTCCAAGCCACTGCACAACTGCCAGGAAATCTTGGAGCTGCTCCAGAATGTCTGGCCGGACCTAATGGACACATCTTGGCCAGATCCAGAGGAGATACTCTACACTGGTGGCAGCAGCTACATCCAAAATGGAATCAGGTATGCGGGGGCAACTCTAGTCACTTTAAATAAAATTATCTGGGCTCAAGTTCTGGGCATAAAACTTCCTCACAAAAGGCAGAACTAATTGCACTTACCCAGGCTCTCAGACATGACAAAGGAAAGACTGTTAGTATCTATACTGATAGTAGATATGCCTTTGCTACTGTTCATGTACATGGAGCTCTCTATAAGGAGAGAGGACTGTTAACTTCAGGAGGCAAAAATATCAAACATACAAAAAGATTTTGGCTTTACTAGAAGCCCTCTGGTTACCGAGAAAAAGTGGCTGTTTGACATTGCAGAGGCCACCAAAACACAGAGACATCAGAGGCATGAGGAAACTCCTTTGCTGACAAAATACCCAAAAAAGGTGATTTCAAAACCTGTAGAGACTTTACAAATTTTGCCTGTGTTGCCTAACCGTGTTCTACCCACTTCCCCCATGTATACGGAATTAAAAAACAACAACAACAACAACAACAAAAAAAAAAACTAGGAAAAACCTTAAAGACAACTAAGGACAAAAACAGATGAAAGATTCTACTGGACAAAAGAATCCTGATGCCAGAGACAATAAAAAAACTGTTCATTAAGTAATTACATCAAGAAACACATATGGCAAGTACAAAAATGACTAAGTTGTTACTAAAAGACTTTTACATTCCTAAGTTAACTCAATTAACAAAGCAAGTCTCTTCCAGGTGCCAGACCTATGCTCAAGTAAATCCTAATCCAAAGGTGAGCCATTTACAGACTGCAAGGAGAAACACAAGGAGAAAGATGGGAAACGGACTTCACTGAAGTAAAGCCTGGACAGTGTGGTTATAGATACTAGTTGGTTTTTGTGGACACGTATTCAGGCTGGGTGAAAGCTTTCCCCACCAAGCAGAGATGGCAACTGTTAAAAAACTTATCCAGGGGCTGGGGATGTGGCTCAAGCGGTAGCGCGCTCGCCTGGCATGTGTGCGGCCCGGGTTCGATCCTCAGCACCACATACAAACAAAGATGTTGTGTCTGCCGAAAACTAAAAAATAAATATTAAAAAATTCTCTCTCTCGCTCTCTAACTCTCTCTTTAAAAAAATAAAATAAAATTAGCTGCAGATGGTGGGACATACCTGTAACCCCAGGTACTTGGGAGGCTGAGGCAGGAGGAGTACAAAATTAAAAAAAAAAAAAACTTATCCAGGGAGCTGGGGTTGGGAGCTGGGGTTGTGGCTCAGTGGTAGAGCGCTTGCCTAGCACGTGCAAGGCCCTGGGTTTATATAAAATATATAAAATAAGTAAACAAAATATATAATTATAAATAATAATAAATAAAATAAACAAATATAAAAATAAATAAACAAAGGTATTGTGTCCAACTACAACTAAAAGATAAATATTAAAAAAAAAAAAAAACTTATCCAGGAGACAGTTCCCCAATTTGGCCTCCCAATAGCCATGGGGTCCGATATAGCCCAGCTTTCACAGCTAAGGTAACTCAAAATTTATCTAAAGTCTTTAAAATTAAATGGGACTTATATTATATATAGGCCTTCAAGTTTAAGACAATAAAAAAAGATAAATAAAACTGTAAAAGACACCCTTACTAATTATACTTGGAGACTGGCATAAACTGGACGGGCCTCCTTTTGCCCTTTATTCTAAGACCACCGCCACTGGTTCCCAGACTAAAAGATTAAAAAATAAATAAATAAATAAATAAATAAAAACTAGCTGAAATAGGTAACCCCTCACTTCTTAAGTCCTTACAGGCTCTCCAGCAAGCCTCCCAACAGACTCAGGCTTTAACTAAGGCAGTCCGGCAGCTGGTAACGGGAGAAACTTTTGCCCACTCCTTCCAGCCCGGAAAGCTGATATGGGTAAAATGCCATCACCTGTCTACCTTGAAGTCTTGCTGGCACGGACCCTTTCCAGTCATCTTGACCACCCCAACTGCTATGAAAGTCGCCAGAAAACAACATTGGATTCATCACTCCAGATCAAAAAGGCAGCTTCAACAGAAGGCACATCCCAGGACAACTAACGATGGACAGTACAACCCATGGACAGTACCTTAAAGCTAAGATTTATAAGGTCGTCTTTGGAGGACTCTTGACTTTTACTTTCTATTTTGTTTCACTTTCAGACATGCACACTGCACACAGCTCTCCTCGGAAACTCTTGAGGCCAGAAAAAGACAGGAAGCCTGCTTCTAAAGATTGAACTGCTGGTCCTTAAAAGCATATGATTATGGCTTGGTAAACTTAGTTCAAACTAAAACTTAGATAAATCAACGATTTGATTTAGTCCCATAAAACCAATGGGGAATGTTGTGGTGTGAACTGATAAATACAATCAATAAGAGTGTAGGTTATAGGTTATAGATTATAGATACAAGATTTTGTGAGGGGGCTGGGGATGTGGCTCAAGCCGTAGTGCGCTCGCCTGGCATGTGTGCGGACCAGGTTCGATCCTCAGCACCACATACAGACAAAGATGTTGTGTCCGCCGAAAACTAAAAAGTAAATATTAAAATTCTCTCTCTCTCTCTTTAAAAAAAAAAAAAGATTTTGTGAGATAAGACAATTATAAAGCAAAAACTGTCATAGACAGGCCTAAGACTCCATTTTGCTGCCTTTTATAAAAATACTATTACAAGAGCTATTTCTGGGCCGGGGATGTGGCTCAAGCGATAGCGCGCTCGCCTGGCATGCGTGCGGCCCGGGTTCGATCCTCAGCACCACATACGAACAAAGATATTGTGTCTGCCAAGAACTAAAAAATAAATATTAAAATTCTCTCTCTCTCTCAAAAAAAAAAAAAAATTAAGAGTTGCTGTTTTAAAAAAAAAAAGCTGTTTCTGAGAAACTGAAATGAAAGCTGTTTTCTTCTAAAAATTGTCTTTCTGTACTTTTTACCCCACAAATTGTACCCTACTCAGGATGCAGTGGTGGTCATGATGGGCTACATCCTGGGTGTGACTGCCCTCGTGGGTCTACATGACTGTGAAGTAGATTCTCACCCCACTGACCCCCTGCCCAAATTCAGGATACGACTGTCACCTGCTTGAACCGAGGACCGTGGTCAACTGAACTGCAAAGCTAATGCTTTTGTTTTGTTTTGTTTTGCTTCTGTTTATTGATTGCTTGCTGCCTGGAAAATTTCTGTCCTGCCTAGAGCCCACAGATCCCACTTATTAATGTTTTGATTTCTATGATTGGCTAGCTTACATAATGATAAGCAAGTCACTGAGGTGTGGTTTTTGTGCTTATATTCTCTTTGGATGGACCAGGAAGCTGCTGTCTTCCCACAGAACTTGAGTCTCTGCGGTGGGTGACAGTCCCTGGCCAGGTAAATTAAGCTCTCTTTTGATTTGAAATTCAGACTTAGAGTGCTTTCTGAGGCATCTCCCCATAACACTAGGACCAGGGGAACCAAACCCAGGCAAGGGAAGCAGAAAGGAGTCACGTCAGGAAAAGGCCGAGGAGAGCTTTTGGTAAAAGGTGAAAAAAAATTTTAAAGATATCCTGCAAAGTGTGCAGAAGTGGTGTCAAGAAAAGCTGGCCTCTGGCAGCTCCATGGAGTTCCTGTGGAAGGCTCTCCGAGGACGTCTGCAGCTATCTGACTGTGAAGCTGTGATTCTAAGGAGGCCAGATCTACCCAGTAGCACAGGCTAGACACCCTTACTTGCTTTACTGGCCCTTGATTCAGTCCCTCAGCCACCTTGTGCCCTGCTGTGTAATAAAAGTTGCTTTAACAGAACCAAGTCCATCTTGGTCCATCTTGAACCTGAGACATTGTATTCATCTTTCCTCCCTCCCTCCCTCAAGCAATCCTCCTGCCTCAGCCTGCAAGAGTGCTGGGACCCCAGCCTTGGCCTATCTGTTCTTTACTTCCATGGAAACTAATGAACTGTAACCCAAGATCAAAGTGTCTGGGGGTGGGCAGTGCGGGACACCTACTTGATCCAGGATGGAGCAGAGGATGGAGGGGGCAGTGGCAAGATTTCCAAGCTGAGAGGGATAGCCTTTCTTTCCATTTCTGAGAGACCCTGCTTGCCCCCACCCCTGCTCAGCATCTCCTGCAGGTGTGTGGGAAGTGGCCAGGGTCTTCCTTGACCATGTTGGCACTGCCCATTCCTTCCTGGGAAGAAGGCAGCCTAATCACTGGGCCTCCCCGCAGAGGTGATCCAATCCTTAACCTCTTGGATTTTCATCTTATGTTCCTTTAATCTGAAGGGCCTTGCCTCACCTGAGTCCCACTCTTCCCGGACCCCCCAGCTCCAAGGTGCTACCCACCACCAGCCTTTCCTTATTTGTGGCCCTGACCTTGAGTCTCCTGGCTGCCCTGTTCAAGGTCTTCTTTAATACCCTTGCCTGCACTTCTCAAGCGACCCCTTGCCAAAACCCTACTTACCACTCCTTCACATACCCCACTTGGCTTCTTAACTACAAAATTCTCCCACAGGTCACAGGGTCTTTTGTGGGTCCCATTACCACACTGAGGGCACACTCCCAGATAAGTATAATGGCCCCTGAGCTGGTCTCTCTAACCTTGTCTCTTCCAAACCATTTCCAGTGGTTAACACCCAAATTATTTTATTGGTAGAAATGAAATCACCCCGTCTATAAATTTCATCATTAGAGTGGTGCACACCTGTAATGCCAGCTACTCAGATTGCAAATTCGAGGCCAGTGTGAGCAACTTAGTGAGAACCTGTCTCAGAATGAAAAGGGTTGGGGAAATACATTGTCCAGTGTCCTGGCATGCAGGAAGCCCTGGATCTACCTCCAGTACCACAAAAACAAGGTGACTCATCCTGTTTTCCCATCACCTTACTCTGGCCTGTCAATGTCAGGCCCCTTCCCATCTCTTATCTTGAACAAATATGGTCTAGCCAAGTGCTCCCTACCCAGGGCCTTTGCACATGCTGCCCCCGCTGCCTGGAACATTGACATCCTTGTCCTTTTGAAACTGCCTCCCATCATATCTCAGCACATTGCCTGACTTATGGATGGTGCTCAATAATTAAAGTTTTAAATCCTGTGGGCTTCTCTAATTCCTAACCCTCAGTCTCTTAGTTGACGAAATGAATTTGTTCTGTGACATCTGGTGAATTTGTTCTGTGACATCTTCCTCCCACCCCCCAAGGGCTGGTCTGTCCCTTGGCTCAGAGCTCTTCTGCCAACTGTACCCAAAATCATCTTAGCTCTTGGGGTACAGCTTAGTGGTACACTGTGTGCCTAGCATGTGCAAGGCCCCGGGTTTGACCTCCAGCACCACAAAAAATTAAAATAAAAATCATCTGTATTTTCCCCCCGATTTGGTCCCTTGAGCCACTAGTGAAAGCAGTTCCTCTCAGTTACCCAGCAGAAGTTCTGTGAGATGGGGGCTGCAGGGCAAAAATAACTAGGTTATGATATCGATATCGCTGCTGTCCTTGAAAAGCAGCCAACTAGAGAAACAGGAAGGGCGTGTGCTCTGAGGCTGGAGGGGTTCCACTGGCATTTTTAACAGAAATCAGCTGACTTCCTAGCAGCAGGCTGCCTAATGGGCAGCACCAGGGCACAGGGCCAGTGTGCTGGATTAAAAGGATTGTGGGCGGCTAGTGGGCCCCCAATGGACAGCCTGCTTGGCCCGCAGGCAAATTTAGTTCACCTGCTTGCATTTTCAGTGTGTAGTATTATCAAGGTTACAGAACAATAATCCAGAAACTGGGATTTAACACTTTATTCTATTATGATGAATTTAGAGATGCCACACATGGCTTGGGACTGCTGTATTGGACAGCACAGGTTTGGGGGTAAACTCTGGAAGAGAATAAGTTCCAGGGTGAGATTCCTGGACCTTCCAACAAGCTGCCTGTCACAGATGGCAGTTTGGTGGATGTAAATAGAAGGATTGGACCTAGTGGGGCAGGGATGGGGTTAGAAAAAAGAAATAAAAGAGAACCACTTTCAAGAAGGCCGCTTTACTTTGTGTATATGAAATACACTTTTGAGGCCAGGAAAAGAAGCCACAGGAGGGACCAGGTGTGGTGGGCCATGCTGTAATCCTGTTGGCTGGGGAGACTGAGGTGGAGGCTGGCCTCAGCAACTTAGATCCTGATGGGGGTGTAGCTCAGTGGTAAAGCACCTCTGGGTTCAATCCCCAGGTCAACAACAACAAAAAAGCCACAGGCGGGGAGAACAAACACTAAGGAGTCGGAGGAAGTGGGCGTCATGGGGACGTAGAGGAAGACCTCGGGTGCTATCCATCCACAGGTGCCCGAGTAGTGCTGCTGGAACCTTGGTGATGCTAGTACAGCGTCTCCCGGGCGTGGGTTCGCAGGTGGCGCAGCAGGTGGGAGTTGCGGCTGAAGCCTCGACCACACTGCACGCAGGAGTAAGGCCTGGCACCCGTGTGCACCAGCAGGTGTCGCAGCAGGTTGCAGCTGCGGCTGAAGCTCTTACCACACTCCGGGCACTCCTGCGGGGTTTCCACCTCCTGCACCACTCCCGTGTGTGTGACCAGGTGGCGCTGCAGATGGGCATTGCGCCGGAAGCTGCGGCCACAGGTCGGGCAGCTGTAGGGCCGCTCCCCAGTGTGGCTGCGGCGGTGACGGGCCAGATTGGAGCTATTACGGAAGCGGTGGCCGCACGTGTCGCAGGCATGGGGCTTCTCCCCAGTGTGGATGCGCTGGTGGCGCGCCAGGTGGGCATTCTGGCTAAAGCCCTCGCCACACTCGCTGCAGCGGCAGGGCTTCTCGCCCGTGTGGCTGCGCAGATGGCGGGCCAGATCCTGAGTCTGGCTGAAGCTCTTGCCACACTGGGCACAGCGGTGGGGCCGTGGGCCACCGTGTGTCAACAGGTGGCGGGCAAGGCCGGCACGTCGGACAAAGCGCTTCCCGCACTGTGGGCAGGCGTGGGGCTTCTCACCTGTGTGCACTTGCTGGTGGCTGACCAGCTGGGAACTTTGGGTGAAACTGCGACCGCAGACCTGGCATGAGAAAGGCTTCTCACCCGTGTGCACGCGCCGGTGGGTCACCAGGTGCTCACTGCGCCGGAAGGCCTTGCCGCAGTCGCTGCAAACGTAGGGCCTCTTCTCGCGGCTCTGGCTCTGACTACCTGAGTCTTCAGAGCCCTTGTGGTCCTTGCCCTTGGCATGGATCCGCAGGTGACGCTTTAGGCCGGAGCGGCGCTGAAAGGTCTGCACACAGTGGGGGCACTGGAAGACGGTCGCCTCTCGCCCTTCTGTCTTGGCCTCTGGGACACACGTGGGCTTTTGGTCCTGGGTGTGCGCCAGCAGGTGCTGCACGAGGTTGGAACGACGCTGGAAACCCTGGCCACACTCAGCACACAGGAAGGCAGGCTCAGAAGAGTGCGTGAGCAGGTGCTTGGCCAGGTGGGAGCTCTGGCGGAAGCGGTGGTTGCAGAGGTGGCAGGCATGCGGCCGTTCGTCAGTGTGCGTGCGCATGTGCAGCTTGAGGATGGAGCTGCGGCCAAAGCTCTTTCCGCAGCAGAGGCACTGGAAGGAACGCGAAACCGGGTGAGAACGCACCTGGTGTGCCTTCAGGCGGGACAACTGCCGGAAGCTCGCGCCACACTCGGCGCATATGAAGTGCAATTCTTCCTCTGATCTAGGGTTGTCCTCGCCCACTGCGACCTCCAAAACTTCAGTGCTGCCAGGAGGGGACCCTCCTCCACCAGTACTGCTGGTCTCAGGGCCTGGCCCCAGCGTCTGGGTAAGAGGTTCTCCAGCCACCCCCAAGCTGTCTGCTTGTGACTCTGCTGAGATGGTAGAGGACCAGGCAGCCCCATTGGGCTCTTCTGGTTTAAATTCCTCCTTGTCCGGGGTTCTGCTTCCAAATCCTGGGGAAGAAGCAAACAGGAATATCAGACCTCTTTGGAGGGGCTCCTGGGCATCACCAGAACCTGATGGGCCTAGAAGAGAGAAGAAACCCAGGATCCTGCAAAGCTGGTGGGTAGGTGAGGCTGGGGGACAAATGAGAAATGTGCATTTTCTCTACCACCTGTTTTTAAAATTTTCAGTAAAATATAGATGACATAAAATTTGCCACAATAGCCTTTAAAAGTGTACATTTTGTGTGTATCAAATACATTCACAATGTTGATCAACCATCATTACTATCTCCAAATAGAAACCTCATACCTATTAGCAATCATTCCCTTGGCCACCTATTTTATCTTTCTCATCTAAACTGTTCATTTTTTTTCCTAATGGTGCATTATACTTATACCTGATAGTGGGATTCATTGTTACCTATATTTGTACATGCCCATAACATAATTTGATCAATTTTTTTAAAATATTTTTTTAGTTGTAGTAGACACAATACCTTTATTTTATTTTTTTACTTATATGTGGTGCTGAGGATCGAACCCAGGGCCTCACACGTGGTAGGCGAGAGCACTCTACTGCTGAGCCACCACCTCAGCCCTTGATCAATTTTTTTGACCACCTATTTTATTTTTTATATTGACTACCCATTTTAAAAGCTCAAAATTAATGGGTTAGTGGTTAGACCAGACAAGAAGCTGTTTAAAAAAGACCAGGCTTGGTGGCACACACCTATAATCCCAGATCTTGGGAGGTTGAAGCAGGGGGGTCACAAGTTTGAGACCCATAACTTAGGACCTGCCTCCATTTTTTGAAAAAGGAGGAGGAAAAAAAGATATCACCAAAAAAAAAAAAAAAAAGACAAAAATTCAGGCAGGGTCTGGAACTACAAACAAAAAGACTGTGGTGGTCATGACCTTGGAGAAGGGCTGCTTACCCACAAGATGCTTGGGCAAGGCCTTCTTCACTGGGACATCCTCGAAGGTCAGGGATTCCTATAACAAGAGTAGATAATCCTGTGATTGAGGAACAGGATTCTGGGACCTAAATGGAAGGAAGCACCTTCTAGAATTAAGCTAAGGAAGACCTAGGGCAGAGGGGACCAGCTCAGCTCACCAGCACAGCTGCCAGCTCCTGATCTTGGGCATTCTCCTCCTGACACAAGGCACCCTGTGGGACTGACAGCATCAGGACAGGAAGAAAGAGCTGTCAGGAGGCAGCACTGTACCCCAGGTCTCTCAGGGCACGCCCCCCCATTGCCCACACCCCATGAAGCCATTCCAGCTCTCTCCCACCAGGGCCCTCCCATCCCCACCCACACATCCAGTCCACTTTCCAGGGCACCGGCTCCTCACTGTTATCTTGCAGGGGCTGGAGTGTCCTCTGGGGCCCCGGGCTCAGTGACTGGCTTGAATCTAGAGCAGGTTTCCACTCTCCAGGCTCAGCTGGACCAGGAGGCTCTGGCTGGAATGGGGGCAATTCATCTGATGGACACAGAGCTGGAGGTTCTTCTGAGGGCAGTTCCTTTTTGGGGCTGTGGCTGGGGACCTGAGAAGGGCCCCCCTGTTCCTCCAAGTTGGTGGCTGCACGGGATCCATTCTTGCCAGTATTGAAACTAAAATCCTGTTGGAAATATGTCCATGTTAGGAGGCAAACAGGAGCAGTCTAAGGTCTACTGCTTCTACAGGGATGGGATGGAGGAAGAGATGGGATGGGGAGTCTCACAGATAGGAGGGTAAGAGTTGGTGGAAAGTGAAGATTCCTGTTTCTTCCAGGGGCCATCAGTCCCTGTCCACACCCCTGCTGCACAGCCTGCTGCTTCCCACCCCATCTCACCAGTGGCCCCACGTGGCTGACATCCCTGGGCACGCCCTCCAGCAGTAGCACCACCTCCTCTCCATCCCTGAGCTGCTGACCCTGCAGGCGGCCCAGCAGGTGTGGGGGCAGCACACTCAGGAACTGCTCCAACACCAACAGCTCAAGGATCTGTTTCTTGGTGTGAAGAGATGGCTGCAGCCAATGGTGGCAGAGTTCCCGTAGCCGGCTCAGGGACCCACGTGGCCCCATGTCTTCCTGATACTGGAAGCATCTGAAGAGCTGGTGGGCCACCTCAGGCCGAGGCCTGGCCACTGGCCTCCTTGTAGCCTCCTGGCCAGTGGCCTCCTCCTCCTCCAGCTTGACAGCTCCGAGCTGCTCT
Organism: Marmota marmota marmota; assembly: GCF_001458135.2. Lineage (NCBI taxonomy): Eukaryota > Metazoa > Chordata > Mammalia > Rodentia > Sciuridae > Marmota > Marmota marmota. Next base: position 6,377,539 of record NW_026000185.1, on the reverse strand, counting down.
TGCTCCTGTGGAGTTGGGACTGGCTCCGCAAGCATCCTTCACTGTGGGGGATGCCTCTTGCAGCTGGGCCCACTCCAGGTCCCTTTCCTCAGTTCCTCCCACACCTGTGGAGCTGAAGACCCTGGGTTAGGATCTGCTGCAGGGAAGCTGACTCCACCTGGTCATTAGTGTTAAGAGATGCTGGGGTGTGGCCTCCTCAGAGAAATCCTTTTTCCTAATGGTCTGGGTCTCTGCTTAAGCAATGCAGAAAGGACAGAAAAATTGGACAGGTCATCCTACAGCATCTAAGACCTCCTATCACTCTGCCCCAGCGATTAAAGTGAACATCTCCCAGAGAGGAACAACCTGACCTTCCCTCCTCCTGATGCAACCCCTGAGTACACAAAGCACTATGGAGGACAGACCCTGGCTACAAATGTTTCATTCAATCCAGTCTGGTGTGGAGAGCCAACTTCCAGTTCACAGAGCATTGCCGAGAATAAAGAACAAGTCAACCATCACTCGAAGGAATAATTCAACAAATCAGAATATGAAAAATAACTGCTATGGGGGGGTTGTTCTACAGGAGACTAAATGGTGGTTAAAATCAAGTGGGCAGACCTTGACTGGATCCTGATTAATTCACTTTTCAAAGGCTCTCAAGGACAGTTTGGGATCAGTTGAGGGAATCTGAATATGGATGGGATACTAGATTAATGACTCCATTATAGCCTTTTGAATGTAGGCAATGTCTACCAGTAAGAGGATGCTATTGAGTTTTATAGGGTTTGGACTTGAAGAGGACTAAGGGATCACCCCTGTTCATGGTTGGTAGGATATGTAGAAGAGGTTCACTGACCTGCTCTTTCAACTTCTCTGAATGTTTGAGAACTTTCAAAGTAAAAAGCTGAAGGGAAAGTTCATGCCTGCACTATCTCCTAGACCAGGCACGCGGGCCCTCACTTTATGTCTCTGGAGATATCTCATAGGGGTCAAGGACAATGGCACTCAGCTGACCAGTGCTGGGCTGACCAGGGTGGAGCTCTCACCTTGTTTTCCAGTCTCTCTCCTCCCACAGTTCCAGTCCCAGAGGTTGAGGCCAACATGAGCTGGAGGAGGGTGGAGCAGAGGGAGAGTACCCAGGGCAGCGCAAAGCATAACTGGAGTCCAGCAGGGGCCAGTTGTAAGTGCATGTCACAGCAAAGAGACTGGGGACAGATCAGGGCAGCCAGCGGATGTGGGCTCCAGATGGGAGTGTAATTTGGAGAGTTTTGTGACAGGTGAGTCCTCAAGGCAGAAAGATAATGTTACCTGGTCTGAGAGCCCCTGGTGGATGTACTTTGGGAGTCAGGGCATGGGTATGTGAGGCAATGATTTTACTTTCTTTTCTCCCCTCCCCAATTCTGGATTTTCCTTGATTCATTCCATCACCCTTTTTGGGGTTCCCACTCTAACCCAGAGGCTGGCTAGCCATGGAAAGTATTCCTAGTTGGCCACCAGGGGGCACTGGTTCTGCAGAACCAACCACCTCTCTTGTCTTCCTAGCCCAACCCACAGGGTGGCTACCCCCTTTTTTGGGTAGCCCAAAACTATCATGGGGAACTGCCCCAAATTCAGCCCCAAGCACTAGGGACTCAATTTGGTCTTGTTCAATTTGTTCTTCAGTATTCCAGGAGGCTTAAACTTTTCTGAACCCATTGTACTCTTCTATCCTCCCACTCCTCAGGGGGCATCCCAAGCAGGGAAAAGGTAAGAGCACCTTGAGCATTACTTCCCCAAAAGCACAGAGCAGTGTCCCACATGGGATAGTGGCACATGGCAGGCACACTTCAGTGCTAGCTGTTATGTTCTCTTGTCACTGGTTATAGCACCAATGATCATGGCCATCAGTGTCGGACAGTAGCATCTTTGCCCTTTTTACAGCTAAAGACACTAAAACATTTGCCCTAGTGGGTAACCCAGTTTTGGTAATGTTAGCCTAATTTTGAGTTTGGACAGTTTGTTGAGTCTCCTTATAGGAGACAGGGTTTTCTAAATCTCCTTCTTAAGTGGGGTGACTAGAGTGGGGGGTGGGATGGTAAAGAATACAGGAAACCTGTGCTTCAAGCCTGGCGTTAGGGAAACTGATTCAGGCCTTGTTTCTTGCTTCTGCTCCTGATCTGCAGCCCCCCTTTTCTCCCTCCCACAACCTGGGCTCTTTCCTAGACTTCTGTGTTTTAATCTCTGGAGGCTTTTCCTGTTGCAGCCACTCTTTATCCCCCATTGGTGCCTCCCTTCTGGGATCCCACAACACAGTCCCTGTGGGTCACTGTGCTGCAAACCATCATGGTTGAGTGTATTTTGTCCCCTGGCTTACAAATAGGCACTGTATCTAGTTCAGTCTGTATTCATCCAGCATTAAAAATGCTGATGACTTCAAATGACTGTTAGTAGTTGTAACAAAATGGAAATCTTACCTTGATGTCCTAAGAATTGGTCAGGGGCAGTGGTGCACACCTGTAATCCCAACAACTCCGGAGGCTGAGGCACAAAGAACACAACTTCAAGGCCAGTCCCAGCAACTTAGTGTGGCTCTCAGCAAATTAGTAAGGCCCTGTTTCAAAATAAAAAAAAAAATAAAAAGAAGTGGGAATGTAGCTCAGTGGTTAAGTGCTCCTGGGTTCAATCCCCAGTACCCTCCCACCCCCCAAAAAATTAATAATTGAGGAATACATGTAACAATTTTTCTGGGGCAGAAAAGGTCTGATAAATGTTCAAGAAAAAAATTTTTTTTTTTTTGTAGTTGAACAGAATACCTTTATTTTATTTATTTATTTTTATGTGGTGCTGAGGATTGAACCCAGCGTGCCTAAGCACGTGCTAGGCGAGTGCTCTACCACTGAGCCACAATCCCAGCCCACGTTTTGTTTTAGAAGCAGCATTTGCAAACTAACTAGAGAACTAGTGACTCACTAGTGGCCCTACAGTAGCAGCTGGCAGGTGATGAGCACTTATCTGCCTGGACGCCATACCCAGAACTCACTTCATCCCTCTGCATTCATGTGCTAAATCATTTCTTTATCTGACAAGAGTGACTTGCTCACAGTCACACCAGGCACAGCTAAGAAAGTGAGAATGTGGCTCTAGGCCCCACAAATACCTGGAAAAGAGAGGTTAGTTTTGTCTGGGGCCCAGTGTGATTTTCCTTGAATTGGCCAAGATATCACAACATGAACCAGAAATAAGAGGATTTCAAAGCCCTCAGGCCTAGCCACACAGAGTGGCCAGAATCTCCAGGTGAACCCCCACCAAAAGGTTTCAAGGAGGTGGAATTCAGGCAAGTTGGCCTTGCAAAGTCTGTCCCTTCCCCCAGGTCTCTCTAGGACAAAAGCTCTATTAAAATGCACATCTGCAGGGGGTTGGCTAGGTGGGGGTGGGGACACAGAAGCAGAGCCACGAGGGTGGGGCAAACCCAAGTCAAGGTGCTGCCCAGAGACCTCCAGACCTCCTGAAAGCCCAGAGTCTGGGAGGGGCAGAAGATGGGATCCTCTGCTGGGATCATCCCTCTCCCCGCACACGGTGGCAGGTGCCTCATTTGCTGGTCTTTGTTGGTCGGGCTTTCCTCCCATTGGGCTTCCCTCTGGGTGCTGGGCTGAGTGAATGACGCTGATCAATCCACCAGGGCACACATGGAGGCTGCCTTCTTCAGGTCACAGGACGTCCCGGACTCTCCCTCAAGCCCCCCATTGCCACAAGTCCATCAAGCTGGCTGGCCATGGCTGCACAGACCACCCACATTCTCCCAAGATTTCCAGTCGCTCGCCCACCACCAAGACGTGGAGCCCCCCAACCCCCATTGTCTCTCCAAGCTGCTGTGAACCTCACCCTAGGACTCCCAACTCACCACTCAGGATCCTCAGTACAGAGGAGAGATGCTTGGGGTTTTCTCAGTGTTCCAGGGCCAAAGCCACCTTCTGCCAGCCTGGGGAAAGACTCCAGCAAAATGGGACAGGAAGTGAGTTCCCTCCCCAATCCTACTCAGGTGCTGAAGGGGCATCCTCGAGTTAACCCTTAACCTCCCAGTCTGGGAACAAGGTGGGGGGAGGGTGGGGCCAGAGAAACAAAAGTGATGAACCCAGATTCCAAGCCTGCCCTACCCGAGAGACTAACTATTCTCTGAACCGGAACTTCCCCTCCAGCCCACTCTAAATCAGGACAGGCCCATACTCCTGGGGGTCTGCCAGTATGCACCTTTCTTTTGGGACAAGAGCAGCAGCTTAAAGTGCCTGCTGTGTGCCGTCTTTCTTGCTAGTATTTTCATGCATGTGATAAAACTGCTATGGGTGTGCTGTGTTCCAAGCACCGAGGACTTAGAACTAAATTTGAGGAAGGAGTCCCTACCCTCGGATATTGCAGTCCAGGGCACAGGGTGGCAGTGATGGTGCCAAAATGGAACAGGAGATGTGTTGGAAAAGAGAGAGAGCTCTCGGTCCACTTAGACCCCTAAAATCCTGCCTAGAAACCCGAGCTCCCCGGGAGGGAAGTGACCTCCTCAACCGCGTTGGAGCCAGCTCCAAAGTCAAGCCCTTTCCGTTGCACTGAAATGTTTTTTGGGGTCCTGTCCTCGGCCGCATCCCGGAGGGTGCTCCTAGCAGAGAATCGGTGTTGCCTCCCGGGTCCCTGGGCACGCCCCACCGCACCGCCTGCCATGGGGAGCCGGAACACCCTCGGTGACCGGGGCTGCTGTCGGTAGGATCAGACCCCACGGTCAGTCGGGACCAGAAATTGCCTCCCTCGACCTCGTCTATCTGGTCTTAAGTTTTCCTGCACGCACCAGCAACGAGCTTATCTTTAACTCTAGCGTCGGCCTCACTGGACCATGCGCTATTGTGGACATTATCTCCTTGCGGCTCTGCGTCCCTCGCGCGCAATCCAGAGCCTAAGCACTGGCATTCGCCGGTAATCCTGGAGACTCCAGGGGCTGTGGCAGGAGGATCGGAAGTTTGAGGTCAGCTTCAGAAATTTCTCGAGGCCCTCAGCTATTAACTGGTAATGTAGATCACAGGCAAAGCGTCCCTACTTTCAGTACCCGCCCTCAAAAAGAAAGAAGGAAAGAAAGGTTGAGCAGCCCCGTGACGCCGCCCAGCCCCCAGCTCTCCCACAAACAGCCCCAGGTGTCCAGTGCGCCCCCTGCGGAGCGCCCAGGCACCAGGCCCCTCCTTCCGCAGCCTCGGCTCGCACTCCGCCCCTGAGGCCCGCCCTGGGCGGGGCCAGGAAACCCCGCCTTGTTGGGGCGTGTCTGTAGGCTGGGGCGGGGCCGGGAGCGGGAGCCGGAGCAGTTTCTCCGCAGGTCTGCAGAGCTATGGCGCAGGACCTCTCTGTCCCTCTGTACGCAGAAGGGGAGACGCCGTGCGTCAGTGAGACCGGAGGGAGCTGGAGTTTTTGCGGAGCGGGTGGAATGGGCCTCCCCTCGCTCGTGCTGCTCCCCAATCCGCCCCAGGCTGAACTCGCACAGGCGCGCCCCTGGCTTGACCGCCCCTCCCCCAAGGCTTTTTGGCATCCTCCCCCATGTGGCCTTGGCCTTTGGGACCGGGCCTTATACCTGGACCCTTGGGGGCTTAGTGAGTTGGCCCAACCGCGGACGCTGCACCAGGACATGATGCTGGCCAACTGAGGCAATCAGGAACCCCCTCTCCCATGAAAAAAACAGGACCCCTTATGACTAAGGGAGTAAAATTTTTCAGGGAGACATGAAACAGTTAAAATAGTTCCCAGTCTTATGAGGTTTTACAGACATACCAGAAAATTAGGAGTTTAAAAGTAGACCAGTCTTCAAGGCTACAAAGTTAACACACCAGGAGAGGGAGATTGGAAAGTTAGAAATACCCAGAAGCCAGATCCAAGAAAAACCAGATCATTAAACTTAAACCTACTGAGGCACGGTGGTGATTTCTCCTGCTCCAAAACCTAACTAGGAACTTTCCCAGACATTAAGGAGCAAATTCCAGATGTTGAGGGGGAAAACGCATGTGTAGAATACTCCCTAAAGAATCCTGGTCTTTGAAAAGACATCCCCTATCCCAACAAAGTTACCTTTAATTTATTAACATAATAAAATTCCCACCTGGGCTGGGGTTGTAGCTCAGTGCTAGAGTGCTTGCCTCGCATGTGTGAGGCACTGGATTCGATCCTCAGCACCACATAAAAATAATTAAGTAAAAATAAATATCCCACCCTAAGATGGAGACTAAGATGGTAATGAGACCTGGTCTCCTGAAGAGGAGTGCAGGGGCAGCTGAAGCTCCACTTCTACATAGGGTGACTTCAAGAGACCAGGATCCTGCCCACTGGATGCCATAAAATCTGTGCACCTTTGTCCTCTTTTTGTGTCAGCCTGTTATTTCTGTCTCCAACTTACTGCCTCCCCTTGCTCAAAGGTAAAATTGAAGAGACTTGTTCCTCTGCCAATGTGTTTTTTATCTTCTTCTTCTTCTTCTTCTTCCTTTTTTTTTTTTTTTTGGTGTGGTGTGGGGGTTACTAGGGATTGAAACCAGGGGCACTCCACCACTCAGCCACTTCCCCAGCCTTATTTTGTATTGTATTTAGAGACAGAGTCTCACTTTTGCTGAGGCTGGTTTTGACTTCACATCCTCCTGCTTCAGCTTCCCGTGCTGCTGGGATTGCACGTGTTTGCCACAGTGCCTGGCTATCTGATTCTTCTGATAGCATGAGAACTCCACCAAGTCAGTGATACAAATACTGTAAGATGGTCTCTGGGTAAGGGACTGATCTGGCATCTGGAGTTTACAGCCTGGAAGAGCTGACTGGGAATGCAACCAGAGGGATTAATGTTAGTTGTAAACATGGATTTCCAAGGTCTCTAAATCTGGAATGTCACCTTTCCAGGGAATCTTTCAGAAAAGCCAAAACCAGTTTGGCTCAAAAATAGCCTTAGGCAGAAAGCAAAAGCTCTGCAAGCTTTTGACCTTCGTCCTTCCTAAACCTCCTTGCCCCCAAGGGCTCAGCTGACAGGCTGTTTCTGGCTCTGTGTGCAGGTGCCACTCATTCTTTCAGAAAATATTTGCCTCCTATTACTCGTCCTTTTGAAGGACCAGGGGTGCTATACTAGTGTGTGCTGCCCCCTGAGGTTCACACATCTGGACAAGACCACTACCCAAGTATTCTTTTTTTTTTTTTTTTTTTTNAAAAGTTCAAGACCAGGGTCTGGGATTGTGGCTCAGTGGTAGAGCACTTGCCTCACATGTGTAAAGCCCTGGGTTCATCCTCAGCACCATATAAAAATAAATTTAAAAATAAATGAATAAATAAATAAATAAATAAAATTATTGTATACAACTACAAAAAATATTTTAAAAAACTAAAGCTATTATGTCCATCTACAACAACAACAACAACAACAAAGGTTCAAGACCAATTAGCAAAACTCTAAGCAACTTAGCAAGACCCTGTCTCAAAAGGGAATATAGCTTAGTGGTAAGATGCCCCTGGGTTCAATTCTGATTGACATTGGGGGGTAAGCAAGGGGTGGGGGGGAAAGATGAGATATTCTGAGAAAACTATAATTTAGGGACTTTCAAGCACTATGTACTGATCAGATGATGAAGACCTCATCAGCCTGAGGATCCTAAGACTGACCAGACCACCACAAACTTTCTTGAGATCACTGAAGGATATGGAAGAACAAGCCCCAGGGAGAAAAGGAGAATAGGCCCCAGGGAGAGAAGGAAAACAATGTGCTCTGGACTTTCACCATTTCCCAGCAACAACAGGCTTTGAACTTTCACAGCTGCCCCCCCCACCCCCCCACTGCCCCACTGATACATTCTGCTATGATTCAAGTCTAACTGAACCCTATAAAGCTCAGACCCCCTGTTGTAACCAGTTGTCATTTTCCTCCTGAAAATGTGCCCCTCTGCTGCTTAACAAAGTTTTGCTGATCTGTGGAGATCTGTCCCTTTTTTGTTTACTTTTGCTTTCAATTGCCAGAGTTATGTGGTGCCTACATACCTTTCCATGTCCACCCTTCACAAGTTTCCTTTAAAAGAAGAGCCTAGAACCCCCCAAATGCTCTCTCACTCTGGAGATGACCCACATTTTCCCTTGAATATGCATTCTTTGCTTTATCCCTTAAGGGCCCACCTTCTCATAATAGCCCTTATGGGGAGGGGATTGTGGCTCAGTGGTAGCACCACATATAAATAAATATATATATTTTTAAAGAGCATTAATGAGAAACTGACCAAATTCGAATATCTGTAGATTAAGTAATATTATATTAGTGTTAATTACAATGCTCAGACTGTGGTTACTAAGAAAACCTTTCTTAAAAAAATAAATAAATAAAAGTTCTCCTTCTCCATTCATGTATCTTCTTTCCTAAATAAACCTCTGTCTATGCCTCTGAACTGTCTGTGCTGAAATTTTTTTCCATCGCATAAGCCAGGGACACCACTGATCCTGAGTCGAGTTGCCCCTTCTTTCCAGGAACTCCTGGGACCCTTCTTTGGGGACACCTCTTCTCCTGGGACAAAGGGAGAACCCCTCCAGCTCTGGAAAGAATTACTGTTAAACCCCTATGACTTGCATTAGTCATAATACAGGAGGGAAGAGAGAATCTGGACACTACGGCAGGTTTGGGCTGAGACAGGCTGAACCCCAGCTCCAGACTGTGTTGGCCAACCTGCATGTGACTGGTCATTTTTCATTTGGAAGCTACAGTGCCTTCCATGGTGAGGACTGCAGATTATGTTTGTGAAAGCATCAAGCCCAAAACCATAATAAAAATGTTTGCATCTGCACCTGAAGCAAGGGGAAACCAAACAGAGTGAGGTACCCAGGGGTGGGAAGAGGGGAGAGGGCACCTTTGGAACAGCATTTTCCAAGAGAAATATAATGTGACCCACACTTATAATTTTAAATTTTCTGGTAGCCACCATGAAAGCTGTAAAAGGAAACAGGTGAAATTAATTTTAATAATAAAGTTTATTTAACTCATTAGATTCAAAATGTCATCATTTCAAAATATGATCCATACAAAAAAATTATTACTGACATGTTTCACATTCTTTTTTTCATGCAAAGTCTTTGAAATCCAGGTTGCATCTTACACTTGGGGCACATATTAGTTTGGACAGAGCACTTCCAAGGGAGCACTCAGTAGCCAAGAATCCTTGTTTTTTTTTTTTTTTTAACATCACAACTTTGGCACTTCCTGCAGGAAAAGCCCCATCCTGGCTGCTGGAGGGTGAGGAAGAATAACAAGAAGAATCAAGGAGAGTTGAGGTCACTTAGGAAGGCCAGGGGTCTCTCCTGAAAAGGACTTCACTGCTTCCCAATTAGGAGCCTAGAGTTGCTGCAGGGATGAAGGAGAGACAGGAAGTGAGGAAGGAAGGGAGACCCAGAAACTGGATTTGCAGCTAGCTTGAGGAGGCTCTCTCCAAAGTTAGGCCTCTCCCCTTAAGTACCTGCCTGCCCAGGAAGACTTGGAGGTCTGTGAGGGCCAGCAATTAGAACCATGTTGTGGCTGTAAGTGGGCTGAGGAAAAACAAAACGGAAGGAAGGAAGGAAGGAAGGAAGGAAGGAAGGAAGGAAGGGGGAGGGAGGGGAGAGAAAGAAAGAAGGAAGAAAAGAAAAAAGAGAGGAAAGAGAGGACCTTTAAACCCAGGCCCAAGCACACTATTTGACCATTTGTCCCATGGGTGTTCCCAGAGTGGTTTGCTCTGAACCATATTTGCCTTACCTCAAAACTCCCTGTAAGGAGTTAAGGCTCTTCTCATAAGGCAAACATCTGGGTTAAATACCTTAGTTTTCTTATTGCAAAGGGGCTTATGATTCTTATTTATCATGCAGCATAAAATATTTGCATGCATTTCTTATCAAATGATCTTGAACTTTCTGATTTCCCATTCCTTCCAAAAGTTGTGTTGCAAGAAATTATATTCATGGCAGCTCACATAGAACTGAGATTTGATTTGTATGATTCCAGTGAGACCTGCAGCGAGCTCCATGCTTGGGCCACTGCTCTTCTGCAGATGTTGAATCTAAAAGACCCAGGTGCTGGGCTGGGGTTGTGGCTCAGAGGTAGTGCGCTCACCTAGCATGCGTGAGGCACTGAGTTTGATTCTCAGCACCACATACAAATAAATGAAATGGAGGTCCATCAACAAATAAAAAATATTAAAAAAATAAAATAAAAATAAAAGACCCAGGTGCTGAGAGCCTTGTGAGGCAGTTTTAGGTGAAATCTATAGAGCCAACTGCGTAAAGGATGTTTATTTGGGTAATTCTGCTAATGCTTAGGAATCTGCTTAATAAAAAAATGAAGTAGGTTTAGTGACTGTGGCCACATGTCCTCACACATTTGTTCAAACCTATAGAATGTACAATGCTAAGGGGAAACCCTAAAGTATAGATTTTTCTATTGTGTCTGCAAACTTATCTGGAAACAACACAGAAGTGTTTAGCAATTTATGTTCAAGAGTCAGTGCCCTCTCTATGAGGTGAAGAGCTGTTATGAATCCTGGGAGCCCTCCTCCTTCTGGGCCAGGTCCTCCTGCAAAAGACCATCAAGGCTGCAGTGTCCTGATATTCCTAGCTTGGGCAAGGGACCCCAGGAAGCACTGGGCTGGGTCCTTGAAGTTCACCCAGCTCTGGGCAATTTCCCTTGGGCTCTGGGTCCCAAGGAGATGTAAGCATAATACCAGGGTCAGGTGCTTGCCCAGGTGGCTGTAGCAGGACCCCTTTTCAGGCTGTAAAGCCAGGTCAGAGCTTGACATGCACCTCCCCAGTCTGTGGCCCCAAATCCTCAATTTAGTGTCTGCACCAGCTTCAAACCCTCACTCCAAGGACCAAGCTGTGCTTGTAACCCACTTGGGGGAGCAGAGGTAGCCAGGCCCCAACAGAGGGTCCTTCACCAGAGGACAAGCAAGAGAAGTAAGGAGCAGATGAGCGAGGATCCCATCAGGCCCCTGTGCATGGCTTTCTTGGGACAGCAGAAGCCCCTCCTTATAGGCCTGCTGCTTAGGCCCTGGAGGGCAGGCAGGCAGCCACTGAGAACATAATAAGGTGCTATGAGGACAGGGTCTCACTGCATTTGCCCATGTTGATCTCCAAGGTGTGTAGGGCTTAAGATGCAGAGCCATGACTTCTTGGGGATCCTCTTGACTGTGGCAGTTTCTTAGACATTTCTTATTTCTGATGACCTGGACTTTTTTGGTGGGGTACTGAGGATTGAACCCACGGGTTCTTTAGCATTGAGTTGCATTCCCGCTTTTTTTTTTTTTTTTTTGAGAGGAGGTCTTGCCAAGTTTCTGAGGATGACCTTGATCTTTCAATCCTCCTGCCTCAGACTTCTAAGTTACAGGTGCACACAGCGCACCTAGCTGACTTGGATGATTTTGAGGAGAACTGTTAAGGTATTGTAGGGTGCTCCTCAGCCAGACTTTAATGTTTTCTCATGATTAGACAGGGGTTGTTGTTTAGGGGGGAAGACCACAGAGGTGAAGTGCCATTTTCATCACTTCCTATAAAGGACATGCACTGTCAACCTGTGATATCAATGTTGGTGGTGACTCTGATCACCTGGCAGAGGTCTCGTTTGTCATATTTCTCTACTGTGAAGTTACTCTCATCTGTACTTCATACCTGTTCTTTGGAAGGAAGCCACTACACGCAGCTCACACCTAAGGAGCAAGGAGCTTTGTTCCACTTCTTGAGGAAGGATCTGCATCACTTCAGTTTTCTTCCTTCCTTTTGTACTTCCACTCTACCAACTGAGCTATATCCCCAGCTCCCCCCGCCCTTTTAAAAAAATATTTTTTAGTTTTTTTTTTTTTAATTTTTTTTTTAGAAGTTGATGGATAATTATTTTATTCATTTATTTATATGTGGTGCTGGGACTTGAACCCAGTGCCTCACACATGCTAGGCAAGCGCTCTACCACTGAGCCACAACCCCAAGCCCCAGGGCAAAATTTTTTTTTTTGG
>NW_026000185.1:6359687-6362930 GCF_001458135.2 Marmota marmota marmota | reverse complement strand
TTTTTTTTTTTGCAGTGCTAGGAATCAAATCTAGAACTTTGTGTATACTAGAAAAGCCCTCTAACACTGAGATACACCTCTATACCTTTTTTAAATTTTTATTTTGAGATAGGGTCTCGAAAAGTTGCCCAGGCTGGCCTTGAACTTGTGATCTTCCTGCCCCAGTCTCCCAAGTAACTGGGGATCACAGGTGTGCTATGATCTTTCTATGTTCTTTTATACTGAAAGATCTTTAACATGTATGTCACACAGACAAACACACACACTTAACATGCAGGGACCCAGGTCATACCTCCTATGCATTGTGCTGGGACTGAAACCCAGGATCTCATGCATGCTTGGCAAACATGTAACAGTCACTTTACCTTTTGATATAGCCCTCCTTGCTTTGGGGCTGCTGCTGCTGCTTCTTCTTCTTGTGCTGGGAATTGAACTCAGGGGCATTCCACCATTAAGCCATATCCTCAGGCCTACTTTGTATGTTTTTATTTATGGACAGGGTCTCACTGAGCTGAGAAGTGCCTCACTGTTACAGAGTGCTGGCTTTGAACTCGCGATTCTCCTGCCTCTATCTCATGAGCCACTGGGATTACAGGCGTTCGCCACCTCGCCAGGCTTGAGGCTTATTTGTTTATTTTTAAAAAATTTTTGTTAGGGGTTGAGGTTGTGGCTCAGTGGTAGAGCATTTGCCTAGCATGTGTGAGGCACTGGGTTTGATTCTCGGCACCACATAAAAATAAACAAAATAAAGGCACTGTGTTCATCTATAACTGAAAAAAAATTAAAAAAAATTGTTAGATGTTGATGAATCTTTATTCATTTATTTATTGTGCTGAGATTCGATCCAGTGCCTTGCACATGCTAGGCAGGCGCTCTATCACTGAGCCCCAGCCCCAGCTCCTTGAGACTTATTTTTAAAAGTTCATGTTTTTCCCTTCCTCTTCTCCCTCTCTCCCACCTAACCTGGGGGCGGGGAAACAAGATCACCTGGAGTTATCCAGGCTCCACAGGAAGGAGATGTCTGCCTGAGGATCTAGGAAGTGACTATCTCCCAAATTAACAAATGAATCCTAACATACCCTCAGGGCGCCCTGGGAATCCCCGTCAGGGCACACCTGGACTGTAGCCTTTGAATAGCTTTTTAAAAGCCCTGCTTTCCCTAATGGGCAGAATCACAGGGACAGGAGTCCCGTTTCTCCTTTGCCAGCAAAACAATTAAAAAAAAATCCTTTAACTTAGAACCGTGTCCTTATTATTAAGTTATTAAGTTGGCATGAACTGGCATTGGGGACAAGGATCGAGCTTTCGGTTACAAGGGCTCCACCACTGAGCTATAACCTCAGCACCCTTACTTCCATTTTTTAAAACAAAACGGCATCCAAAACAGGTGAGCGAGGGAGATGCTGGATCCGGAGGCGGGACTGAGCGCCGAGGTCGTAAGGCTTTATGCATCTTGATCGTGTCCTCACGGCTCGGCTCTCTTTAATAAGACCCCTGAGCCCCAGGCCCCGCGGCGGCCACGGGGCTTTCCAGCGGGCCGTCTTAGTTTCCCGGCGGGTGGAAATCCAGTCCAGGACCGGCGTGTCCTCGCCCAGCGTCCTCACCGCCCCGGCAGGCCAGGTAGATCGCCGGGAGATATCTGGGCAAACCGGAAGTTGCCGTGGGGCAGCGGGACAGGAAACGTGGGGACACCAGCCAGGCCAGGCGCGCACAGGGTGACCCTTCCCCCCGCAAGTAGGACTGTTCTCGGGAGCGCGCAGGTGAGGGCCTCAAGACTGTGGCTCAGTGAGGCAGGACGGGCNAGGGCTGGAGATGTGGCTCAGTGGTAAAGCACTAAAGCACCTGTGGGTTCAATCTCCAGTACAAAGAAAGCAAAAAAACAAACAACAACAACAAAAAAAAAAAATCTACATTTTTTTTCACAGCCATTTAATTAAAAAACACAGAAAAGAAATTTGTATTAAAGAAAGACACCAGGGCATGCAGAGGAGGTCTTCTTAAGGCTGGGGTGGGGAGAGGGCACACAGAGTTGAAAGGCTGAGGACATCAGCTGAAAAGGACATCAGGGTAGGTGCGTGTGCACCCCTGCCATTTACTCCCAGGAGGCACCTTCTATGAAGTTCCTCTAGTGCTGAGCCCGTCAGAATGTCCTCCATCCCCTCCTATTTCAGTATCTTGGCTGATGTGTGAGGAAGTACAGCCTGAAACTTTACAGCAGCAAAGTGTATTTTGGGATGATGACATGTCCTGGTTTCCTAGAAATGCACCCACCTCTAATGGAAAGTAACTTAATTTATCCTAACTTCCACCCCAAAGGACCAGCATCCAAACCGGAGTGAGACTTTTTTTTTTTTTTTTGCAGTGCTAGGAATCAAATCTAGAACTTTGTGTATACTAGAAAAGCCCTCTAACACTGAGATACACCTCTATACCTTTTTTAAATTTTTATTTTGAGATAGGGTCTCGAAAAGTTGCCCAGGCTGGCCTTGAACTTGTGATCTTCCTGCCCCAGTCTCCCAAGTAACTGGGGATCACAGGTGTGCTATGATCTTTCTATGTTCTTTTATACTGAAAGATCTTTAACATGTATGTCACACAGACAAACACACACACTTAACATGCAGGGACCCAGGTCATACCTCCTATGCATTGTGCTGGGACTGAAACCCAGGATCTCATGCATGCTTGGCAAACATGTAACAGTCACTTTACCTTTTGATATAGCCCTCCTTGCTTTGGGGCTGCTGCTGCTGCTTCTTCTTCTTGTGCTGGGAATTGAACTCAGGGGCATTCCACCATTAAGCCATATCCTCAGGCCTACTTTGTATGTTTTTATTTATGGACAGGGTCTCACTGAGCTGAGAAGTGCCTCACTGTTACAGAGTGCTGGCTTTGAACTCGCGATTCTCCTGCCTCTATCTCATGAGCCACTGGGATTACAGGCGTTCGCCACCTCGCCAGGCTTGAGGCTTATTTGTTTATTTTTAAAAAATTTTTGTTAGGGGTTGAGGTTGTGGCTCAGTGGTAGAGCATTTGCCTAGCATGTGTGAGGCACTGGGTTTGATTCTCGGCACCACATAAAAATAAACAAAATAAAGGCACTGTGTTCATCTATAACTGAAAAAAAATTAAAAAAAATTGTTAGATGTTGATGAATCTTTATTCATTTATTTATTGTGCTGAGATTCGATCCAGTGCCTTGCACATGCTAGGCAGGCGCTCTATCACTGCTGTCTCTTATAC
>NW_026000185.1:6310082-6359603 GCF_001458135.2 Marmota marmota marmota | reverse complement strand
ATCTTGTCTACAGCCAATCACTGGCGTCTTCCGTGGCGCGTGGGGGGGCGAGGTGGCGTCGTTGCCTGGGAGACAGCTCCCGGCGTCAAGTTCCTGCGTGCTGAGGAGCGCGCGGGGCCGGAAGGTGCGCGGGGGACTCCCGGGCTTCTGCGGCCGCCTGGTGCTCGGAATTTGCATTCCTGCTGCGGTGTCAGCTTCACTGGAGCGGGTCGCGGGGTCGTCTTCTTGCCTCCGGAGGTCTCCCTGGCCTGGGCATCCTTAGTTATTTTTCTTCTTTTAAAAATTTTAAACCCTATGAGCACTTCTGCTGATTACCTTTTCTTCTTTGTTAACGTTTAGAATTTTCTCTGCTATTTATTATTTTTACTTCCCTTCTCTCGTGTTCCTTTATTTCCCTCATTGGTTGTCTCTTTCCTTCACCAGACCGCATATCCGCATCGTCCTGTCTCTAGTTAGCTGCTTTAGTAAGTGTATTATTTTGTTCTTGCTTTAGACGATGTTGTTTCTAGTTTTCATTATTTTTTAAGACTTAAGTTAACTGTCAGGCTGATCTCTGCGAGTAGATGGGGATTTATTTACCAAAGGTGGTGTCCTCTCCTTACTCAAGTTCAGGGCAGCCACCAGGAGTTGACGTTTGTTGAGGGTTTCCCAAACCTGAAGCTCCACTAAGCGCCTTTCTCCATGGTAGTTAATACTTGTGACAGGCTCTGAGGTAAGTAGGTAAGTACAGCCCTGAACTGGTGGCCTGTGAGCTGAATGCAGAGAGGCTGGACGTGTACTGAGTTTTTTCTTTTGTGATACTGGGGCAATTCTAACATTGAACTATATGCCCAGCCCTTTTTATTTTTTCTTTTAAGACAGAGTGTCTGGCTAAGTTGCCCAGGTTGGCTTTGAACTTGTGGTTCTTCTGCCTCAGTCTCCTAAGTAGCTGGGATTGTGGGTGTGCAGATTTAAACGTTTTGTCGTAAATTTAAAACTCAGGAGATTTCACATAGAAATCAAATTCTTTCGAGGTGTGGTGGTACAAGCCTATAATACCAGTTATTTGGGAGGCTGGTAAGTTCCAGGCTAACCTGGGCAATTTACCAAGACCCTATATATTTTTTTTTTTTAAGAGAGAGAGAGAGAGAGAGAATTTTAATATTTATTTTTTAGTTTTCGGCGGACACAACATCTTTGTTTGTATGTGGTGCTGAGGATTGAACCCCGGCCGCATGCGTGCCAGGCGAGCGTGCTACTGCTTGAGCCACATCCCCAGCCCCACCAAGACCCTATCTTAATAAAAAATTTAAAAAGGACTGGGAATGTATCTAACTGGTAGAATGCTTGTCCTAACATACGCAAGGCCCTGGTTTCAATCAAGGAGAATGAGAAGGAGACGGAAGGAAGAAGAAATTGAATTTTTTTTTCTCTTGAAAAATATTTGAACTTTGGCAATACTGGCCCCCAACTACTCCCTCTAAACAAATATGGTTTTGGATATCCCTGAAGTCCCTTATACTCTCTTCTTATGTCCAGCCATTGGTCATTTGTGGTTGTTGAAGGCATTACATTTTGATGTCTGCTTTACGCCTTTCTGAACTCTTTCAGAGGCTGCAATTTCCACACAGAAACTGTGGTAACCCGCTCCCCCAGACCTGCTCCGATCCTAAAACCAGCTGTGGAATGCATTTCTCTCCTTTCCAAGAAAGGGTTAAATGGTTAATATCAAGCATATAGTAGGTGCTCAAGGAATTTTCTATGAACAACCAAATGAATGCTCAAACTTCATTTAGTCTGTCTAGGAGATCTTATGGCAGGATTCAAGCCTCTAGACACCCTTTACCCCTGCAGTATTCCTAAACCAGTACCTTTTGCTGGTAAAGAAATTTTGCCCTGGGGCTTGGGGTTGTGGCTCAGCAGTAGAGCAATAGCCTTGCATGAGGCACTGGGTTCCATCCTCAGCACCATATAAAAATAAATAAACAAAATAAAGGCATTGTGTCCATCTACAACTAAAAATACATTAAAAGTGGTGGGGGGGAGAATTTTATTTTATTTTTTCCCTGAAATTGGGACACATGCACTGATTTTGAACTTTGTGCTCTCTTGGGATTGCATGGGGTGACATGGTCCTCTCCAGCGGTAGTCCTTGTATACTGGAGACTCAGTTCTGGTCCTCATGGACACACTGAATGCAGTTGTGTCATCTTTTCAGGACCCTCTTTGACTTTGTTTCAGTTCATAGCTACCTGGATTGAAAACAGTATTGACCTTGATTACAACTTTGTATGTCCCTCTTCACCCTGGGTTTAGAATGACTGGAAACACTAACTAGAGGCAAATCCCAGGGGTAAATTTTCTTCAAGTTGACAGTAGAATCAAGCCAAATCCAAGGACTCCTAAAATATTTGACTCCAAGAGTGGAGTTGCAAACAGATGCTATAAGGGACCAAGTGTCAACCATGACCACCTGGGAGTCAGGTTGTGGGTAAAAAGAATATAGGTCCAGTATTGCCAAATGTTCTGATTTTTTAAAAAAATCAATTATATGAGAACTCTGCTGATTTTTAAGTGTTAGAAATTAAGTTTTTAAAAAATTAAATCCTGTGAACCCACAGAGTACATCTGTGAACTAGTACAGGGCTGTAACACTGATCTTGCTGTGTGAAGCAGGGGATCTCAGAGATGAGTCAAAGGAGGCAAGCACAGGATCATCTCTGGGAGGAACATTCCCTGTAGGCAGACTCCAGGATTGGGACCCCACCTCTTTCCTGACACTCCCATGCTCTGCCTAGAAGACATGGTTCTTTACCCCAGAAAGTAAAGTACAATCACTCTCCTACCCATTTGGGGCTTTAGTACCCAGGGTCAGAAGGCAAAGGGAACCTAAGGGGTGGCATCTGGAACTCCTGGACAGTTGGGTCAGGCCTCTTTACCACTGTTTCCAAGCTGGAGTAGGTTTGGAAAAACTAAATTTATCCCACATATTGCCAGGTGTAGGCATCAGGATGGGCTACAGGTGGTCCCAGCCTATTTCCTTAGTTCACTCCTAGGGAGAGAACTCTGTGCCAGTCTTGGAGGGACCCAGAGGACCCCCTGATCTGGGGAGGCTTAATTGAATCCAGGGGCCTCAAAGAAGTGCTGTGTACTGAAAAAGAACGTCTTCCCTCCATTCAGCAAAGCGCCACTTCTTCAAGGATGACTGCAATGCTCTCTGAAACATTATCAAAATCTTTCTAAAAACGCATCGCCCTATTTTTTCGTTTCGGTGCCCCTGCTTGGCGGGCATCACAAATACGTGCTTGGTAAAAGAATCGTCTTTAGCAGGAATTGCTGATCTGGGAATTGCCTTCCTGCCAAGAGCAGGTGCAGCCAAGGCCTGGGATCCCAGACACGGAACCCTCGAAGCTGGGAACCCTGTAGGGCTGCCGCTGCGTGGGGAACGGGATCTGGAAGGGACTTCCTGTTGTCCCTAATCCTGGTCTCCGCCGGATTCCCCCGCCCGCCCAACGCTGGCTGCAGAACCTCCCTTCCCTGGGGAGGGGCCCGGCTGCCCCTGGTGCCCCCTCTACCATCCTGCACCTCGGTGAGAAGGGAATGCTGGGGAGGGCGCCTGGATCCCGGGACTGGTACAGGTGGCCAAGATTGCAGGAGGGGACAGGGTCAAAGGTGGAAGGCTTCGGGCTGGCAGGAGGGAAGGGGGCCTGGATCCGGGATTGGGAAGGAGAAGGACATAGTCCGCCGGAACTATGAGCAGGATGGGCATCCCAAGGCCGGAGGTTGCATCGCAGGGGAACTGCTAAGTGGGCAGGTTGATTTCTGGTTTCTAGCCGGGCTTTAAAGCAGACGCGGGGCACAGAGTGCATGCCCTGGGGTCAGCGGGGCCTGAATTCTATGAGAAGTGGGACCTCACCAGCACTTGTTTTGTAGGATCTCTGCAGAATTTTCTGCTCTTGATGACAGGAACTACCATTTCAATTTTCCCCCACTTTCCCTGAGCTGTTTGCTCCGAAATGTGGGGCTCAGCAACAAAGCATAGGGTACACAATATCTTTGTACCTTTTTTTTTTTTTTTTTAAGCAGGAAACTAAAAACATGATAGAAAAGTAGGACTGCTGAATAGGATCTAGCAGACCAGGTAGGACCAGGAAAGTCTGGTCCAGCATGGAGATTTTTCAGGGCACTTGAAGATGACTGATTTCTTTCTGCTCTTTCAGGCTCATGGCCAAAAGCAGGAGGGGGCTTGGCCAGCAAGCAGGAGAAACAACTTGCTGTTCTTCCTAACTCTCAAATAGAAAATGTCTGCAAATGGTGGAAGCATCCAGGCTGCTGAGAACAAGGAGAGAGCCCAGGAGGTAAGAAGTTCTGGGGGCAGAGGCATGCCATGAAAGAAGCTGGGACAAGATGATTTTTCTAAGCAGGGTATCTGGGCAAAGGAAGAGTTAAACTCACTGGGGGTGCAGGGCTGGTGGATGGGGGAAGTGGGTTGGAGATATTGGAGAGAAGGTGGCATGATGGGAAATACCTTCTATTTGGCATTTATGGTGTAACTGTTTTGCCTTGTTCAGTGAATAAAGGTAGTCAACAGGCACATGGAATAGCAGGGGTGTTCTGTGGGGTCCTCCAGTGAGGTTTTTTCCGAATTGTGCCTACTTGTTCTATGCCCCACTTCCTTCTCCCCAAGACATTTCTCTTCACCTCTCTGGGTCTGAGCTCCCAGTCCTGCCTGCACCACCTGCTGCCTGTGTGTGTGTATGTAATTACCATCTGTGGAGGACTGGGGTCTCTGGCCTTGGGGTTGGAGGACTCTGAGTCACTTGCAGGCAAGGCATGTGACTCAGGCCAGTCCTCTGACCTGTGGGAACCAGCTCTGTCCTTTGTAAAATGCAGATTCTGTACCTGTCGTTCCCTCCTATCTTGGAGGAGCTAATGGGATGAGATTCATCTAAGCAGTGTCAGCTCATAACTGATCATAATTTTTGATAATGAAATGATAACTCCCACAACTAGAGCTCAAGTCAGAGAAGCCTGTGTCCTCTGGCCTAGTGTCGTAGTGGTTATAAATAAAAATTCACATCCAGTATTAGTGCTTCCGTGTTGTTGTTTTTCTTGGGGGAGGTTACAAGGATTGAACTCAAGGGCACTAGATCACTGAGCCACATCCCAGCCCTGTTTTGTATTTTATTTAGAGACAGGGCCTCACTGAGTTGCTTAGCGCCTCACTTTTGCTGAGGTTGGCTTTGAAATCACAATCCACCTGCCTCAGCCTCCAAAGTTGCAGGGATTACAGGTGTATGCCACTGCGCCACACTAGTGCTACCGTTTTTATGCTGTGGAAGTTCAAAGAATTATTACCATTGTTTCATAACAGCTTTTTATGTGTGCCTTGAACCTGACAAGCCTTGCTGATCAACATTCTCTGTTGATGTTGAATTCGTCAAGTCTACACAAAGTAATAATAATAATAATAATTACCCATACTCTGTGTTTATCCAGAAATTTCTAGAGTGGGTGGCTTTCTCTCACATGTGTATGCCCCTATGACTGTTCTAGGCAGGCAGCAGAGCAGCTGAGTCTCAGAGGCCAGTCAGGGCATTGTTAGGTCTGCCTGGACACTCTTGACAGCTGGTCTTTCCCTTCAGGACTGACTGGAACACACACACCGGGGAAGGTGAGGCAGGGATGGGTGTGACTCCCAATAGAAGGCCAGCCTTGCCTTGAGTGACATGAGAACCACCAAGGTTCTCTCAGTGAGAGGATATATATGCCTTGCCCAGAGTTTTTGAGAGGCCTGATTGTGAGCCTTTGTCTAATTCCTAGGCTTTGGGGTGTTAGTTTCCTGTAGCTGTAGAAACAAGTTCCCACTGACTGGGTTGCATAAGACAACCAGGATCTGTTCTCTCCTGGTCTTGGAAGCCAAGCTGTCAGCTGCTCCAGGCCTCCTCCAGAGGCTTTTGGCCTGGGGAGAGGTTCTTCCCACCCCTTTTAGCCTCCTGTGACTCCTGATGCTCCTTGGCTCAAGCATTGCTCCATCTCTGTTTCCTTCTCAGTGTTTCTGTGTCTTCTATTTACCTTTTTTTCTTGAGGTGGGGAAGGAGTTGAACTCAGGAGTGCTATGTCTATGTCACTGAGCTATATCCTAGCCCTTATTCTTTTTTTTAATACCCTATCCCTTTTAATTTTAAATTTGTTCCAATTGGTTATACATGACAGTAGTTAATTCTTATTTTGAGTCAAGTTCTTGTTAAATTGTTAAATTGCCCAGGCTGACCTTGAATTTGCCATCATCCTTCCTCAGCCTCCTGAGTTGCTGGGATCTCAGGTGTGCACACCACACTCAGCTGTGTCTTCTATTCTTTTCTTTTTTCTTTTTTAATATTTATTTATTTATTTTTAGTTGGACACAATATCTTTATTTTACATTTATGTGGTGCTGAGGATCGAACCCAGTGCCTCATGGAGCACTCTACCACTGAGCCACAATCCCAGTCCCTGTCTTCTATTCTTATAATGACCTCACTCATCCAATTTAGGGCCCACCCTAGGGGCACTTAACCACTGAGCCACATCTCCAGCTTTTTTTATTTTTTATGTAGAGACAGGGTCTCACTAATTGCTTAGGGCTATGCTAAATTGCTTACTGGCTTTGAATTTATAATCCTCCTGCCTCAGCCTCTTTAGCCGCTGGGATTATAGGAATGCACCACTATGCCTGGCTCATCTTGAGATGCTTAGCTTGATTATCTCATTTTCCATTTTCCAGCCTCATTTAATCCCCAGTACTACAACAGCAACAACCACCAAAAAACCCTTTTTCCAAATAAGGTCACATTCTGTGCTTCAGGGTAGATGTGAATTTTGAAGAGACACTATTTAACCCAATCTACTTGATTTTATCATGTATTAAAAAACAGCCAGGGCTAAAGATATAGCTCAGTTGGTAGAGTGCTTGCCTCAAATGCACAAGTCCCTGAGTTTGATCAATCCCCAGCACCAAAAAAAAAAAAAAAGAAAGAAAGAAAGAAACAACAGCAGCCAGGCGCAGTGGCACATGCCTGTAATCCCAGCAGCTCTGGAAGGTAAGGTAGGAGAATTGCGGGTTCAAAGCCAGTCCCAGCCCAGCAAAAGCGAGGCACTAAGCAACTCAGTGAGACCCTGCTCTAAATGAAATACAAAATAGTGGGGCTGGGGCTGTGGCTTAGTGGTAGAGCGCTTGCCTCTCATGTGTGAGGCCCTGGGTTCGATCCTCAGCACCACATAAAAATAAACAAAATAAAGGTATTGTGTAAAAAATAAATAAACAAACAAACACATAAATAAAATACAAAATAGGGATGGGGGTGTGGCTCAGTGGTCGAGTGCCCCTGAGTACTATGTGTACTATGGCAATGGCTTGACAAGACTTTCATCTCTTGCCACTCCATCCTTGCTGGGAGGTGAACTGGAGGGAGAAAGCGAGGTCAGCCCTTCAAGCTGTCTCTTGCATGTGGGTGTGAGTTCTGCCGGGTTCTGATGCGGGTTGTCATTCCCAGGTTCTAGGTCATGTGCATTCCTGTCAAGAAATGCTCTCTGGGCTGGAGAAGAAGATACCACACATTAAGACAGAGCCGGAAGAGGTGCACTCTGAGGGGACCTCACAGGAGGACAGGGCTCCAGGTGCACGGGACTGGGTGCCTCTAAATCCTGGCCCTAAGGAGAAAGCTCTCTTCTTGCCTGGG
This sequence comes from Marmota marmota marmota, assembly GCF_001458135.2. Classification (NCBI taxonomy): domain Eukaryota; kingdom Metazoa; phylum Chordata; class Mammalia; order Rodentia; family Sciuridae; genus Marmota; species Marmota marmota. The sequence goes on along the minus strand of NW_026000185.1, from coordinate 6,351,903 downwards.
GGAGGTAGGAGAGGGATGTGGACAAAGGTGCCTGGATAGGCAACTGTGGGGAAGGTGGAGGCCCAGCCTGGGTAGGGCTGAGGGTCCTTAACCTGGAAAGGGACCCAGATGTCTACCTGTGCATATGCCTGCCTGTCTTTTTGGTTTGGGGTGGGGTGGAGTTTGAAGTGGCTGGGTGAGCAGCAGCATCCAGCAGTTTGAGTCAGTCACCACTCTCCTCCCATAGCCCTTCCTTCTCGGATCCCCATGCTTTCCCATGAGGGGAGGACCCGAGATCGGCAGATGGCCGCAGCGCTCCTCACTGCCTGGTCCCAGGTGAGTGTCTATGCCAGTCTCTTTGCCTCCTCTTCTAGCTGCCCAAGTGGAGGCAGGGCCTTCCCAGATCCCGACTTGGTGCTCAGCCCTTCCAGATCTGCTGGCTCCACATGTAAAGTCATGGCCTCACTGACCTTCCCACTTGGATCTGGAACCTGCTGCTCAGGACTCTCACTGAAGTGTAGCTGGAATCTGAATACCATTTTCCAGGCTTAGGGTCTTCGGTCACTCTGGCCACAGCTGGAGGAAAAGCAGAGGGAAGTGGAGAGATGGGTCTCTGATGTGTGAATCTTCCTTTAGGGTCTGAGCTGAGGAAGGAGATCCTGAGCTTTGGCTGTGGTCCCTAAGTAGTACTGCTTTGTTATTGAAACAACTCTCCCCCAAAAAGGTCTCTTATATTTGACAATCAGGTCAGGGTAGCTGGAGGCAGCAGTTGGGAGGCTGCAATCTCACCACATGTCTTGGTGTCTCTGTTTGCCCCACTGTGTCTATAGCATGCTTCATGTTGTTTCAGATGCCAGTGACCTTTGAAGATGTGGCTCTGTACCTCTCCCGGGAGGAGTGGGGACGTCTGGACCACACCCAGCAGAACTTCTATAGGGACGTGCTACAGAAGAGAAATGGGCTGGCCTTGGGTGAGGGCTCACCTGTAGTAGGGTCATTACCTCCCTGTTGGCCCCCCACATCAGTTCTGCTCCCTTTCCCCACTTTGTTCATTTAGACAGTAGTGTTCTGTAGAACTTTCCACAGGGATTGAAATATTCTGCATCTGCACTAGAATGGTGTCCCTAAACCCAGTGGCTGTTGAGCATTGGAAATGTGGCTAGAGCAAGTGAGTTTTTAATTTTTTTTTTTTTTTTTTAACTTTGCTCAACTCAGATTGGAGCTTGAGTAGCCATGGCTGGTGGCTGCTATTTTGGACAGTACTGATCTGAGGATTCTGCTTTTCTTCCAATCTTTCATTGCTTTAATTTATCCCAGTATTTCTGTCTTCCTTCTCCAAGCCCCAGCTTTGTAGGTGTTTGCAGAGAGCTTGACTCTAGGTCTGTGGGCTGCTCTGTGGGTGGCATCAGCTAACCTCTCAGGCCCTATAGGCTCTAGGGAGCCCAGGAAGCATGTGCTTCTCAGAGGGGCTCCCTTGGTTTCTCTGATGGCAGGTAGTTAAGTCCCAGGTTTTTACTCCTTATTTGCAGACTAGTTTTTTTTTGACAGAATTTGATGAGGTCTTCATTGTGATTCATTCATTCAGTAAATAGCCATTGCATACCTGCTAGTCCAGGTGCAATCTGGGCCTTTGGCAATTCCACCCTTGACTTCAGTGTAGCCTTGAGATCTCTGTGGGATCATACCAGTCATCCTCACTCCTATAATTATCTTAGGCTTGCATACTACCTGTTGTTAATATTCCTCAGGGCCAGACCAACAAGTCCAGGCAAATCCTGGGAGATCAGAAAGAACTTAGCATCTATTTGCAGCCCCAGGGCAGGCCTCAGAGAGGCTGTAACCCACTTCATTGATCCAAAAAATCCCTTTTCTCCCACAAGTCATGACAGGCAAGGCCCCTCTGCTGTCTTACTGACTTAACTAGAATTCCCAGGGCCTCTCACCCCAGGGAATTGGCAGATGGGCCCTTTGGTCTCATGACTTCTTGGTTGTCAGTGTACCTGGCCCCTTGTCCCAGGCCCTCTCACTTGGCCTTTCTGCAGCCTCCAACCCTCCCAGCCACATGCAAGTTCAGGAGTAAGATAGCCCTTCCAATGTCTTAGGCTACTGGGCCCACTGATTGGAGACTGTGACAAGGGAAGGGAATTGCTGTCCTCACCTGGCCTCAGAACCTGGGCTCCTCCCTTTCAGATTCTGAGACTTTATTCAGGGAATCAGGAGTCAGTTGGCTCAGCATTGGGAGGAGTATAGTTGGGTGCTACCCTGAAAGGGGATAGGAAGGAAATTTTTTTTAAGGTGCTGGGGATTAAACTAAGGGTCTCTTACATGTTAGGCAAGTAGCTTACCACTGAGCTGCACCTCAGGCCCCCACACACACACACCTTTTTTTTTCCTTTGGTACTGGTGATTGAACCCCAGGTGGTCTGCCACCGAGTTATGTTCCCAGATGCCTTTTAAATTTTTTTTTTTTTTTTTTTTTTTTTTTGGTACTGGAGATTGAACTCAGGGGCACTTGACCACTAAGCCACATTCCCAGCCCTATTTTGTATTTAGAGACAGGGTCTCACTGAGTTGCTTAATGCCTGTCGTTGCTGAGGCTGGCTTTGAACTCAGGATCCTCCTGCCTCAGCCTCCTGAGCCGCTGAGATTACAGGCATGTGCCACTGCCTCCGGCCCTTTTTATTTCATATATATATCTTTATTTTATTTTTCTATGATGTTGAGGATCGAACCCAGGGCCTCGAACATGCTAGGCGAGCGCTCTACTGCTGAGCCACAATCTCAGCCCCATTTTTCATTCTTTTGTGTTTTGAAACAATCTTGCTAACTTGCTGGGGCTAGCCTTAAATTTGCAATTCTGCTTCAGCTTCTGGGTCACTGGGATCATGGGTATAAGCCACCATCCCTGCCTGGCCTGAAGCAATTTTTGAGCGCATGTTGTTTTGCCTCATGTTTCTGGAGCCTCACTTGCCCCTCTTTTTTTTTTTTTAATATTTTTATTTTTTAGTTTTCGGCGGACACAACATCTTTGTTTGTATGTGGTGCTGCGGATCGAACCCGGGCCACACGCACGCCAGGCGAGTGCGCTACCGCTTGAGCCACATCCCCAGCCCTCACTTGCCCCTCTTGCCCCATTAGTTTTTGGAGGGATGATGTCTACAGTTGGCAGCTCCAGAAGTTCTTTGCTGAATGTGTCCTCTTTCTGGATAGGGTTTCCCTTCAGCAGGCCTCTCTGGGCCCCCCAAGTGCAGGGAAAGGGCGAGGCTGCCAGCTCCAGCCGGCAGACAGGAGCTGAGAAGGAAGAGAAGAGAGGCCCTGGTTCAGGTGAGGGACTTGGTGTGTGCCTTGTTCTGGGGAAGGACCGTTTGCCCAGTCATTCCCGGGTACTCCTTGTTGATATGGACTTTCTGTTTTTTGTGGGTGCAGGGCCACTAGATGGCTCCTTCCTAAAGGGTGGTTCTTGGCTCCAGATTTCCCCTACTTCCTTTTCCCCTTTCCTATCCCCCAGAATCCATCCCCTGGATTTCCTGTGGGTTCCCCACCCTCTGGGGCCCTTCCAGAAGCTTGTCTCTCTGGAAACCCTCTCTCTTTCTCCAGGAACCTTGGAGGTGGGGAAGGAGGTGCCAGCTGCACCCATGGGAGCCCTAGGGGATGTGAAGCCCTTGCCAACCAAAACCTGGTGGGCCCCAGGGGGTGTCCTGCAGTGTGGGCAGCAGGGAGCCAGCGGTCAGAACGCTCTGTCAGCCAGAGATGCAGAACAGCTGGCTCCTCTGGAAGCAAGAGAGCCAAATCCAGCCCCTCCTGTGAAGGCACTGGAGGGCCATGACCCAGAAAAACCCAACAAGGACGAGAAGGGTGCCACAGACAGCAGTGAGGAGGGCCTGGCCCCTGATAGTGATCTAGGCAAGAAGACCTACAAGTGCGAGCAGTGTGGCAAGAGCTTCAGCTGGCATTCTCACCTGGTGACACACCGGCGCACGCACACAGGTGAGAAGCCCTACGCCTGTACAGACTGTGGCAAGCGCTTCGGCCGCAGCTCGCATCTCATCCAGCACCAGATCATCCACACCGGTGAGAAGCCCTACACCTGCCCCTCGTGCTGGAAGAGCTTCAGCCACCACTCGACACTGATCCAACACCAGCGCATCCACACTGGTGAGAAGCCCTACGTGTGTGACCGCTGTGCCAAGCGCTTCACGCGCCGCTCGGACCTGGTCACGCATCAGGGCACCCACACCGGTGCCAAGCCGCACAAATGCCCCATCTGCGGCAAGTGCTTCACACAGAGCTCAGCCCTGGTCACCCACCAGCGTACCCACACTGGCGTCAAGCCCTACCCTTGCCCAGAGTGTGGCAAGTGCTTTAGCCAGCGTTCCAACCTCATAGCACACAACCGCACGCATACTGGCGAGAAGCCCTACCACTGCCTCGACTGCGGCAAGAGCTTCAGCCACAGCTCGCACCTCACCGCCCACCAGCGCACTCACCGCGGCGTGCGGCCCTACTCCTGCCCACTCTGCGGCAAGAGCTTCAGCCGGCGCTCCAATCTCCACCGGCATGAGAAGATCCACACTACTGGGCCCAAGGCCCTGGCTATGCTGATGCTGGGAGCGGCAGCTGCTGGGGCTCTGGCTGCACCCCCGCCTGCTCCCACCTAGGGTGGGGGCAGCGCACCCAGGGCAGCTGGGACAGCCCCATTGAATTTGGGCCCTGTGTAGGAGCAACAGCCTTTGCTCCTGGCCTTGGTGGAGGTGGTGGGAGCCAAGGGTTGAGGGAAGGGAGCCTGGGAGGTACAGGCGCAGGGTGGGGCATGGCAACGTGGGAGGAGCTTGGGTGAGAAGGCACAGGCACTTAGGGAAAATTAAAGACCTTGGAATTCAAGCTGTGGACTACTGCTCTGTCTTGTGGGCACTGTTGAACCCCGGGGAGTGGGGGGCTCCTGGGTCAATCGTGTCCTCATTCATCCCTGACTCACCTGCTCTTGTTTTGGACACCCTTATCTTCAGCCTTGAGTATGTTTGAGGTCCCTTTGGCCAGAGCCCATTTTAGAACGTTGGAATAAATCTATGAACAGAGGCTTCTGAATGCAGACAGGTTTCCAAGTCTGAAGCCAGCCACTCCTGTAAATGGACCCCTGGTGGGGATGTCTGCTGCTGCCATCATATCCCAAGAAAGTTCACTGCACACTAATCTCTGGACTCTTCTTTGGCTCCTCTCTTTGGGAAGTGGGAGTTGGACATAGCCAGTCTGAAAACTTCTGCTCAGTGTTTCCTGCTGTCCCCATCTCCTTTCAGGCACTGTGGCTGTTTTGTGATTGGCCCTTTTCTTCCGTTTCCATTGGGGCCACTTACCAGGTACCACTTTGCTTCCTGGTCCATTATGCATCTACTGTCACCTCTTCTCTGTTGCTTCTTACCTAGTTGACCTTTGTAAGTTCTTTGTAATTTGTCCTACCTACCTGTCCCTGCCTGACTCTATTTTAGTCCTAGTCTTCTGTTTTAACCTCTGTGGCTTCCATTTCCCACTGTCTTTTTCTTCGAAGGAGTAGATTCTGCCTATTATGCTATACTTGTGGCTCAGCTGCTAAAGTAACATTCAACTCATACCAGCTGACTATGAAAATGTCTGCATCAGGGAGGCCACAGAGACTCTACTTGTTTATAAAGCCACCAAGATACCTGCAGCCCTGGTTGGCTCCAGCTCCTAAGGATTGTAATGGCTTGAACAGGATGACTGGGAATAGTAACAATAGCTGCCAGTTGTTAACTTCTAGGCATGGGGCCAAGCCCCCATATATATCACCTCTACTCTCTGCAGTTGAATGGATTTTATTATCTGAGTTTTATAAATGAGGAAACAGGATAAGAGAAAAGTCCAGTCACTTGCCCAGAATCATACAACCAGAGAGCTGGAAATTGGTGTCATATTTGCATCGGATGTCTCATGTTTTTTGTTTTTTTTTTAATATTTTTTAGTTGGACACAATACCTTTAATTATTTTTATGTGGTGCTGAGGATTGAACCCAGGGCCTTATATGTGCTAGGCAAGTGCTCTACCGCTGAGCCACAACCCCAGCCCATTTCACGTATTTTTAAAATTCATTCTGCAGTAGGGTCTTGTGCATGCTAGGCAAGCACTCTGCCACTAAGATACATCCGCAGCCATTTTTTAAGACACCTGTGCCAAGCTGGTCTTACTGGATTGCCTAGGCTGGCCTTGAACTTGTGATCCTCCTGTTTCTGTCTCTGGAGTAGTTTGGATTATAGGCATGGACCACGACTCCCAGTTTGGTGTTTTATCCTGTAAGAAATATCCTTATTTCCATGTCTCTGTTTACTGTCTAGTAATATTATATTATGAGGCAGGACTGTCTAAAAAAAGTAGAACAGTCAATGGTCTTGACCACCAGGGACATTGGATTCAATTGAACATGGGGGTGGTCTGGGGCATACAGTCAGCTGGACACAGATGAGCTGCTGACTGGTGGAGCCAAGCAAGCTTTGGTGGAGTCTTGCTGAAAGCAAGCAGATTGCTTCCTTCAGCTTATCCTCATAGTTCTAGTCAGCCAGAAATGGGATTCCTCTGTTTGACTTAGTGTGAGAGGCTGAGGGGGGCTGTCACTTGTAAAGTAGTTGCTGTCAGGGAGGTTTTTTTGGTAGTGGGGATTGAACTCAGGGGTACTCAACCACTGAGCCACATCCCTAGGCCTAGTTTGTATTTTATTTAGAGACAGGGTCTCACTGAGTGAGTCTGACTTTGAACTCAACGATTCTCCTGTCTCAGCCTCCCAAGCAGCTGGGACTAGGGCATGCATCACTGCACCTGGCTTGTCAGGGAGCTTTTTTAGTGAAGGGGAAACAGGTGAAAAGGAGGCTTGTTAAAATGACACTGGAAGCGTCCGTACTTGTCACAGTAGCTTAGCACAGAGGTCCCATTTGCACAGTGAGTATTGCCTACTTTGATTTCAGTTCCTCAGACTGTGTGGCTGACCCATTGGAGACCAGGTGTCAGGACTTGAGCCAGCCGGAGAGTTGTGGAATGATTCAGGCAGTCATTTATAATCTTCACTGTGGCTTCTGGATAGCTCAGATCACAATATCCAGGAGAAATGTTTCCCCTATTACGGCAGAGTGCAGAGGGATGTGGTTCCAAGGGCCCCATGGATAGTAACCTGCACATCATCTCTACAGGCTAGGTCCACTTCTGCCCATCCGCCTAGAAGCCACCATTCTGGGACGGGTCTGGCAAAAGTATGTTAACAATGGAAGGTGGCACTTTGGAAAATATTTTATAAGAGCAAATAAGACTGAGGAAGCAGTTGGGGTTGGTTTGTGGAAGGGCCTCTAGTATCAGATACAAGTGTACTCATAATTGGATGGGTGATGGGTGGGAGACTAGGGGAAGAAAGCCAGAGAACCATCTTGGTGTCTGGGTAGAGGGTGAGGCGGCTGAGAGGCCTGGCCTGGCCTATGCTCACATCCTACATTCCAGCTGCTCCACCACTATAGAACTCAACCTGAATGGTTTACCCTTGACCTGCGCCGCCAAGAGAGGTTGGAGAGCGAAGGGAGCAGGGGGTTTCCGTCTGAGCTTCCCATTCTTTCCCTGCGGCCTGTATTCAGGGCCCAGCTGGCTTCCCCGCCTTGCCTGGCCGGCCCGGTCGTCGGCCTCTGCTCATCTCTAGCCGGGGACCGTTCCTCGGAGCTGATGAGGTTCCTCCTGGATCTCCCCCCACAGCCGGACCTCTAGAACCGCAAGCCCTGCCCCTGATGCCCTCAACCAATCAAATATCGTGGCGGGGCGAGGGCGTCTCCAGCAGAACTGGCCAATCGCGGCTAACGTTTGTGCCCACTGCGGCGTTTCCCCGGGCAAAGGTTTGAGGTTCTACCTTTGAAGCGCTCAGGTTTCATGCGTTGGATGTCAGAGGAACTAGCGACCCGGGTGCTGGACTTCCCCGTGACCCCTGAGTCTTTACAGCCCTCCCACCGCCGACTTCCGGAGTCCAGCGCTGCTATGTCTAGGTGCCGGGCTGGGCCCGGACCACTTCCCGACTTCCCTCGGCCACTTCCGGTCCAAACAACCGCCTGCAAGTATTCTGCTCCGAGGGAGTCCTGGCATCTGCTCCGAACTCGTGAGACCCGTGTCTCCCGCTCGCAGTTTTGCATCTTCCCAGCTCCCAAGCAGTGGCCCAGGGTATTGCCGCGGGAGAGGCAGGCGTGGGTGCGGCCAGGAAGGATATGTAGGCATCTTCAGGGAAGCTGCTGAGGCGCGCGGTGCTCTTGATGGACGTGGCTCTTGATGCTGTGATAGGTTAGGGCGGCAAGAAACGTGAACAAGAGGGGCTTTGCTGCCTTATCTCCTCCAGATTTATTTGGTACCGGAGATTGAACTCAACTCGACCACTGAGCCACATCCCAGCCCTATTTTGTATTTTATTTATAGAGTTGCTTAGCACCTCGCCATTGCAGAGGCTGGCTTTGAACTCACGATCCTCTTGTCTCGGGCTCCGGAGCCACTGGGATTACAGGTGTGCATCACCACGCCCGGTTTATCTCCGTTATTTTCAAATATGAAATGAACGGTTGCATTCCAAGTCTTTTGCTAAAAGTTGAGGACGAAAAAGCCAGGCAAGACCTTTGCCTTTGTCAGCGGAGGAAATTGACAAATAGAAATGACACATTAATTACTAGTAGTGGCGAATGCCAGAAAGAAAGGGACTAGGCGAAGATGGTAGGAACTAACCCTTTTAGGGAAGGAGACATTTAAACTGAGTCTTGAAGGCTGAGAAAAGGCTGTTTTGTAAGATTTTGGAGGAAGAACGTTTCAAGCAAATGGAATGGGTGTTCCAGGAGCTGAAATGACATTCCTGTCTCCTGAGACCACTTTGTACTAATTATCAGACAGGTCCAAACAGAAGAGAGAAAACAGTGATTTGAACAAGTGTGCGTCACCACACAATTTGAACAGGAAAATTTTTATGTATGGAATTATTAGCTGTGAAAGATTGCATTCAGAAAGGGTTGACTAGTGAGAAGACCTCTATTTAAGTCATAGGGTCACAGCAGATAGCAGCAACAGCCACAACCTGGGTTGAGTTGGAGCACTCATAGAAGACGGTTTCCCTGTCCTTGTACTGAGACCCAAACAGTGGAGTAGGCATGTCTGAGGCTCACTGAGTTTCAGGGAAATGGCTGTTGTATCCACAGGTGAAACTTGCTAGAAATCCATCTTGAAGGATGATCGCAGAGCAATGTCTCATCAGACACCTTTGTCTCTGCTACAAATCTAACCGGAACTGTGGGAAAAGCGTCTAGCTCCTAGGTGCTGCTTGCTGGAATGTGTACTGGAAGTACATGTTTTCATGCTGTAGGAGTTCCGGCTACAGACACCTCCCAGGCCGCAGGAGCTTGGGCTGGGGAGCCCCTGGGTATTGCAGAAGTCTTCCTAGTGAACACCAGAATCTGGAAGAGAAACCCCATCCTCTTACAGTGTTTCTCTAGTGCCCTTTACTGACAAAGCCTAACATCATGCCAGTTGGCAAAGGAAAATGAGGCGGAGTTCACTTTATTTAGCAGGCAACTGAAGGAAAAATTTGGAGCTGGGACATATCAGTAACTGGAACAGGTTTATATTATCATTCATCTATAGCATCCTGATAAGCCTTCTATATAACATCCCTTTACCAGCCACTGGCACTAAGCTCCATTATGTCTTGGGTTATATGGCTGACAGAGCAGATCAAAAATGGAACATTTTTTTTTTATATTTATTTTTTAGTTATCGGCGGACACAACATCTTTGTTTGTATGTGGTGCTGAGGATCGAACCCGGGCCGCACGCATGCCAGGCGAGCGCGCTACCGCTTGAGCCACATCCCCCCCTGGAACATATTTACATTATTTAGAAATGGGTCACTCAGTAGTGCCCCATGCCAGAGCAAACTGTGGTCTTGAATCATTGCCTGCCCTCTGCCTGTATTCTACAGGCACTGAAATGGGTTGCATAGTGGAAAAACAGTGTGTCACTCAAGCAGTCCTGTAGGGAAGCCCCCATGGGAAACTTTGGTCTCCTGCCAATAGCTATGTGTGTGATCCAAGGATGACTGGGGCTCCCACTGACATTGTGATGGCAACATCTGAAAAGATCCTGAGCCAGAACTTAAAACTGAGTGAGATAATGTGTTTTTTTTTTTTTTTTCTGTCCCAAGGATTGAACTCAGGGGTACTTAACCATTGAGCCATCATTCTCAGCCTCTTTTTTTAATTTTTGATTTGGGGTGGGGGCTTTTCTNNNTATATATATATATATATATATATATATATATATATATATATATATATACACACAAACACACACACACGTACTGGGACTGAGGTTGTGATTCAGTGGTAGAGTGCTTGCCTAGCATGTGCAAGGCACTGGGTTTGATTCTGAGCACCGCTATAAATGAATGAATAAAATAAAGGTCCATCAACATCTAAATTTCTTTTTTAAAAAAAGAATATATGTACAGAGTAGCTGGGAATGTAGCTTAGTGGTATCACACTTGGCTAGCATGTGCAAGGTCCTTGATAAATCCCCAGAACCACAAAAGGGGAAAAAATACAAACAAACACATAGGTATATACGCAGGCCAAGGGAAGAGGATCACAAGTTTTAGGCCAGCCTCAGCAACTTAATGAGACCCTGACTCAAAATAAAAAGGTCTGGAGATAGAGCTCAGTGATAAAGCACAACTGGGTATATATATATATATTTGGGTAGCTCAGTGGTAGTGGTGCTTAAAGATGGAAACTCAAGTGCTCATTAGTTTGCTTTCAGGGCACATTTTTTTTTTTTTTGGCTAGGGATTAAACCCATGGGCACTTAACTGAGCCACATCTCCAGCCATTTTTTTGTATTTTATTTAGAGACAGGGTCTCACTGAGTTCCTTAGAGCCTTGCTAAGTTGCTGAGGCTGGATTTGCACTCATGATCCTTTTGCCTCAGCCTCCCAAGCTGCTGGGATTACAGGTGTGGGCCACCACACTGGCTCAGAGCTGCAATTTAAATTATTCCACTTGAGGTTATAAATTGAAGTACTATCCATGTAACTTGAAAAGATCCTCTATGGGTTAGAGTAGGTTGAGTAATAACCCCAAAGTATTCCTAATCTCTAGAACTTAAAAATGTTTCCTTATTTAGAAAAATAATCTTTGTAGATGTGATAGAGTTAAGGATTATAACATGAAGAGATCATGCTGGAATGTTAAGGTTTTTATAAAAGGGGGTCAGAAGGAGATTTGACTACAGGAGAGAGGAGAGGTGCTGACAGAAGCTGAGTGAATGATGCACTTTGAAGACAGAGGAAGGGGCCATAAGCCCGCACCTCTACGAACTGGAATTGACAGTTGAATTCTCTGAAAGCTGCCAGAAGGAACTAGCCCTGCAGACATCTTGAAATGGACCCAATGAGATAAATTTCAGTCTTCTGGTCTTCAGATTTGTCATATAATAAATTTGTTTTGTTGTAAGACACCAAGTTTTTGGTAATTTATATTAGAAAACTAGTGTGCTTGATCCCTCAAAAATAGCAATTTGGAGCTGGGTGCAATGACGCAGGCCTGTAATCCCAGCAACTCAGGAGGTTGAAGGAGGATTGCTAGTTTGAGGCCAGCCTCAGCAAATTAGTGAGCCACTATCTCAAAATATAATAAAAGGAATGTGGATATAATCAGTGGTAAAGCACCCTTGGGTTCATTTCCAGTTTAAAAACAAAACAAACACCGTTCAAAGCCAGCCTCAGCAAAAGTAAGGTGCTAAGCGAATTCAGTGAGATCCTGTCTCTAAATAAAATACAAAATAGGGCTGGGGATGTGGGGCTCAGTGGTCTAGTGCCCCTGAGTTCAATCCTGGTACCCTCCCAAAACCAAACATCAAACAAACAAAAACTTGGCTGGAGATAGTTCAGTGGAAGAGCACTTGTCAAACATGTACCAGACACTGGGTTTGATTTCCAGCACCACCAAACAAACAAAACAAACCCCAAAAAACTCCAGCAACTTGCCATTAATAGGTTGCAGCAAGTAAAATACTATTTTGGTCATACATATGACAAACAAGAAGGTACTCGTGTAGCCAATGGCCATGTAATGCTTAAGGCTCTCTGATTGACACAAAGAAAGCCAGCAAAAACAAAAGGGGGATTTTTTTTTTTGTAAAGAGACAAGACAGTCTCATGGAACATGTAGGTCTCAGGCAGGGCCTGGGACCAAGGAAGCTTTTCCAGTCTCTTTTTTTTTTCCTGTGGCCTCCCTCCGGCCACTCCCATCTTCCCCTGTTGATGCATTCTTATTCACTGATATTTTAAATATTTATTTTTTAGTTATAAGTGGACACAATATCTTTTTTATTTTTATGAGGTGGTGAGGATCAAACCCGCTGCTTCACATGTGGTAGGCGAGCATTCTACCTCTGAGCCACAATCTCAGTTGATCTTGTATATAGAAAACAAGAGGAAAGAACACTGTCAGTTCATGAATCTACTCTACAGGGCAACAACACAGAAAAGTGACTGGAATCTCCCTTAGTCCCAGTTCTCGATTCCGAGTAGAGAGGAGCTAGTGAACTCAGTCTGAGTCAAACAACTATCTCTTTCCCCATGGCAGTCCATTTGGTGGGACAGATTCACATAATGCAAACATGGCCACCAGGGACCTAGGAAGGATGGGGTGAGCAGTGGATGGCTCATGAAGGCTAGATAGGCACTATGAGAAATGCATTACAGCTTGTATTTGTCAACTCAAAACAGAATATTGTTCCTAAACTTGCAACCCGTGATAGCCTCCCATCCCAGGGACACAGGGCTCCAACACTGCTCAGTGCCTGCAGTTTTGGAGAAACGCCCATGTTTCCTCACAGGTGCTTAATGCCTACCTGGGAAGCGCACTTGGTCACCTTCCACAGCACATAATGCATGGAGCCATGCTGTCCCAACACGTGCCGCTCAAGCCAGGGCCTCTACATCGTCCAATGCGCTAACGCAGAGACACAGCCTGTTGCTTTATAGTGCAAAAAAAAAAAAAAAAAAAAAAAAATCTGCCCTTGGTTAAGCCAGGAAGGACCAGGTGATTGACTTGCTGTCTTCTCTAAATTATTGAATGGAAATTTAATGGTCCTGAAATGCTGGCCCATTTATTAGTCTTTGCCAGTAGAGGGCGTTAGAAGAACGCTGTAAGGCCGGAGCTGGAGAAAGGGACTTCCGTCTCCCAGTGCAGGCCGATAGAGAGCAGGTGAGGAAACCTTGGGCATTCACTTCCAGCAAGTTTTCCCTGACTGCCAGCTGTGTGCACTTGTCACAGCGGTGGGCTCTTAGAGGTCCAAATCTCCGCCTTGAATTGAAAAGGGGGGAAGTTTTGAGTTTGTGCCCTCATCCTAAAAGCAGAATTTGCTTCCTGCGGTTGCTACTTCTGAAACTTTTATTAGAGACTCTTTTAGTAGGTAACATTTGGGTGTGTGTGTGATTTAACAACAAATCTTTGTATCAGATTTTGTTCAAATTATTGAGGTGGTTTTTTTAGAAAAATATTTTTATTAGTTATTTATGGACTTTATTGATTTGTTTTATATGTGGTGCTGAGAATTGAACCCAGTGCCTCACACATGCTAAGCAAGTGCTCTACCACTGATCTACAATCCGAGCTCTACTTACACTTTTTTTAAAAAAATATTTTTTAATGTGGTTGACACAATACCTTTATTTACTTATTTATTTTTTATATGGTGCTGAGAATTGAACCCAGGGCCTCGCATGTGCTAGGTGAGCACTCTACCGCTGAGCCACAACCCCAGCCCCACTACTTACATGTTTTTAATCTCCTGCTTGAAGTAAATAATACAATGGGGAAAAATATTCACAACCACAAAATTATAAACGAACTTGAAAAAAAGAAACGACCTATTTTTAAAAAGAACAAATGAGGAGACTATAAAATTTTACTAAAATATATTACAAATGTATATTTCTGTATGGGAAAACATTATTGTAAAAACATTGTATCTCCCCAATATTAAGCTACAGACTTAAAATTCAATCAAATGTCAGTGCTGTAGCAGGGTGTTCAAACAAATGCACTAAGGTATATATGCAAGTTTATTTGTAAATTCCAAAAATTGTAAACGATCTAAACGTCCAAGGGTACTTTGTTTTTTGTTTGTATGTCTGATCCTATTTTTTTAAAATATTTTTCTTTTGTTGTAGATTAAAACAATGATCTTATTTATTTATTTTTATGTGTTGCCTAGGATTGAACCCAGTGTCTCACACGAGCCAGGCCAGTGCTCTACCACCAAGCCACAACTCTAGCCATGTCCGATCCTATTTTTAAAATTACTTTCTCTTTCCAGACCTTGGTGCATTATAATTATGCATAATAGTGAAATGCATTGTTACATATTTGTACCTGCACACAACATAATATAGTCAGTTTCATTCCCCCAGTACCTCGCCTTTGCCTCCCCTCCTCCCTTCCCCTATCCTACTGGAAGGAGAGTGCTTTAAATAAAATATGGAACTTCCATGCTGTGGAATACTATGCAGCTTACAAAACTGATACATTTTATTTGAACATACTGACACTAAAAGATATCTATACTATTGAATCAACAGAATATGACTTAGTGATTCCTGATTTGTCTTAGAAATATGGTCATAGATATACAACTGTAAGAACACATACAACATGAATAGTGCTTATTTGTGGATGGTTGTATTAGGGATTTTTGTTTAAAAAAAAAAAAAAAAAAACTTCATTCATCCCACCAGTGTTTCCTGATCACCTATCACGTACCAGGTACACTTTCAGGTGCCCAAGGCAAGGTAGTAAAAAGTGTCTGCACTCATGTAGCTACTTACAGTTGAGTAGTGAGAGACAATTACACAAATACGTGATGTCAAACAATAAACATCAGGAAGAAAAATAAGGCAGAGTAGAGATTGTTCAGAGTTAGAGAAGACCTTTTTGAGGGGGTGACATTTGAGCAGAGTGAGGAAGCTAACCTCACGCAAAGGGATATCTTTATAATTTTCCAATCTTTTTTTATTTTCTACATCAAGCATGCAATACGTGCATGACCGAAAAAAGAAAGCGCTTTTCACTTCTGAAAATTTTGAGCCTAAAATCTCGAGGCATGGAGAGGGTGCGAGCCGGTCCAAATGTAAGAAAACAAAAACCTCGAGATTCGCGGATACGGCCCCCCAGCTTTGGACGCTTCTGGGCCCCAGGTCCCCCTCCGCTCTTCAGCTCTGAGCAGACAGAGCTGTGATGGGAGGGTGCGGGGATCCGCCTGGGACACCGCAGGGCAGCGAAAGACTTGGGAGAAGTGGGACCCAGGGTTCCGGAAGCGTGTCTAGGGAGCCGCGGCCCCCGGGCCCTGCACCTACTCGTTGGAGCCAAGAAACTGGAGCGGAAGGAGGAAACCTCCCCAGCGCACCCCTTCCGGTGGAACAGGCGCTCCACTCGTGGCTGGGCCAGGTGTGGTCTCTGCTTGTCAGGCCAGCCCTAGCTTCTTCTTTCCACTGTTCAAGGGCCGGAGGCGCAGAGAAAAGCAAAAGGAAAGCGCAGTCGAAGGAAGGGAGGGCAAACCAAAAAGCACACCCAAGCCCTTCGCCTCCGGTACCTGGGTATTGACGCGGCGTTGCTGCCTGCTGATTGGCCATCTCTAGGAATTCTCCCTGTTCATTGGCTGTTCGTCGGAAAACTTCCGGTCCCCGGCTTGGTATAAATGGTGCGACTCGCAGTGGCGCATGCGCCGCGTGGTTTCCCGGCGTGCCCCGCGCGGGCTTCCGGCGCCTGGGACTGGCAGCGGAACTGGGGACACCAGGGCGGTTGTGGGCGGTGTGTCTCGGGGGCGGGGACTGGCGACGCGGGCCTCCGGGCTCCAAGGTCGGGAGCGGAGCCTTGGGTGGCCCGGGCCCGCGCCCCGAGGCGTAGGCCGAAGGGGTTGTGCTCCGCTGGGAAGTGCGGGTCCTCCTAGCGCCCCTGTTGCCCGCTTGGTCTCCGGGCAGACGCCCCTGCGCGCCCGCTTTCCTTCAGCTCCGCGCAGGCAAGGCTGCTGGGGGACAGCGCGGGGCTCCGGCCGGGTCAACGTACCCGCCTGCCGCGTCCTGCCGTGCGACCCTGGTGAGTGAGTCCTGGCCTCTCCGGGGAGACCTCCTGTCAGTGGAGGACGAGAATGGCGCGCGTACTTTTCAAGAGACTCGTGAAGAGCAGAAGAGTGAATAAAGTGCTTAGTGTGTAATAGAGAAGAATTGGAAACAACTCGAATGCATTACTTGGGTATTGGTTAAGAAACCCAAGTACACCCATACCACGTAAGCTCATAGTGCTCCTAATGAAAGAAACCTTCTCATTTATGTAATACAACACATCAAGCACTTTTTTTTTTCGTTTATATGGATAACATTTTTATTAAAAGCACAGGAAAAGACCTGAGACGTCATTTGTCAGACTGTGGAGGAGGGAGAGTTGCAACCACATCGAGAAAGGGAGTTTCTTTTCTATGTATTTGTATATTTTTAAAATTTCTCCCTTTTTTAGATGTTTGTGTTTATTGCTTTAAAAAATTCAGAATACACTTATCAGAATTTTGAAGGTTAATAACATAAAATGTAACTTGGCAGTTTAAGTGTAAAGAGTAACAAAGTCCAAATATGTCACACATTCATCTATAAAGCCTTTCTCTGACACCCCCAATGCCAGATATGTTTTGGGATTCAGAAGTTTTCAAATTTGAGAAAGATAATACAATGCCCCTATGGTATATTAAGTAACACCTACAAAGGGATTGGGGACAACACTGAAATACAATAATTAAAAATTTTAATTGAAATATACACATGGAAAAATGTCCTTAGTTCAATGAATCTTTACAAACAACAAATACATTAGTATTTTTTGCCATAAAATGTGAACATTTACATTAAGTGCTATAAATATAAACATAAATATGCTCATATCAGTAGTAGGTCTAGTAGTAGTACAAGTGAGTGAGATTAAGTTTTGTAATCAAGTGACTCAGAAAAAACCCAGGGTTTTTATTCCAGGCTTGGCGATAGAGGTGTGGACCTCTATTAGTAGGAAAGATTGTTACATACAACAAAACATAGCCAGGCACCAAGGTACATGCTTGTAATCTCAGCTACTCTCCCACCTACTAGGGAGGCTGAACCAGGATAATTGCAAGTTTGAGGCCAGTCTGGACAAGTTGGGAGACCCTGTCTTCAAAAAATAAAATGGACTGGGGATGTAGTTCTGTGGTAAAGCACCCCTGGGTTGGATCCCCAGTAGCTACCCCTCTCAAAAAAAAAAAAACAAAAAACAAAAACAGAATAAGGCATTAGAGTAAAGCCTAAAAACTGCTCCAGGGCACCAATGGATGGGTACTGGAGTCCCTGGATCTTGGATGTCCCTTTAGCTGATTGTTTGCTCATGTATTTCACCCTTCCCCAAATCCTGCTGGTTTGCTCTTTCCCCAGGAGTGTGTGTCTAGATGCCAGCCCAGCCACCACAGGGGATCCCTCTGGGAGATTGAAAGGGTCAGCTGAGGCCGACCAGCCCTGAGCTTTAGGCCAGGGGAATGGCATCCCCCTGGGAGCACCAGGACCAGGCTCCTGAGGAGGGAGAAGGACTTCTGATTGTGAAGGTGGAAGATTCCTCCTGGGAGCAAGAATCTGTCCAGCAGGAAGACAGCAAGGATTCTGAGGCCTGCCGCCAGCGCTTTCGTCAGTTCTGCTATGGGGATGTGGGTGGGCCGCATGAAGCCTTCAGCCAGCTCTGGGAGCTCTGCTGCCGTTGGCTTAGGCCTGAACTGCACACCAAGGAGCAGATTCTGGAGCGGTTGGTGCTGGAGCAGTTTCTGACAGTACTGCCAGGGGAGATCCAGGCCCAGGTGCGGGGACAGCTCCCAGGGAGTGGCGAGGAAGCTGTGGCCTTGGTGGAAGACCTACAGAAGCAGCCAGTGAAAGCCTGGCTGCAGGTGAGGGGCCCCTCCCAGATCCAGATGGTCTTGAGCTGAAGAGAAGTGGCCATGTCCATGGAGATGAATCTCCAGGAGGCTCACAGGGTAGGGGAGACCCTAAGCCCGAGGGAGTAAGCACAAAAGCATGATATAACACATATTGCCTTTCTGAAAGACGAGTCCAAAGTAAATATGATTGCTTTCTTTTTGGTGGTTTCACTGGGCAAAGTGGGCTTGTTCCAGAAAAAAGTTTTCAACTTCATTAGGATCTGCAAATGTATATTCATGTTCTGCTCTAGGCCAGGCCCTAGGGATACAGTGATATGCATGAGAGCTCCAGAAGGGTATGAGAAGGTAGAGCTGTCTGTGAACACCCTGCTGTCTTGTGGTGTGTTGGGTCCTTGAGACTGGAAGCATCTGGGGAGGTGTTGATGATCTGTTGGTGTGAGGCTCTGACCTGGCAGTAGGGCTGGTTCTTGCATCATGATTGATGGGGAGTATCTTTGGGCACACAGCACTGCCTGGTGTTACATTCTCCTCTGGGGTTTTCATGGGACTCCATATTGCTCTCCTTTTCAACACCCCAGCCTCCTGAGGGACATATCCTGTGTCTCCTTCCCAGGGATTAAACTCTGTCTCCCCCGTCTGATCTCGGTGCTGATGAGCATGTTGTGGTTCCTGCACAGGATGTGCCCTCAGAGGAGGTGGAACCTGAGTCTGCAGTCCAGAGATCCCAGGCCAGGGGGCCTCTGCTGATGGTGGGGGCATGGAGCCAGCCGCCTGTACCCCAGGAGCAGCATAGCCACAATGGTAAGTAAGCCTCTACAAGAGTAGGCGGCAGGGCTGGGGTTGTGGCTCAGCGGTAGAGCGCTTGCCTGGCATGTGTAAGGCCCTGGGTTCGATCCTCAGCACCACATAAAAATAAAATAAAGGTATTGTATCCAATTACAACTAAAAAAAAATGAAATAAAGTATTTAAAAAAGAAAAATAAGCGGTAGAATGGCTGGCCAGGGGCCTTGTTCCTTCTCAAGCATTGCCCTGAAGGTAGCAGCCAGGGGTTTCTGTTTTCTGAAGCCCAGTCATATGTGCACATGTATATCTGTATGTGCGTGCATGTGTGTCTGTGCATGTGCACGTGTGCAGGGGAGACTAAGATCTCAGTCTCAGGCCTGAGGTGGCCTCCCTGAGGCGCCATTCTTTTCTTTCAGCCCAGCTTCCTGCTCTTCTTAAAGAGGATAATACCAGAGAGACCACAGATGCCTGCTTTGCCTCTGGGGTCCATGTGAGTTACCAGTCCCTTTGTCCTCTCTGAGACCCTTGGCACTGCTGAGTTTATAAAATGTTCCTTGCTTTCTCCTGTAGCCCTTTTTCATCTGATTCACCCTGTCCCCACCCACAGCTGCCTGGGAGACTTGAGCAAGGCAGCCTGAGCCCAATCTTCCTTCCTCATTCCAGGGACCTGTAGCATTGGGAGACATTCCCTTCTATTTCTCACGGGAAGAATGGGGTTCTCTGGACCCTGCCCAAAGGAATCTCTTCTGGGACATAAAGCGGGAGAATTCCCAGAATGCTGCCCTGGGTAAGTGGGTGTAGGTGGGCCCCTCATCCTGCTGCCATTCCCAGTCTTTCTTCCCACTCTTCCCTTGGCCAGTTCCAAAGTGGGCTTTTCCTGGGTCTCTTCTAGAGCCCTGTTTGATTCCTTTCTTGTGCTGATGTTCAGTTCTCTGTACCTGTACAGGTATATCATGTGACAAGTGCTTGAGATGTGCCAGCCTGTGCTGAGTGCTTATAAGGACATTTTCTCCTTTGATTCACACAACATGGTGCATTGAAATATTCTTCCCATTTTATTGATGAGGGACCTGAGACTCAGAGAAGTCATTGCACACTAAAGGACAGAGTTAAAAGAGGCTTTGTTGTGAGGCCACCTTGGCTCACCAGCTGCAAGAATGTTGACAGGGCTGGGCTGCACTCCAAGTCCAAACACCTTGCCATTTGAAGCCACACACTTGGGGTCCCTTTCCAAGCCAGATACTAACCTGTGAACCTGGCTGAGATCCTTCCCTGACTGAAGTTACTGTGAATTTGAATTTGGAGAACTGGAACCTGTAAAGTGAGGGGACCACATTGCTTAATACCTCCATTTCTACCAGTTCAAGAATGGGTGGTTCACAAAATCAAGCTGAGTCCATTCAGTGAGCTCTGAGAGTGGACCATTAGTTCCAGGTATAGAAGCAAGGTTCTTGGATGGATTAAGGACCTGGTTGGGTAAGGGACCTAGTGGAGGGTCATGATTAGGAGGCATCCCTGCAGATAGGATCTGCCCAGAGGGTCCACCCTCTGGGGCTCACTCGTAACCACTCTTCTACTGGCTTTTCATCACTATCTCGTTTTGTAGATGAGGGAACTG
The DNA here is from genome assembly GCF_001458135.2 of Marmota marmota marmota. NCBI lineage: Eukaryota > Metazoa > Chordata > Mammalia > Rodentia > Sciuridae > Marmota > Marmota marmota. Next base: position 6,331,515 of record NW_026000185.1, on the reverse strand, counting down.
GGGCTTGCATGTCTGACCCAGGTCTGAACCTCAAAGCCAGGGAGCTTTCCCTGAGCTGCATTTCTTCCTTGCCTCAGCACTATAACTCTAGAACCAAGTAGGACTGAAGAGGCTGCTTCCTCCCACTTTTCAGGTTTGGGGCTCAAAAGCCAGAGCTCGAAGACCCAGCTGGAGGAGGCAGTGCTGGTGCTTCCGCGCCAGACAGGCAGTGAGGTGTCTGTATCCTGGAGCCCGGAAGAGGCTGAGGCCTGGGAGAGTGAGAACCGGCCAGGAGCAGCTGTAGGCCAGCTGGTAGGGGTACGGCGGGGTCGGCCACCCACCCGCAGGCGTCAGTTTCGGGACCTAGCTGCGGAGAAGCCTCACAGCTGCGGGCAGTGCGGTAAGCGCTTCCGCTGGGGCTCGGACCTGGCACGGCACCAACGCACACACACAGGTGAAAAGCCACACAAGTGCCCCGAGTGCGACAAGAGCTTCCGCAGCTCCTCTGACCTGGTGCGTCACCAGGGTGTGCACACCGGTGAGAAGCCCTTCTCCTGCTCTGAGTGTGGCAAGAGCTTCAGCCGCAGCGCCTACCTGGCAGACCACCAACGCATCCACACGGGCGAGAAGCCCTTCGGCTGCAGTGACTGTGGTAAGAGCTTCTCCCTGCGCTCCTACCTGTTGGACCACCGGCGTGTTCACACTGGCGAGCGGCCCTTCGGCTGTGGCGAGTGTGACAAGAGCTTCAAGCAGCGTGCTCACCTCATTGCCCACCAGAGCCTGCACGCCAAGATGGCCCAGCCCGTGGGGTGAGTGGCCAATGGGAACTGGATGAGCAAGGCAGGTGCTCCCTGTGACCCCTCCTTGTCCACACTGAGGATTCTCCACTGGTTTTCCACCACTGCCAGGCCTTCATAGGGGCAGGGGCATCCCTCAGAACTAGCCGGCCCTGCTCCCATTGAGTGGAAATTCTGCTACCTTGTCTTCCTCTTCTTGCTCTGTTCCCCCCCACCTCTAGTTTCCTGGAGTCTGGAACTTTCCTGGCTGGGGCACGAAGTAATTGAGGACTCAGGCAGGGCCTAGGGCTATGTCCCAGGACCCCCTCAGCCTTGCCTGGCCAGTGTCTCTTTGTTCCCTACCTTCTCAGGTGGGTCTGTAAGCCAGCTCCTCTGCCCTACCAGCCTGTGCCTTCCAGTGGGTATGGAGAACCCGCCTTGGCACCAGGGGCTGCTGGACTTTGGGAGGGACAGTCAGCCCACACCTAGGAGAATCTGGGTCTTGGGTGTGCCCACAGGAGCTTTTCAGCTATCATCATCTCCTGCTTCCAGACCTGGCCTGGCCACAGAGGCTGCCTACCTTTGCTCTTGGCAGACTCACCCTTCCGCGGCAGGCCCCTGAGAACCACCCATCTACTTTTCTGGAGGTGGTGGCAGTGGCTCTGGCAATTGGAGGCCAACCAGGAAATCAAGAACAGGGTGGATAGAGGTCCCCTACTGTCCACTTTTCCAGAGGCATGTTCTTTGTGGTACTTAACACTAATGCTCCATCAGTACTCAGCACCTTGTTGCTGACTCCTCAAGCACTGCATTCCATTCTGTTGTCTGTATCCTGTGCAGGTCTGTATGTGTAATAACACATACAGACTAGGGGCTCCCAGAGAGCTCAACTTTGAGGGTTCCAGAAGGGTTTGAATAAATGTGGAAACTTCTCTCTAGTCTGTGTATCTTTTTTTTTTTCTTTAAGTACTTGGGATTGAACCCAGAATCTCATGCATGCTAGGCAAGCACTTTACTCTTGAGCCCAGCCTGTCTTCTCTTTAGGTGTTTGCTGTGGGGATGGGGTACCTGGAATTCTACCCTTGGCCTCCTGGCCTGGTCATACTACTGGCTTGTGTTGTGTGGTCAGCAGGTGGAGCCACATCCTGGGCTGGTAGGTGGGTCTGATCCCTAAGGGCAGTCATATACCCTGGTTTTCTCATTCCACTGTGTCAGCCAGTGCCTGCCCTGGTCTAGGCCACCTCTCTGCCCTGGCAGAGTGGGGGGCCAAGCAGGACATGGGGTGTTTATCAGGCCCTCTTCTGCCCCACTGATGAAATGGCAAGGGGCTGGAAAGGGGCTGTCTTGGTTGCTTGAAATACTCCTGCTGCTCATTAGGTCCCAGAAGCTAAAGCTGTCTTGTGCTTAAGGGTCTTAGGGGAAAAGGTTGACAGGGCAAAATGGGCCCTGCCCTTGTTCCCCAGGCAGCCCTTGAAAGACAACCTCCCCCCTGCCCAGGCCCACACTGTGGCCTGTGCAGAGCTGGTGGCTGCCTGGTCAGAGCCAGTGGTCACCAGAGTACAGCTCCTCCTTCTACCCTTGTCCCTTCCTGTTTTCCTGGTGCTGTCTCAGGCCCATCTGAGGAGAGGTGAGAGCAGGTAGGATAAGATGTTCCTGTCCCTCACTAGCTGGCTTGCCTGTGCCAGCCTCTGCCCTGGGACCCTTTCTCAGCCAGCCCCCAATTTAGCACATCTGTGGTCATGACTGTCCCCATTTCCCAGATGAAGCAACCAGGGTGGAACTGTAGACAAGGCTGATTCCAGTCAGTGATATTGGCCTCTGGGGGCTCAGAGCTGTTGTCTGCATGTGTATGTGTGTGTATGTGGGTGTTAGGGATGTAAGGAGTGGTGGGGGCTGTATGAGAGCATTTTTAGTGCGGTGGCTGTCTCCAAAAGGAGACACTGGTGTAACAAGATCAGATAGGAATGTGAGCCAAGTGCTAAGAATAGAACTGGGCACAGGTTCCTGGCTCATGTGTTGCACATCAATGTCAGCCAGGAATTCATCAGCTGGAGCGAGAGAACAGAGGTGGGCTGGGGGAGTGGAGCCCAAGTTTCCAGGGGTTGGGGGCAGAGTCCAACTCAGGTCTTAAACAGAGCTGATGGGAGACAGTCTGTGGAAAGGGCAAGAGTTGGGACCTAGCATACTGTGAGTCAGGACCAAGGAGGTGAGCTGGTGCTTAGACAAAGCTCCACCTGACCCCCATGGCCTTCCTGGTGGCTGGGACCCTGCAGGCGGCCTCACAGTTGGCTGATACTCAAGACAGCCTGGGGAGAAAGGTAATGGGAGGCTGCACCTGGCCCAGCCTGCTCCAGACACCCAGCAGAGCCCCAGCCGGGCCCAGCTCTGGCCTTACCTCCTTAGGGGGAATACAGCCTGCAGGGTTCAAGAGTGGCCCTGACACTCAGCAGCCATGGGGTGTCCACTGCTACCGTTGCTGCCCTGGACTGTGTGTTCCGGTCCCTGGGCTTTTTAAAACTGTGAGAAGAGGAAGACCTCTGTTCAGGTAAGCCTCATTCCTCATCCCCACCCCCAGCACCCATCTCACTTGGGACCTTCATGGACTCAGGCCAGGCCATGGCTCTTGCCCTAGTGCTTTCTTGAGGAGCTGGTGTGGTTTCAGGAGCAGCTGGATGCCCACAAGGGACCTGTGGGCTGTGCCCTTGTAGCCTTAGTGGCCCCCAGTGGGCAGCTGAGGCATGTACAGCTGCTGGTCCAGGAGCTGAGTCGCTGTGGGGCTCTGAGGGGATGCCCCAAAGTCTTCCTCCTGCTCTCAAGTGGCTGTGGTGGTAAGTGTCTGGGCAGGGACCTTGGTTGGGGGTGGACAAGTTGGGGCAGAGGATGGGCAGGAGAGCTCCCCACTCTGGCCAACAGGATGCCACTGTGCTGTTTCTCCACCAGCTGCACTGGCCTGAGGGAGCTCTGTGGCCGCTCTCCTCACTGGTCCCTGCTGCGACTGCTGACAGAGGTGGAGGCCTTAGAAGGCGATGGTGGTCCTGTGGTCACCCTGGCCCTACTGTGCTGTCCTGAGCTAGTTCCAGTTAAATTCTTTCACATACCTGGCCCCCATTTATTCTACAAACCTTTATTGCCTACACATTGTATAGGCCTTGGGCACAGCTCTGCCTCACATGGGACCCCCAGACATCCAGGCTGCCTCACGTTCCATGCCCTTGCCCAAGCAGCTCTCTCTGTGTGGCATGCCTCCCTGTCCCTCCTAGGCTATCAGCAGTGGCCTTCCTTGTGGTCTGGGCATCCAAACTGGTATTTCCAGCTGTCCATTTTGACACTCATCCAGGCAGTGATTAATGTCACTGAGGGACTGGGACTGATTCAGGTCTGGTCCTGGGGTCTGAAGTTCTCACTGCGCAGTTGGGTGGTGGCTGGGTGATCCTGTAGGTGATCCTTCAGGCCTCAGCTCTTCTCCATAGCTCTGACAGGAAAATGCCTATGGAGAGCCCTCCTCCATAGGCCTGCTCCATTCTAGTGAGGTCCCTGCCTTTGTGCACACTAATCCCTGAAGCAGGGCAGGAGGTAATGATATAGCCACTGTCCACTTGAGGCCAGGGAAGTCAATGACCTGGAGCCTGAACTAGACCTGAGGTCTTGTTTAGGACTATCCTTCCTCCTCATCCTCCTCTCTCCCTTCTGGCAGTTAACCCCCAAGAGCCTGTAGTAGCCAGGAATCTGCCAAGTCTTCCCCTGGAGTCAGGGTCCCCTCACCTGCTTGGGTTGTGCCCCTCCCCTGAGATCTCTCACTGAGAAGCCCCTCTGAGGTATCCTGGCGTCCCACACTCCCAGCTGTTCTGCAGGGTAGCTGAAGAGTCTACTGGGGACACCTACTGCCTGTTCTTTCAGAGCTCCTTGAGGGGAGTACTATGCCTGGGAGGTGTGGAGCCCTGGATGCCTGAGGTAAGGCAGGGTTCCTTCAAACAGCTGCCATTGCAGGTGGGAGGAGCCTGACCATGCCCAGGTAGGGAAGGCTAGGAGTTTGGAGCCCCCTTAGACCACTTTGAATGTGCCTCAACCCTCTCTATAGCCAGAACCCAGTCCCAGGGCTCAGTATGACCTGTTGGGGGTCAAGGCTGCCCTCCTCCTGGCTGTGATCCAAGACCGGCCCGGAGCACAGCATGATGTGAAGGCACTGGGGGACCTGTGCCGGTCCCTGGGTTTCGAGATCACCTTGAGAATGGACCCTACAGCTCAGGTGAGGGGAAGCCCAGAACTTTTGGTGGTACCTTTGAAGAAAGGACACCCCTCCCCTAGGACTCTGGGGATCCCCTCCTGGACCTCTCCCACATCACCCACAGGAAGTGCACCCATAGGCTTATCCTTTATCTTTCCTGCTGCATGAATGGCAGTCACTTTCCTGCCTTGGAGAGGCTGGTCTCCCTTGCTGACTGGGTCTCTGCTCCCCAATTCAAAGCTCTGTTTTTTTTTTTTTTTTTTTTTGTGTGTGTGTGTGGTGCTGAATTGAACCCAGGGCCTTGTGCATGTGAAGCAAACATTCTACCAACTGAGCTGTATTCCCGCCTTCTGTGATTTTGTTTCTGGACATTTATCATCCTGCTACCCTCTCCTCATGCCTTTGCACTTCTTCCTCACTAGGACAGGAGGAGAATCAGCTCTGGGAAGCTAGACCTTCACATCACCTCTAGTGAGCCCATGCCAGGACTTGTAACAGGGAGTTAGGGCTTCCTCCCTGGGCCTGAGGTTGGAGGCAGATGGAAATTGGGTGGGCAGACACTGGAGAAGACATCTCAGCCTCCTGGAGGACAGCCAGGGCCTGGGGAGGCTGTGGCCCAGGGCTCAACCTTGTCCCCACTCCAGGGGTTCCAGGCAGAGTTGGCTCAGTTCCGAGAGAGGCTGGACACCTGTAGAGGCCCTGTGAGCTGTGCCCTTGTGGCCCTGATGGCCCATGGGGGGCCACAGGGGCAACTGCTGGGGGCTGACGGGCAAGAGGTGCAGCCAGAGGCACTGGTACAGGAGCTGAGCCACTGCCGAGCACTACGGGGCAGACCCAAGATCTTCCTGCTACAGGCCTGCCGCGGGGGTAAGCCTGTCGGGGGTGAGCAGCGGCCTCCAAGTTGCCTTCTTCTCTGGCTTTCCTCTGTCAGCCCTCAGCCTCCCACGCTTGCTGTCTACCTTCTCCAGGAAGCCTGAGCATTGTTTTCCTGTCCTACAGGACAGCCTACAGACTTGAGCCCTTGACCTCAGCCTGGTCTTTCATCACTCTGAATACTTCCAGCTTAGCAGGCCTGACATGGGGCTCTGGCCATTGGGTTCTTGCTTGGCCCCACTATTCACATCAGGTCTGGATGCTTGGTACCCACTGAGTGAAGATATCTGACCACCCCTCTAGGAAACAGGGACGCTGGTGTGGGGCCAGTGGCTCTCCCCTGGTATTGGCGCTGGCTTCGGACACCTCCAGCTATCCCTACACAGGCAGATGTCCTCCAGATCCATACTGATGCCCAAGGTGGGTCTTGCCTTCCCTCCATAGCTTGGGTTTGACAGGTCTGGTACCAGGGTAGGAACTGTTCAGAGAGCATTTCCGGGGCTCTTAGCTGGTGTCCTGCTCTCACCTCTGCCCACTCTTTGCCAAGAGAAAGGGAGGAAAAAAATTGAAAAGGCCTTTGGGAGGTGAGTGCTACTCCCCTTAATTGAGCTTCTCTGAGGTTACAGTTAATAAACAAAGGGCTGACATTTAGATTTCCAGCTGTCTTTCCACTGCCCTGTGGTGCCCTTGATGAGGAGATGGGGAGATGGGGAGAACCTGGGCCTGCGGGAGCCTAGGATGCTGGTGGTTGGAGATGACTTCTCTTGCAGGCAGCCCCTCCAGGGGCCCCATTTCAGGAAGCTCTGATCAAGCAGACATCCTGACAGTTTATGCAGCCACTGAGGGTAAGAAGTATGTAGTTACACTGGGCCCAGCTTCCTGCTCTGAGAGCTGGATTGGCCTTAGTGGTAGCCAGGGTTGGGATGTAGAGTAACCAGCCCAATTGCAGTTAAGACATCTCCTTCCCTAGTTTCTTTCTTTTTTCTTTTTGGTACCAGAGATTGAACCCAGGGACACTTGACCACTGAGCCACATCCCACCCCTTTTTAATATTTTATTGAGAAACAGGGTCTCATGAGTTGTTTAGGGCCTCACTAAGTGCTAAGGCTGTCTTTGAACTCTTGATCCTCCTGCCTCAGCCTCCCAAGCTGCTGGGATTACAGGCATGTGCCATCATGCCCGGCTTCCTTTCTACAGTTTTTCGCTCATTAATAGCAAGATGGTGTGCATATGTCAAATGCCATCTGTGCACGTGCACCATTTCCTCCAGGCAGGAACTTCTGTGAGGGCAGGGAAGATCTGTTTGTTTCAGGGCCCTGCCTGACACCTAGTAGATCCACAGCAAATGTTTGTTCAATATTGAATCTGTATATATAGTCACTCAGCAAACACTGAGAAACAACTTGGTCCAAATGCAAGAAGTTCCTGCCCCACACCTTGTTCTCTGGCCTGATCTCTGGATCCTCTGTGCTTGCTGTCCTCCATGTCTGGTCACAGTGGGTCCCTGGGTTTGAGAGGCAGAGGCAGGGGCCTGAGCCTTACTCTGACCCTTACTCCCTGACCTAGACTGTGTGGCCTATCGGGATGAGAAGGGCTCTGACTTAGTCCAGACGCTGGTGGAGGTCCTCAGAGCCAACCCCAGGGGAGACCTCCTGGAGCTTCTGACCGAGGTGTGTGTGTGTGGGGTGACCAGGAGATAGGGGCTGACTGACTTTTCTCCTGAGCCCCTCCCATCAGCCCCATTGATGAAAGGGGGGATTCCCTGCCCTCAACAGTCTTAGGTAATGAAACTCAGGACCTCTGGCACTGGTCAGATGCGAGCAGCAGCAGTTGGTACTCACATATACTGAAATCTGGGGGTGGGGGTGGGGAGGACACTGAATGCCATGCAGGGCTACAGGAGATGCACTGGGAAACAGGGAACCAGCAGGGACTGTGGGAAGCAGGCTTCCTAGAGACAAGAGGTGAGATGCTCCTGGTTAAGCAGGAGCATGGAATTGGCTTATTTGAATATTTATGCAGAAAAAAAAAAGTTATGTGGGCTGGCAGAAAGGTGAAGCCTAATGTTTAAGTGGGATTCAGCTCGTCTGGCTTAGACGGGAACTGGAGGGTGAGCAAGGAGCACTTGAAATTTCAGGCCTTACAAAAACAGCAGGCAAGGGCTGCAACGGGAGCCAGGCTGATCCCCATAGTGCCTAGAATCCTGGGCACAGGCTCAGTGTGGCCCCTCAGGTCAACAGGCGGGTGTGTGAGCTGGACGTGCTGGGGCCAGACTGCAATGAGCTCCGCAAGGCCTGCCTGGAGATCCGCAGCTCCCTCCGGCGCAGGCTCTGCCTGCAGGCCTAAGGGCCCTGCTACAGCCGCCCGATCCACTCCTTGACTTCTTCAGGACAAAGGGGCGGGCAGCCTGGGCATGGGCGTTTAATTGGCGTTCAATAAATACCTGTTAATGATTGCTTTGCGTGGGTCAGTGCTTGCTCTCGGGGATCTGTGAAATAAGTGTTATGATGGATGTAAAGTGCTGGCACTTGGTAAAGGTGCAGTTGTGCCCCTCGGAACCAGAAGCGGGACTGGGACCTGTGCCCTGTGTCTCGGAATTAGGAACCAACGTGGGCTGGGCTGGGCTGGAAGTAGGACCAGCCCGGGAGTACATCCCTCTCTTCCTGGCGCTGGGGCCATGGAAATGAAGGAGAAACCGCCTCTGCCTTCCTGGCGGACTCAGCTACTTTTGAAAGAGACGATTGCATATTCACCAGTGAAGTGACGGGGAGAGCGCAGGAGAGCGCAGAGCAGAAGGTGGGCAGGTGCGGGAAGAAGTCAGAAGGGTTTCTAGGAGCCAGAGAAGATAGCTGGGAGAGGTTGGGGACCTCCAGGTTCATCCTGATTCGAACTCTCGGCGGGGTACAAAACCTACGCAGCGTCCCCACTGAGAACTCCGCCCGCATTTGCCACGAAGGGTAAGTCTTTTTCCACTCTGAGCATGCGCGTGGGCACAATGCGCAGGCGCTTCAATATGCTTTATAGAAAAAACTGAGGCCTCTAAAGCAGTGGGGCCGCGTGGCCTAATGGATAAGGCGTCTGATTCCGGATCAGAAGATTGGGGGTTCGAGTCCCTTCGTGGTCGCTGCGGGGAATCTTTTTCTAATTTCACAGAAGTGTTTTCCTTCCCTCAGGACACACTCTACATTGAGGCTTTGTCCCCAATCGCCCCTAGCCTGCATCTGCAGTTGAGGACCGGGGTCAAGGTTACAACACGGGCGACCAGAGGCGGTTGCCGGACCCCCGCGCACTGCCGAGCAGAGCCGCGCAGAATCGTGAACAGCGAGCTCTGCGGTTTACAGTTCAGGCAATGAAAACTGACAGGCGAGGGAGGGTTCGGGTTCCTTGACAGGCGAGGGAGGGTTCCTTGAGGGTGCGGTGGGGAGTTGCTCCAGGGGAATCAAAGGATATGTGCATTTGAAAACCTAGTAAATTATGTGATAATGGTTGCACAACAATCTGAATCTAATTAAGGCCACTGAATTGTACACTTCTAAATGACGAAAATAACAGTTCTATTGACGTACGCTCACCTTTCTAAAATATGTGGGACGAAAGCCGATAGATCATCTCGGTTTCTGGCAACGAGGGGACCTTATGGTTAGTGTAAATGCACACCCAACATTTTAAATATTGACCGAGGTTGAGCTGACATTTCGCTTGGAGAATTTACTTGCTGAGCCCGCGTTCTCTCCAAGGACTCTGGCTAACGAACCCTCCGTGGCCAATGGCGGGTGCCCCACCGCGAGGACAACGCCGGCGACAAGGCCGCTTCAGCTCGAGTGCAGAGGCGCGGGCGCGAGGGAGACCTGGGGTCGTGCGGAGTCACCTTCTCCGCGGGCGGCTGTGACGTCGCAGTGGTTTAGTAAGAACTCCCGGTAGAGGAGCTTCCCGAGGTTAAGAGACCCAAAGGGGAAGAGAAGAGCCACGCAAAGGCAGCGGGTGGGGCTCGAGCCCCCTGCCTCGGCTGCGACGCCCAGATTCCACCGGCCGGGCCAGAGGGAAGCTAGAGGCTTCGGGCTGGCGATCTGCTAAAACGACAAAATAAGCAACAACAACAACAAAGGGGCCCCACCAGGTAACATGCGGCCCCACCAGGTAACATGCAGCCCCAGGGACAGTGGGAGAGGAGGACCGGGGCGGAGACCCCCCGCGGCCCCCGCACAGGACGCTCTGCCTTTCCGGGTAGGTGCTGGTCTGTTGCGGGGCACTGGACATTCATGGTGCCCGCCCTCCCGCGTTGGGCCTCACAGACACCTTGTTTCCTGTACCAGCCGTCCCCGTGTTGCAGGGGTACCCCTGGATTAAAGGCCTGATCCTGGTTTGAACCTGGGATCTCTGGCTCCCCCAGCGAGTTGCATACCACCTAGGCCGATGGATAACCCTAAATAAAACGTAGTGTCGCATGTCTTCGAGCTCCTGCACAGCTGGGTCCCAAGGACGCCTGGGAGTGGGCGAGATGATGAACTGGAGCGCAGATCGAGAATCGAAGTCGGGGGATAGGAAAAGGCCAGAATGAAGTCACAGAGCCGAGCAAAATTTTGCCGGAACCACCAAAAATGAGGAAAAGACTGGTTCTAGAACAGAAAACCACTTAACTTGTCAGCCCCGGTGGCCTAATGGATAAGGCATTGGCCTCCTAAGCCAGGGATTGTGGGTTCGAGTCCCACCCGGGGTACAAAAGTTGCCTTTTTAGGCCTCTCTCCAAGACAAGTAGCAAAGAAAGTGTAGATAATTGTCTCTGCGTGTATAGCCACTGTCTGCCCCGGGGCAAAGACCGGGGATTTTGGACCCTTGGGACACAAGGGATGTTTTCATAGAAGTATTTTCAGTTTTGAGAGAGGAGTGCTTGTGTCCTTTACACTATTTCAAGAACCATCCATTCTACTTGATAAAAAAAAAAAAAATGTTCAGTACCAACGTGTACTACTGTTGTATTATAGTTACATATATTTAAAAAACTCTTTGTCTTTTATAAACGCATAATTTTTTAGAGATTAAATTGCTTTAAAATCGTGGGCTGAACTCGGGAGCCTGAGGCAGGAGGATCACAATTCCAAACCCAGCCTTAGCAAACTAGGGAGGCCCTAAGCAATTCAATGAGACCCTGTCTCAAAATAAAAATACAAAGAAAGGGCTGGGGTTGTGACTCAGGAGTTAAATGCCTCCAGGTTCAATCCCTGGTATCCACCCCAACCCCCGCCCCCCCCAAAAAATCATGGGCTGGATGGAAACAGATCAACAAGTCTATCTGTGAGTTGATAATGGTGTAACCTGAGGGTCAGGAGGGCACATAATACTATATACTATTTTCTCTGTTTTTTTTTTTTTTAAATACTTTTCCACCCTGATGTCCCCAAGCATTTGGCCCTGCACTTTCCTAACTAATGCCATACCTTTCACACAAAACAGCTCCTGAAGTTGCAAATTCAATTTTCTTTGTCATTCTGCAACATGAGAATTTAAATGTGTGTTTGATTTTTTAAAAAACAATATCAACCCTGTAGCTGCAAGATATTTAACAAGGCCCTGGATCTCTGAACATGATTTTCTACAGTTGAGGCTCAACCTTGTAAGTAACAGAACTCTAGATGGCTCCCAACTGGCTTTACTTCTTGATTTGGCCTGTTAACCACTGCTGGGATAACAGAACTTTCAAAGAAGTCCCTAAAAGCAGAGTCCCTGTCGGGGCAAGTACTACAACACTGACAGGGTCCTCCTGATAGCTCTGTGTACCTGGAGATTTTTTTTTCTTTCTTCTATTTCCACACTTTTTTTTTTTTAATTGGTGCATTGTAGTTGTGTATATGTAGAAATTTATGTGAATTTCAGCTTTAAAATATATGAAAAATCATGAGACAAGAATGTGCGGCCCAAGCAGGGCGCAGTGGCGCAGGCCTGCAATGCCCCCCTGGCTGGGGAGGCTGAGGCAGGAGGATCCCAAATTCAAAGCCAGCCTCAGCAATTTAGCGAGGACGTAAGAAACTCATCAAGACCCTGTCTCTAAAAATAATACAAAAAAAGGTCTGGCGATGTGGCTCAGTGGTTAAGCACCCCTGAGTTCAATCCTTGGTTAAAAAAAAAAAAATGTGCTTCGTGGCCCAAGAGAGATTTTGGGGCCTGCGGTAACGTATATGTCTGTCTTCCCCGACGCGGCAGCTAATTTCGCGTCTGGAACGGGAATTAAATGCAGTGAACAAAGTACATCTGGAAGGAGTATTTAAGGTGCAGTCGGCGTTAGCTTCTCCCCGACAAAAAGTTACGCCCAACGTGGGGCTCGAACCCACGACCCTGAGATTAAGAGTCTCATGCTCTACCGACTGAGCTAGCCGGGCGGTCTCCCTACTCCTTTCCCTACTCGCTAGTTGGAGTTCTACACGATTTCCAAGTCAACTTATGGAGGACCGCCCGGGTCATAGACAGGCCGCACCCCGAGAACCAGAGCGTTGAGTTGGTGGGTCCACTTCGTGTGGCCTGGGCTGTGCCGCGAGGCCCCGGTCTGCTGTGCATCGGGTGTCTGCGGCCGCTGCAGCTCCGGGCAGCTGGAAGGTCGGGGGCCAGGCGATCCAGCAGGGAGCGCGATGAGAGGAACCCAAACCGGGGTCAACCCACCCGCGACGCCTCCTTTTCCACCTTCCCTGGGGCGGCTCAGGACCTCGCCGCGGGAGCACGCCTCGCCCCCCTGGGCTGCGCTGAGCTGCTGACTCCAGGGCGAGAGGAGGCCACGTTGGGAGGGTCGCACGGCCACGCGCGGGAGGAAAAGGCCCCTGACCCAGCTCTGACCCCTGCGTCGGGTCTCGGGGCCACGCCCAGGCCAGCAGGGGTCTTGGTCCAGGGCAGGGGCGCAGTCGTGGGGTCCGGGGGGACCCCGGCTTCCTTCCGTTGCTCGAAGCTCGCCCATGCCGGCCGGTCGGGAGGTGGCAGTCCCTTGTCCCCTGCTCAGGATCCCCGACTCGGGTGCCCCGTGGGGTGAGGTGTCTGGGTTGGGGTGCACCCGGAAAGACCCCAGAGCTCACGCGGGCCTTGCTGGCTCCTTTGCCCCGCAGGAGGCGGCCCTGGTCTTTAGCTCCCGGACGAGACCCGGAAGCCCTGGCAGGAGCGGGGCGGAGCCGCCGGATCCGGCCTCCAAGGACCAGCGTCAGAGTGTCCCGGCACGGTGGCTCGTTGGTCTAGGGGTATGATTCTCGCTTTGGGTGCGAGAGGTCCCGGGTTCAAATCCCGGACGAGCCCGGCTCTTTTTCCCACCCACAAATCCTGTGCCCAGGGGACGCTGACCCTTTCAGGCACAGCACATTCCCGAAAGCCTGCGACCTCTCGGCGTTGCCAGCTGTCCCTCGCGTGGCCTGGGCCTCACCCAGTCTGATTCTTGGACCTAGAAGTTCTAGATTCCCCTGGGGAAACGGAACCCAAACCTGGGCAACAGAGCGGAGGGCAAACCCACCTCCCCGCCTCCTGGACAGGTCCCCGTCCTGTGCCAGACCACGGGGAGGGGGGGGTGTCCAGGGATGGCACTTACTCTGGGCGGGTAATTTCCTTTGGGTACCATAAGTCAAATTCCGGCGGAGCCCACGGATGTGAACGTCCTTTTCCTCTTGAGAGGCTGCCTTGCACAACCAAGGGGAGGAAACGGCGGCAGAGTCTGAGCGCGCCGAGGCCTAGAGCCGCTGGGTTGGGGCTGCCAAGAAGAAGGGGTCACCGTGGAAGTGCAGGGCGCTCCTGCCTTTGGTCTCTGAAGAACGGCAGCAGTTGAATAGGTTTTGCTGTAATTCGGGAACAGTGCAACCTGCAGAGGAGACAACTGCCACTGAGAACATAACGGAGAAGGGGTGAGATAACCAGTCAAGAGCCCGTACTGTGGATTTCATGGGACTATAAAGATAAGCAGGTTAAAATTGACTAGCTTGAATAGCTTCAGGGGGCTCCGGGGTGTGGAGTCTGTCCCTAGTTGTCTGCTACCCGACCCTGGGTGACACAGGCTGTGAGTCCTGGCCCAGAGTACCAGAGCTCAATAAAAGAGGTGATCAGTGTTGTGGCCTCTGTGTGGGTGGGTTTGTATTTGAAGTGCACAATCTGGAAGGAGTTGTTTGCTATCTCCAAGAATTTGCTAGCCTGGAAGGAGAAGTCCCTCCAGGATGAGTGAGGCCCTGATGTCCAAGTTTCAAAATGCAGAAAATAGGAGATGGCTAATACAGGCAGGGACTAAGGGTTTTCGTGGAAACTGGGGTATCCTAAGCTGGAAGAGTGACCCTCTTGTACTCTTGTACACCTGAGGATTGATTACTGCCCTAGCCAGGTGAATTGAACACAGGCAAGAGGTCCAGGACATATACTGCCCACACCAGTGTCCCTTCTTTACCTCAGGGGTGTGTGTGTGTGTGTGTGTGTGTGTGTGTTTGTGTGCTGGTGGCCCCTTTCTGATTCTGGTTCAAATACCAGACTAGCCCAATTTTTAAGGTCCAGTAGTGGTAGTCCCTGTAAGACAAGAAGTCAAAGTCTGGCGCTTTCAGAGGGAGCTTTGTGGTGAGGGCTGCTCTGTAACTGAAAACAAGTGGCCTGGCTCAGACAGGAAAGAGATGCGTGGAGAGCTGGCCAAAGGGGACCTAACATGGGGCTGGAATCCACGACCTGAGATTAGGAGTCTCTTACTCTACCCACCGAGCTAGCCCGGCTGCTCTAACTCTTCAAAATAACGAGTCAGGTCACTACCCTGAAAAAGGAGACTGCACACGTAGTCACTATTGGTATCCCCCGGGGACACACTGGGCGCCAAGGAACTGCCAGGAGCCAACCTCCCGGGGGATTTCTGACACCCGGCCACGCTGCCTCGGTCGGAGCGGGCGTGCAGACCGTGGAAACCCTACAGTCAGGGACTGCGGGATCGTGCCGGGCAGGGAAGGGAGTGGGGCGGCGCGCCGACCTAGGGACAGACGACAAGACCCAGTCCCGCGGCGTGGACAGGAAGCGGCGCGGACCTGCGCGAGCTCAGCCCACGACGCGCTGACCCCGGCCTTAAACGCAAGGGACTATCCCCCCATATATGATCTAACAAACCCTCCGGATTCCACCTGTTGGCATGTAAACGTCACATGTGCTTCCTTTGAGCTGTCTAGAGTCATTTTCTTAGTTTAATAATTAAAAACCATCTGTGTCGGCGAGTGTTGCCTTTTTCCAAGTATGGCCAGGCCTCTGCTGACAGCCCCCGGCTGGGAGGGGAAGGGTGTTTTTACTGCTCCCGGTGTGGACAGAGGCAGTTGGGCCACCATGGATTGCGTCCACCATGGGGTCATGCTGGACCTCAGAGGCACTGGGTCTCACGCCCGGGTGGCCCCCGTAGTTTCTGTTCAGATCCCAGGAAGTGAGGAGAAATCAGATTTTCTGGGGCCAAATCGGGGGACCATTTGAAAAGACGTCCTCTCAGGACAGGCCCACCTCTGCGGGCCCGGTGGGAAGGGGTTTTAGGGACCCGCCCTGGTCCTTGACAGAGGCGACAACGCAAGCCCGGGCCAGATACCGCCTCGCTCGCGCGCCCCCTGCCATACATGCCGCGACGGAGCCGCTTCCCAGCCCCGCAGCACCGCCTGGCGGCCGAGGCGCGGAAAAACAGCTTGGGAGCCGCCGAGGGATGCGTGGAGTGAGCGAGTCTCCAGCCAAGGCTGCGCCCCACGTCCCTCAAACTACTCACGTTGGAGCTCCCACTCAGAACTCAGAGATTAGGAAAGTCTGGCCCTACCCGAAGGGACAGTGGTCTGGGTAAGGGGGGGGAAAGAGGCGACAGCACATCAGGGGTCAAACTACACTTCGGCGGGAAGGTGGAGTCAGCGTCCGCGCAAGTCGGGGTTCTTGCCCCTATATCGATCACCCAAGGTTCACACTGAATTCTACCCCAATCCCCGCTGCTGAAGGAAAAGAGGAGGGGTCGTCTGGGATTACTTTTTAAGGTAGGGGGAAAAAATTTTATTCACTTTCCAAGAGAGGAGAGGAGCCAGACTCCAAGAGCTGTGTCAGCCGGAGTCCTCAGGGGTTTGGGGTTTTTATGGACTTGCAAGAGTGGGTTAGGGTTAGCAAGTTCTGCAAGAAACAGGATGTGTCGCAGGCTTCCAGGGTGTCTCTGAGGTAGTGGCAGGATGCATGTGGGGGTTCTTTCAGGATGTGGGTTTCAGGGAGCTGCTTGCTGGGATCTCTTACATTTTGTTTCTGTGGGTGTGTTCAACTTGTTACCTTGCTGTAGTTTTTACTGACCTCTGTGTGCCCTTCAGGCAGGCATTCCCTGGACTGCTTAGGCCTTTGAGTAATAGAAGGTTTATTTCTATCTTGTGTCCCTCTTGATCTTCATCTTAAAGATCCAACATCAATAATTTCTAACACTGGGCAAGGAGTAACACAGAAGGCAGGAACACACAGTCAAAATCACAGGGGTCAGGCAATCCTGAGTGCAGCGGGGAACCTAACTTCCCACCACCATGTGATGGTGATGGTGGTATCTCACTTGCCAAAGTAATATCTCCTCTGGGATTTGAACCCGCGACCTCCCTCATTCCTAGCGGGAATCATACTCCTTGGCCTGTTTCTGGTCACCTCCACGCTCCTTTTGGGCATGCAACAGTGGGTGTCTGTTTGCATAGTGTTTCCCGCTTCAGCCGGGAAAATGCTACAGCATCCACTTCCCTGTCATCGTGGTTCTGCGGCTCTGCGGGTCTCGGATTCTATTCGGCCTCCCCCAGTTCTGGGCGCCTCTGGATACCCTCAAAGAGGCCTGCACCTGAGAGAACTTGTGGATCTTTCCCTGCCTCCACTGCCCCAGGCCAGAGACACCTGGAGGGCCCAGGACTTTGGTCCTCGGATTTTCCTTTTCAAAGGACCAGGCGCAGTGCAGCGTGAGTGCGAGGCTTCGGGTCGGGCACACTAGTGACTCCAACCAGAGTGGCCCAGGAAGTGTGAGGGTCTTTCCTGGGCCCTCCTTTGCCTTTACCCCTGACTAGTGTTCTTGGCCCCAGTCGGCGACTATTCCTGCTGGGGAGCTTTGGTCTTTCCCAGAGCTCTGTAGCCTACCCCTAACCCTTCTTCCGTGTTCTGTCCAGTCCTCGTCCCGAAATGTTTAAAAGTGCAAGGCTAGATTGTTTCAGCTTTACTCATACATGAGGCAAGAAGGAGGCCCATGACCAACTACCTCCCTGCTTTCCTCTTGCTCCTGCTGCCTGGGAGACCTTCCTGGTGACTTTACCCACGGATTACATTCTCCATTAACCCAAAGCTTGTGGCAAGCAGGTTCTAATCCAGGCAGTGTGTCAAAATTCTGCCGGCGGCAGGGCGGGGAGGCCAGCCCCACCTTGGGAGGACTCACACCGACCACCGACCACCGTGGGGCTTTGGAGGGCAGGCTAGTGGGGTTGTGGGAGTGGTGTGGTGGTAGGAAGCCTGGCTGGGGAAGGAAAGGGAGAGCCCTGGGTACTGTGTGTGCAAACTCCTGGCCGGTCCCACGTTTCCCCTTCCATCTAGCTTTGTGACTTTTTCAAGGGCAACGGCCTTGAGGCTGGACTTCAGGGGAAGCAGAGGGCAGGGGCAGAGCTAAGGGAAGAGGTCCCTTCAACGTCTTGACCCAGCTTGGTGTGGGGAACTTCCTCAGGACCTGCTCTCCTGACTGACCATTCTAGATGGCCAAATCACTGTGGGGGGCCTTCCCACTGTTCACCCTGCTCACAGGTGAACAGGGGAGTAGAGGGACTGATTTTTAGAGCCATTTTAAATGATTTGGAGGGTCAGGTGTGGTGGTACACATCTGTAATCCTAAGGAACTGGGACACTGAAACAGGAAGATGGCAAGTTGTCCCCAACACTTAAAGCTCAAGACCCCAGACAGTTAGCAAGATATTATAGCCAGGCCTCACACTGCCTGTCCAGAGGTGGCTGCCTGGGTGGAATCTGGGATTGTTTATATGGTACCAAAAATTGAACCCAGGGGCCCTCAACCACTGAGCCCCATCCCCGGCCCTATTTTGTATTTTATTTACAACAGGGTCTCATGAGTTACTTAGGGTCTCACTAAGTTGCTGAGTGTCTTTGAACTTGAGTTCCTCCTGCCTCGGGCTCCCAAGCCGCTGGGATTACAGGTGTGTGCCACCATGCTGAGTGACAGTTTACATCTAAAGCAAGGAAAACCTCCTTAAGCCAAACAGTTCCTTTTGCTTGTGGTCCTTATGACCTTTAACTTCTGCCCTCAGTTGCCTGGCACTGTTTAGATTTGTCTTCCCAGGAGAGATACAGTGTGGCCTGGGAGTATGGGTCAACAAAAATCTGCTTTATTTAGGCCCATTCTCTAGGGTGTCCCCAGCTTTGGGTATCTAGAAATACTCTAAGACATGGGAGCCTGCAGTACCGGGAGACACCCTTCTCTCCTTGCTTCCCTCTGGGCCAAACCAGTGGGACATTTGGTTAAAGAGAAGTGAGAAAGGATCAGGGCAGCTCAGGTCTGGAGTCTTACTGATGAACCCTAGTTCTTCCCTGGCTCTGTGTCAAAGGGTCAAAAGTGTGGAGGTTGTCTAAGGTTTGAACCTGGGAACTCTTGCACCCAAAGCAAGAATCATACCCCTAGACCAACAAGCCAACACAAGCAGCATTCTTGACATTGGTTTGGTCCCGTTGTTGTCCACCCTCGCCCAGCTAGGACTATACTAGAAGCCTTGAGGGGAAGAGGCAGAGGAGGACGGTCTGGAGCTCAAGTGTCAATTTTCTGAGGTACCTCGACAACCCAGACCTCCCTCCAGCCCAGTGGAGGCACGGTAACTTGCGTCACAACAGAGCTGGGCACTGTCGAAAAACCGCAGGGGATTCCCTGTGCCACCCACATTAAGGCTTTCCTGCCCTTCTGACTTACCAACCCCAGCCCTGAGCCAAGCTGAGTCTCATCTGCCCCAGCGAAGGAGCCAGAGTTCAGGGAGACTCAGAGGCTCTGTTCTCTGCAAAGCCCGCCCTGCCCTGGGCTGGACCTACAAATCTCCTGAAGGCTCTAGGTTCCCCAAAGTGCCATGTCTTTTCTTGGGTCCCTGCATTGTGCGGCAGTCCTTCCCATGCAGGGGCATCTCTGGGGTGGACCAACTCCAGACCCCTGGGCACTTGCCCTCTTTCATTGGCTGGTGGATGTTCCAGAAGCTGGCTGGAAAGGAGGAAGGCCCTAGTTCTACCCAATGCCGGGGTACCACCTTCCTGGTTCACTCCATGCTGCCCACCCTAAAGCAAGGGGGTGTGGTGGGGAGAGTGGGGGCGGGTCAGACAAGAAATTAGAGTTTGAAAGTGAGAGCTGGTGTGGGATTTGGACCCAGGACCTGTCGCAGACCTAGAGGAGACCCACCACCTAGGAGCCGATACAGGGAGTTCCATCTATCTCTAGTGACCTGGACCCTGTGACCCTGACCTCACTGACTAAAAGTGGCTCCCAAGTTTCCCCTCTGGAGAAGGGAGAAGTGCTTGGAGGGGTTTCATTTGGCTCCCAGGGGAAATGCTCTTTTAGCTCAGCCCCCCTGGGCCTCGATGCACCAGACATGGGTAGTCCAGGGAGGTTGTACCCCTTTGTACATCTGTATTAGACTGCCTTCCCTTCTCTCTAGGAGATTTTGGGTAGTTTCCCAGAGGAACAATATAGGCTACGAGCTCTTAGGAGGGCACCTATAAGTTGCCCGGCTAGCTCAGTCGGTAGAGCATGAGACTCTTAATCTCAGGGTCGTGGGTTCGAGCCCCATGTTGGGCGGGACTTTTTGCCTTTGTCCAGGGTCTGGAATCAGATCAATAGATACACATACTTGTTAAGAGGCTCAAAAAGCAGCATAATTACACTAAATGACAGTCAGGTTCATATCAGAGGGCTCGTCCGGGATTTGAACCCGGGACCTCTCGCACCCGAAGCGAGAATCATACCCCTAGACCAACGAGCCTCCCACTTACAGCTGCTTCCTAACCCTTCTTTCACAAATGTCCCCATCTCCCTGGACTGGACTGATTTCCAGAGAGGCTGAGCCCATCCTTACAACTAGGTCCTGGATGGAACTCCAATTTCCCTGTGAACCAGCCCAGGAGGAGACAGAGCCATGCAGTCCCAGAAAGAGCGCTCCCCCCGAACTGGAGGAGGGGTAAATTCCTGCTCCAAGCGGGTGAGCAGCAAAAACGCGAGGGGCTGTTAGGTGAGCAGAAGGCACTTTGGAGGAAGACTGCTCTCCTGGGGAGCCCTCCGCCTGCGGCCGATTGGGGTGGGGCGGTGGTTTGTGGCTAGGGGAGGAGTCAGCGAGGTATAAAGAGAGTCCCGCGTCCCCATCCCCAAACCCCAAAGGTCCCACCGAGCCCTCAGCGCAGAGGCTGGTCCGGCTCCGAGGCCGCAGGAGGAGGGGACATGTTTTGGTCGCCTACAGTTCTGGGATTCGAGGTCCCCTCTCCGACTTCAGTTTCCCCTGATTGCAACCCCAGAACTTTGGCTGCAACTGGAAGCTCAGTCCCCAAGGTCTGGCCCTGTGCGGTAGGGGTGATGTTGGGGATCCAAGAAGTCTCTTCAGGAGCAGCCACGTTACCCTGAAGCCTCGGATCAAAAAACAGATGGACCAGATGGCGCCATCCCCCCCACACCCCTTGGTCGGTAGAGCACTGAGGTTCAACCTCCTGGTCATGGGTCGGGATGGCACTGGGAACTCCAGGTCCGCATGGGTGGTCTACTGCGCCAGTGGAAGAAGTGACCTGTCCAGCTCAAGGAGAAGCAGGTTTGTCAAAGCCAGGGGTGTCCTACCGGGTTCGGACCGCTCACGCCCAGGCCCGGGAACTTCTCACCAGGGGGAGGAGGGACTGCGCTCTGCGCTCCAGGGGAGGGGCAGAGACCGGCCCAGCTCACTCCTGCCCGGCTGGACGCGGGAAAGACAGAGCTACAGCACACCGCTGGCCCGCCTAAGGAGCGGGGTAGGTGGCGTGACCCACCTGCCCCCGGGACACCCCTTCCGGAGGTGGGGCGCTGCGCGGCTAGTCCAGTCGCCCTCCTGTGTTCGGGGCTCCTTGTCGGGGCTCTTTTCTTGCCGCGCTGGGGCAAGAGAAGGGTGGGAAGGAAGCGGCGCCCGGCGAGGCACTTCTGCACCCAGCAGGAGTTGGCTGCGCACTCTCGGCTGCCACACCGCAGGGCCGTGGCGTGGCCGAGGCGGGTGTCCGGGTGGTCACGGCCCGAGGACCCTCCACGCAGCCTTCCCGCTCTCGGGAATTGCGTCTTCTCCACCGTAGATACCAGGAGGGACCAGAGCGAGGGCTGCGGCGCGGGGGCGCGCGAATCCCTTGCTCTGAGCCGATCCGCCAGGACCTAGGGGACACCCCTAGGCGAAGGGGCTGCTCCCCACCTGGTGGATGTCAAAGACAGGCTGGGGTTTGGGGCGCCCTCTGTCGCCACCTCCGCTGAACTTGCTTTTCCTTGCTGCTCTGAAATTCGACTCGCCTGGCCCCAGGGCGCATAAGGGTCATATAGAGTATCTGACCACACGATTTCCGTGGCTCGTTGGTCTAGGGGTATGATTCTCGCTTAGGG
>NW_026000185.1:6158973-6310065 GCF_001458135.2 Marmota marmota marmota | reverse complement strand
AAAAAAAAAAAAAAAAAAAAAAGAAAAAAGAAAAAAAAAAGAAAGAAAGAAAAGAAAAGAAAAGAAAGAAAAAGAAGAAAAGAAAAGAAAAAAACCACCTGGCTATATCTTTGAAAAAAAATTAAAATACAAAAAACAAAAACAACAACAACAACAAAAAAAAAAACCAAAGCCTTAACAGTGGTCCAGGACCTGCTCCAGGTGGCCGGGGTCACCTTGAAAAGATGAGTGTCCTGGAAAAGATGAGTGTCCACAGAAACACACTCCATTAGGATCTGGCCACCAGCTTTTTCTGGAAAGTGTCTGGCCTGGGGAAAGGGGTGTCCTAAAGCGTTGGGTCCCTCAAGTGTCTCTCTAGGACTTATGCAGAACATAATCACATCTCAGGCTCACCTCCACTGCACTGCCCCAATGGATTCCAGGGGAGAATTCCTTGCCCAGCATGTTTCTCTGGGGTTTGATCCTTAGCTAAACCACCACCCTCACCATACCCCATCCACCCCCACCCCAATCGGCCGCAGGCGGAGGGCTCCCCAGGNCTGGCTTCTTGTTGGAGCGCGCTTCCCTTTCCTATGGACGAGATCTAGGGAGCAGCAGCTCACCACTTAAAATCCTTTGCGTTTCAGCAGAAGGCGGGAGAAAAAAGAAGGAGAGAAAACAAACGTGTAAGAACTAACCTGGTAAAAATATTGTAAGGCACTTGAAAGTATACCTTAATATATAAGTATACCTTAAGATCCATAATATAAGACTGTCTGTCTTCAAGACAACTGGTACTGTTAAATAGAATGACGTTTGGGGAACCACATTCCCAAACCTTCTTTCTTTCTCCCCCTTTTTCCCTTGACACGATATACCTTTACCTCAATTATCCTTAACGTGGTGCTGAGGATTGAACCTAGCACCTTCCACGTGCTAGGCAAGTGCTCTGCCATTGAGCCACGGCCCCAGCTCCCAACTATTCCTGATTGTGACACAGTCTTGCTAAATCGCTGAGGCTGGCTTATGAACTGCGATCTTCTTGCCCTGGAATCCCTGATTCTGAGCCACCAAACTGGGACATTTTTTTTTTTTTCCAATAATCTGTAAAGACAGATGTGGCTCACCATCCCCAGCCTCTAGTTGTTTTGTCACCTGTTCTTTTGTCTCAGAGTGACCCGTAGAGCCGGTCAGCTCAGGGATCGCTCGTCGTTCTTCCATCTTCCAGGCCCGGACAGGAAAAAGAGGGCCCCAATGAACCAGCTAGTGCTCAGCTTTACCTTCAGCCACCCGAGCTTCTTTTTTCTCCCGCCTTCTGCTGAAACGCAAAGGATTTTAAGTGGTGAGCTGCTGCTCCCTAGATCTCGTCCATAGGAAAGGGAAGCGCGCTCCAACAAGAAGCCAGGGTCCTGGTCCACTTAAGGACGCTCCCCAGCCTCGCAGGCGCGTGGGTTCTAAATCGCCAAGGCTGACTCTTCCCCAGGGTCAGAAATGTTAATGATATTGGGGTGATGCGAGGAGTGGTCCCTCTGAGGTGCCCAAAAGTTCCTTGAGGCACGCGATCTCGAGCAGCTCCAGATTCTGCTCGGTTTTCACCGCTGGATAAATTACAAGCTACCGAGAGTAAGAAGGGCAGGTTTCCAGCAGATTTTCAGGAGCCGTGCCCACGATGTCGAGGAGATCGCTTTGGGCAACCGCAAGGGGAAGGGCTTTTGTCTGCAGCTCCGCAGCCCCTCGAGCGCGGGTGCCTCAACAGCAAGGTCCGAGGTGAACCTTCGGCACTCCCCCGCCCGGTGTCCCGGGTCAAGCTCTGGGTGTGGCGTCCAGCCTGGGGCTGCGCGCACCCCGCGGCTGAGAAGGCGCCGACATTGGCCTGTGCTGGAGGCTCAGGGGATCCGGTGGGGTCGCCTCCCTATTTCCGTTCCGCCCGTCCTTCCTAGCGGGGCGCGCTGCTGGGTCTAGGTCAAGCGCTGGACCTGGGGAGCACCGCCTGAGGGCAGCCTAAGGGCCAATGTCCACCGACCAAGCCGGCAGAGACTCTCATTGCTCGCCGGCTCGTCATCCGAAGGAAAATCCAATGGGCTCGGGAGCCTGGGAGGCCCTCGACAGCGAGTGTCCAGCGGGTGTCCGTAGAGCGGGTGTCCATCGGGTGTCCGTAGGGTGGAGGAGCGAAACGCACCCAGGGAGAGGAGAGCGCGGTCTGCAGCGGAGCTCAGCGGGCGCCCGGCTTCATGTCAAGTTCTCTACTGCATCCTTGGCGACTTGATTTGAGGCTAGAATGTTGTAGGGACTCAGCCAGGTGTTTTCCAATAAATATCCAATCCTGAGCCATTTTAACCACCGGTATGGGTTACTCCTTTCAATATACTCTGAAGATCCTTAACCAGCTGCCCCAGTGGCCTAATGGATAAGGCACTGGCCTCCTAAGCCAGGGATTGTGGGTTCGAGTCCCACCTGGGGTACAGTTCCTGGTTCCTTTAATGGACCGCTGAAGTTTTGACCTACAAAAACAGGTGAAGGATATTATGGAGTGAAAAAGCAGATAAACCTCCCTTTGAAAAGGACCATTAGAAAGGGAAATCTTTAATCTAAAAATAAACGCAAGGAAAGAATAAAAAGCGATGTTCCAATCACAACAATGGCAAGAAAGCAAGCTGGGGCAAAAGCATTCAGAAAATAATAAAAATTGCTGTCAGTTGTAGGTCTCACAGCTACTGTGCAGACTAAGGCAGGAAGGCCAACCTGGGGGCTTAGGGTTTAGTTTCCTGATTGGGATGTTTCACTGAAGGAGTGGGGTGAAGAGCTGGGTAACTTTTGTTTCATTAACATTGTTCAGCCTCAGAAAGGAGCGTCAGTGCATCTTGGTTGACTTGGGTGACCCAAGCAGTAACTCCAAAGTCCCAGCTCTTTGTAAATGTTTGCTGTGAAAGGTTCTCAAACCTCCCTGCCAGATGACTGGAGTGGAGATAAGACTCCAGCCCCTGGAAAAGGAGGCCAAAGGTGGTCAATATCTGTGGAAAGCAGGTGTTGTTCCTGGGACTTTATAGTTTCTGTGGGGTGGGAAGGAACTTCCCTGGGGGAGTCTTGGTGGCAGTCCAGGATTTGGGGCCTAGCAAATTCTGTCCTGATTGGCATGTGACTTAGTGAGCACTCTGGTGTGAGAAAGCCAGGAGTCCTCCCTGAAAGAGGCTCCTGAGGCTCTAGGAAGGGGGTTACAGAGTCTAGGACCAAATTTAGACCAGGTGCCTCTGGGCCACCCTCCCTTGCCCTAAACAGGGCAGGGTGGTTCTTGGAATAGGGGAAAGAATTACCAACCCTAAAAGGAGGGTTAGCGCAGCTTGTGGTTGGGTGAAGCCACCTGCTAGGTTCACCTGGAGGCCTGGAGCTCAAGGTGGGAAGGAATGGAAAGGACAAGCAGCGATGGCCGCTGACCTGGAACCTGCCCCTTTCTTTCTACACCCCTCATCAGGCAAGTGCTATACCACTGAGCCCCCTCCCCCTTTCTGCTTTCTTTTGGGGAGGTACCAGGGATTGAACTCAGGGGCACTAAACCCCTAAGCCATATTTTGTATTTTATTTAGAGACAGGGTCTCACTGAGTTGCTTAGCACCTTCCTGTTGCTGAGGCTGGCTTTGAATTCACAGTCCTCTTGCCTCAGCCTCCGAAGCTGCTGGGATTACAGGCATGTGCCACCATCCTTTGCCCCATAGCTACTTCTTTTGATATCATTTTCCTTTTCAGTTTGAAGATCTTCAGTTATTTCCTCTGGCCAATGACTTTCAGTCTTGCCATGATCATTTTGACATGTTTTTCCAGATTATAGTTAGGCAGACTATACATGTCAGGCTACAGTTTGGCTCAGTCAGTATTCAGTCTAGCCCTCCTTCCTTCTCTGCTTTTCCTGTGGAGCCTTACAAGCTAACTATGTGCTTTTCCAGGTTCCCTTGTAGCTAATGACACAACATGACATCCTTTTTCAAGGAATGACATTTAGAAACCAAGATCTGGGTGTTGAGGGTATTCATTGATGTTGAGTTGTCTTTCAGTATAGGTTTTTCCAAGTTCTCTGAACAACTTTCAAAACAGCTTACTAGTTTATCTCTCTGTGCTAAGTTCCTTCTCCAACCCCTTTGCTCAGCCTTGCTGATGAGCTAATGCTAGTGGATTGTGGTTCTGAATTTGGGTTCATGGAGCTTCCTTCCCATATCCATTCTTCAGACCTGATTGGGGAGGCCCTATCCTCACCCACTTAGTTCTGGTGATAATGGACTGTATTTTCGAATGGAATATGTATGTGTTGATCAGCTTTCCACCTCTAGAGTAAATACCTGAGATAGTCAACTTACAAGGAGAAAAGGCTCACAGCTTTGGAGTTGATGATGTATATTGGCTGTGATGAGGGAGCACATCATGGCAGCAGTGTGTGGACTGGATTTATGACCCAGGAGGACCAGAATATCCCACTCTCCCATTCAAAATGGTTGATTCAGGATTGGTCACATGACCCCAGAAGAGATGATTACAGCATTACCTGAGGTTAATAGGTCAACGTTGGTAGAGAGAAGTTCTACGTGCCCTGTGATTGTTAGTCTAGGAGGATGTAAATTTGGAACAGCTATCTTGCTGCCACGTGGAGAGAGTCTACAGAATGAAATAGAGCAGAAGAAAACAAAGTGGAGAGAGAGAGAAAAACGCAGGGTTTTGGTGTCATTATTCAGGTCCCTGAATTTAGCCCTTCCTGTAACACAAAGGCTTTCTAAGAAGACACTGTACTTTACAATTACGTTAACCAGTAGATTCCATTTCTCCTAAGGCTGATATGGGTTGGTTTTCTATCACTTGCAAATAATGCCTTTGCTATTCTCCCCACTTTATCTTTCATAATTAGTTTTATGGGTTTGTTTTGTGGCCAATTCTGGAGACAGGATAGACAGAACTTGATGTCTAACAGTTTGTGTCTGATGAAGATGTGAAAGCTCATTAAAACCCTGAGGTTTTAGTCTTGAGTTATTGGGAGCCACCACAGAAGATTAGTCAGAGGAACACATGGTTTTCAGAAGACATTACTTAAAGGATTTGACTGCTACTTCTGACTCAAGGTGTGTGTGTGTGTGTGTGTGTGTGTGTGTGTCTTGATACTGAGAATTGAACCCAAGAATGTTTAGCCATTAAGCCACATTTCCAGCCCTTTTTAGATTTTATTTTGAGACAACAACTTGCCGTTGCTTAGGTCCTCACTAAGTTGCTGAGGCTAGTCCTGAACTTGTGATCTTCCTGCCTCAGCCTCCTGCGTAGCTGGGATTACAGGAGTATGCCAATGCACCACAGCAGGTATATGGTTTTTATGACTGACTCTTTAGTGTGTCAATCCAGGAATTTATGACGTATAAGATCAAATGTCTTACGGACATCTTACAGTCAGATCTTGCCTTCAAAACAACTGTAGAGGAAAGTTTGTGAAGATTGATACCTATTGGAATCAAGAATTCTCATTTCTTCATTGGAGTCCATGTTCCACCAATTTATAAATAGACCCAACAGTGATTCCCATTTCTCATTTATCCCAATTTAAGATATAGAAGAAAAGACTTATCATATGACCCCTTATAAAAATGACTATTGACATATGAAGATAAGTATATGGCACTATTCCCAAATGGTACGTATTTAGTGGAGAGTAAAGGATGCATATATGATTTAATATCTGCAGTCTCTGCTTAGTGACTGGGTCCTAGCCCATCACATTGATGAGGTTAGGAGTTATGAGATGTTCAACAAAAATTATCTCATTGAGTCATCCCAACTCTATGAGGTGAATATTGTCTCTCCACTCTACAGGTGGTGAGATTTTTAAATACAGAATGAAATAGGTGAAGTCACATGTGGTGGTGCATACCTGTGATCCCAGAGACTCAGGCGCTGAAACAGGAGGATCACAAGTTTGAGGCCAGCTTCACCAACTTAGAGGGGCCCTGTCTCAAAAAATAAAAAAGGGCTGGGGATGTGGCTCAGTGGTTAATTGCCCCTAGGTTAAATACTCAGTACCCCTCCTTAAAAGAATGAGATAGGTGGGCTCTCAGGGAGAAAGGAAGAAACTTTTATCAGATGAAGATGGGATCTATGAGCATGACCAGCCATACTTGTGTCTTCAGTTAGCTGAACAAAACCTGAGCATGTGCTTTCACCAGATCAAGCAGGACAAAAACATAATCTGTTTAAATGTCACCAGATTCAAAGAGCTACACAGTGTTCCTGTGCTGACTTATAGCTGGACTGCTTAACCAGGGAGAAACCACCTGAACCCCCAATATGAAGTGGTCAACAGGGGATTGATCTTCAGGAACGCTTGCCTGGGAACCTGCACTTTGCATCCTGGGAAAGCCCCATGTGGAGTCAGGGAGCACAGTGCTGGGCTGGATGCTCATCTCCTCTAAGAGGCGAGGGGGCATCTGTTCCCTGTCTTTGGCATGTGTATAACTTTGCTTAGCTAAACTTGAATACATCTTTGCTTGCCTTGCTTTTGACACATCCTGAGATTCTTTTCTGTGGTATAAGTCAAGAATCTGTCTCGGCCAAGTTGAGGTCCCACTGCCTCCTGGAAGGGACCTCCTTGGACCCCTGTGAAAGTAGAGGCTGGTTGCCCAATGGCATGTAATAACTGGTAATGATGGATCTGGAAATTGCACACAGGTCTATGAAAATACAAAAGATATTCTTTTAATTTCACGGTACATTTCCCAATAAGGACACCATCCCAGCTTGAGTGGGAGATACAATACAGAACTGTGAGTTTTCTTTAGCATAAGGGTTTCCTCCAAGATTGCATCATTTTCAACGTTGCCAACTACAAGGCAGAAATTACACAATGCAGGTGACACGTCTTTATTGATGGTGTTGGGCCACCAAGAGCCCAAGAGGAGAAGGGACAATTACTCTCCACTTGTCTCTAACAAGGCTCTTAGGGAATATGGCCCTAGTGGCCATGGAAGTTCCTGTAAAGCACTTACCCTGTGACTCTCCTGCATGTCCTTCTTGCACTGGGGCTGAGTGCAGGCACTCCAGCAGCTTCTTCATGCAAACTTAGCCTGAAAACCCCAAGGACAAGTCCCCCTCCCTCAAACCAGTAACTTCTGTCCAGGTCTGAAAAAACAAAGCAAGACCAGGACATCTGGTGACCGTGAGGACAACCATTCTTTCTGGGTAAGAGTCAGATTAGTGGGCCTTCAACAATAATTGCTTGTCAGCAGTGAAGCCTCACAGGACACTCCTCAGTTTTCTTCTTTCCTTCCCCTCTGTCCCTCCCTCTTTAATCCTGTCTCCTTCCTTCCTTTTTCACTAGGGGGGATTGAACCCAGAGGTACTCTACCACTAAGCTAAACTCTCAGCCCTATTTATTTCTTGTTTTAAGACAGGGTTTTGCTAAGTTGTTGAGGTTGCCCTTGAACTTGTGATCCTCCTGACTCAGCCTCTGGACCGAGTCACTAGGATTCCAGGTGTGTGCCACTGTACTTGGCCACTTCTTTAAAAAAGTGGAGCCATAAAAATAGCCCTGAGATCATTGGCAGTACCTTATAATCACCCATCATGATCAATATCTGTCTGTTTTTTTTTTTTTCTGAGATCCTGACTGGGGAATAGAAATGGGCTATTTATGCCCATACCTCTGCGTCATTTCCACTTAAAATTTACAAGTCAGATTCAGGGACATCAGTGGAAATAGCCAAGAAAGCCTGATTCAGACCTCTTTAAAGTGCTCTGTAAATGTGAGTTCAGAAAGAAGCAGCAATATTATCATTATTACTCCGGCAGCACTTATCAACTGCTCCTGATCTAATCCTCAGAGCACATGTCAGGAATGTTCAAATATCAGAAGATAAAATGGAGTTCTTTTCTCTAAGGCAACAGCACTAATGATATTGATGACACTAATACTCAATGCTAAAAGCTTGGTACATGACATTCTCTAAGAAACCACTTTACATCTTCTCTAGAACTCATTATAAATACTAGAAATTCTATTAATATTCTTCTATCTGTAGTATTTTATCTCACTTCTTAGAAATAAAAGGTGTTGGTAGAAAGTTCAAACAGTACAAATGCTTCACAACAAATCTACGGTCACAACGCCCTGGTGTCCTTCCAGAGACGCTGTCCACTGATCCACAAGGAAATTATTTCATTATTCTAACAAAGGAATAGAGGCCCAAAGAGAGTGGTCACTGGAGAAAACCCAGGGAGCAAAACTCTAATGTCTTACTTAGGTTCCATACTCTCTTCCTGCAATCTTTCTGTTTTTTTTTTTTAAGTTGTGGATGGACCTTTATTTTATTTATTATGTGTGGTGCTGAGCATCGAATCCAGTGCCTTACATATGCCAGGCAAGTGCTGCACCACTGAGCCCCAGCCCCAGCCCTGCAATCTTCTTAATTGCCTCATCTTAACTACCACGTCCCAAGCTTTGGGATTTATCCATCTTTGTCTCCAGGTCAAGGTTTCCAGCCCCATGAGAGGCACAAACCAGAGCGTCTCCGAGTTCCTCCTCCTGGGACTCTCCAGGCAGCCCCAGCAGCAGCGGCTCCTCTTCCTGCTCTTCCTGATCATGTACCTGGCCACCGTCCTGGGAAACCTGCTCATCATCCTGGCCATCAGCACGGACTCCCGCCTGCACACCCCCATGTACTTCTTCCTCAGCAACCTGTCCCTTGTGGACATCTGCTTCTCCTCTACCACTGTCCCCAAGATGCTGGCCAATCACATCCTAGGGATGCAGACCATCTCCTTCTCTGGGTGTCTCTCACAGATGTATTTTGTTTTCATGTTTGTGGACATAGACAATTTCCTCCTGGCCGTGATGGCCTATGACCGCTTTGTTGCTGTATGCCACCCCTTACATTACACAACCAAGATGACCCATCGGCTCTGTGCTCTGCTGGTGGCTGGATCTTGGGTCATCGCCAACCTGAACGTCCTCTTGCATACTCTGCTGATGGCCCGGCTCTCGTTCTGTGCAGACAATGCCATCCCCCACTTCTTCTGTGATGTGACTCCCCTCCTGAGACTCTCCTGCTCAGACACACACCTCAATGAGCTGATGATTCTCACTGAGGGCGCCCTGATCATGATCATCCCGTTTGTGTGCATCCTGGCTTCCTACATCCACATCACCTGTGCTGTGCTGAGAGTCCCCTCCGCAAGGGGGAGGTGGAAAGCCTTCTCCACCTGCAGCTGCCACCTGGCTGTGGTCTCCCTCTTCTATGGCACCATCATCGCTGTGTATTTCAACCCCTCCTCCTCCCACTCAGCTGAGAAAGACACTGCAGCCACTGTGCTGTACACAGTGGTGACCCCCATGCTGAACCCTTTCATCTACAGCCTGAGGAACAGGGACTTGAAAGGGGCTCTAAGAAAAGCAGTGGGCGGTAGGACATTTTCTTTGTGACGAGAGAATCAAGAATGAATCTCATTCCAAGCAACTTTGCTCTTTACCACTTGAGTGTGATGCAGCGGTGGTTTGACGCCCAAGCCAAGCTTTTCCTTTTTCGATGGCTATTTGGAACGTCATGCTACATGTGCATTTGAAATCTGAAATCACTCAGGAAGCTTTTACAGTATCCCAAACCCAAAACTGTGCCAATCAACCAGAATCTCTGGGATGGGGCCCAACAGTGAGATTAAAAAAAAAAAATCTCTTGTGATTCTAGAATGCAGGCAGAGTGGAGGGTCTACCTCAGCGTCCTTGATTTGTCCTCTATAATAGTCAATCAGAAAGGTTGGTCACAGAAACGGTCACAGGATTAGTTCTGAGATATAGACCAAATACCGCGGAGTGAACTATTAGGACTAAAGGGGGTGACAGCGTTTTGGATGAGACTTAGAGGCCTGATTTGGGGCATGGCTTGAGCTTCAAGGGGTGCAGAAACATGCTAGGGAACCCCAGGCAGCGTCCTGATTGGCTGTCTGACCTTAGAGGCGGGTTTAGCTGTGTGTTCAGGAACCTGCTGAATGGCTGCCCGAC
The DNA here is from genome assembly GCF_001458135.2 of Marmota marmota marmota. Lineage (NCBI taxonomy): Eukaryota > Metazoa > Chordata > Mammalia > Rodentia > Sciuridae > Marmota > Marmota marmota. The sequence continues at coordinate 6,300,071 of NW_026000185.1, read as the reverse complement.
CTTAGTTAGGGGTGCTGTGTTGTGTTTGATGTCGGGGAAATAAGCCGATGTTTATTGCTCCGTCTGCGCAGCCCTACAGCCCCGCTCTCCTAAGTAGCAACTGCAACCCGCGCCTTCAAGAACTAAGTCAAATGGCACCTGCTCCCCTGTGAAGCCCCCTGACTACCCTCTTTCGGTTCTCCCAGCTCAAGTATTCTTTGACTTATTCTGTCTCCTCCACAAGGGCTTTCTGTGGATTCCCATTCCCTCAGGCCCAAATGCATCTCCTGCGCCCGTGGTATCTCCAAGTGTTGGCGCAGCTCCTAGACCAAGGACAATGATCATCTTCAGTTGTTGTGGTGGAACCTAGCGTCTAGCATGTGCTAGGCAGGTGCTCCACCACTGAGCTACACCGCCAGCCCTTTTTATTTTTAGACAGGGGTTGGTGAGTTGGCCAGGCTAGCCTCAAGCTTGCAATCCTCCACCCTTAACCTGAGCAGTTGGGCTACAGGCACGAGGCACTGTGCTTAGCCTGCCTTAACTTTTTATTTATTTATTTATTTTTAATATTTATTTTTCAGTTTTCGGTAGACACAACATCCTTATTTTATTTTTACGTGGTGCTGAGGATCGAACCCAGCGCCCCGTGCATGCCAGGCGAGCGCGTTACCGCTTGAGCCACATCCCCAGCCCCCTGCCTTAACTTTTAAAATGGACATTCTTTAAAAGTTTTTAAACTCTCCTCATTGAAAATAGAATTTTTGATATTTGAAAGGTAATATTCACTGGCAGTGGCTGGACTCCCAGTACTTGGGAGGCTAGAGGCAGTAGAATCATTTGAGCCCAGGAGCATTTTAGGCTAGCATGGGAATACTAGCAAGACCCCTTGTGAAAAATGGAAAGAGTAGAGACGAGAGGAAAAGAAAAAGGAGAAGAGAGAGTGAAAGGAGAGGGATGGGGAGGGAGGGAGGGAGGAGGGAACAGAGGAAAGGAGGAAGCAAACACACACTGAAACAACAAAGTCATAACATGAATTTAAATTAAACTGGCTCCTATTGCTCAAAGAATACTGAAGTTCTATACTGGGAATATAGTTGAAGGAAGCCGAATGCAATTTATCCACATAATTTTGGGCTTTTATTCTCCACTTCCTTCTTCCTTCCTCAGTAAAGCTTTAGGAATGTGATTTTGGTGGACATGGTATTCCCTCGCTTGGACACATTGTAACCTCTCCATTCCCAAGGGAACAATTTCATCTGTTTCTGGAATATCATGATGCTGCTGCATGCTTCCTTGTGTGAGATCTCTGTGTTCCTATTTGCCACAGGAAGCCTGAGTGACCTATTTCTTCAGCTTGGAGCAAAAATAAACATCACCATCCTTTCTTGCTTGTTCTTTATTTCTGCCCAACCTCACTTGCCATTACTGGCAGGGAACCAGTGCCTCCCTCTTGGAATTAAAGCACCCAGAACTCAGCCAAGGGAGTCAAGAGCACTGCTTTATCCCACCAGGGGGAGAGAGAAAGTCCGGTAGGAAAGGGGGAGGGAGGGGGAGAGAAAGGAACACACTATGAATGAGAGAACACTGGAAATTGAGTGCACCTACTGGTTTGGTCTGATGAGCTGGTAGCACATAAGGCAGCTCCTGAAGCTAGATCTTGTTGGGTCTGCTGTGTCCTGTACACTGCAGTGTTGATGTCCATGACCTACATTCCTAGGAGCCCACACAAGACCCACTTAAGGTTCAGGTTACTGCTGTCTGCATTCAAATTCCCTTTATCCTCTATTAATAACTGAGTAGGGGCCATGGTGGATACACCCACCCATGGTGGATAACCCCACTGGGTCTCGGCAGCTTTCCCCATGAGTGCTAACTTCAGGGTTGCCTTTCTTCCTTTGCAACCTCCTCTGTGTTTTTGGGGTCTCTTTATGTGGAACAGACATCTATCAAACTTCTTCCCCTGCAATAAATCTATATCTATAAAATAGAATTCAAATAGGTATCTATGAAGATTGGAAGATTCAGAGACCTTGTTTTCCTCTTGATTCATTCATTTATTTGTAAACTCTAATAACTAACATTCAGTTATGTGTTCATAGCTTTTACCTTTTGAGTTACTGTTGGTTTTGGACTGCATAGGAATTCATGAATGTTATACACTCACTCTGGGTTTGATCTTCTCGTGGTGGAAGATCTTTGTCCTCTGTCATCTTTTTTTTCCCTCTGAAAGCACGCTTTGTTTAGTGACAGTATTCCTAGCTCTACCTCATTTTGGCTTGTGTTGCTTCTTAGACTTTCTGAAAGAGATTACTTGGATGAAAGGTTCTTTCCTGCTGAATCAGGATCTTCTTTTCAAAAAAGCTTTCAGGGGCTGGGGTTGTAGCTCAGTGGTAGAGTGCTTGCCTTGCATGCGTGAGGCCCTGGGTTCAATCCTCAGTACCACATAAAAATTTTTAAAAAAAGAATAAAAATAAAGATTAAAAATAAAAAAGCTTTCAGTGCATGAGAATACACCATACTCCTAGAAAGAGCAGTCTGTAATGGACGCCTCTGTTCCCTACTACAAACAAAAAAAACCCCATAACACTTTGTGAGTGTAAATTGCTACATGTTTGGTGGGAGACAGTTCTCCAGGTTCTCTGGCTGTTCTGTATGTTTTGTGAACAGAGGCAACAGTTGCTTTTAGATGTTCTCTTTAAGGATGTTTGTGCAGTGAGTAGAGTGTGGCGGAGCCTCTAAGCTGCTCGATCTTTTCCACTCTCATTCCAGATATATTACTTGCTTTTCCCCAAAGAGGCAAGGCTATTTTGTGGGCTCATCTATTTCCCTTTGCCTAGAACACCCTCCCCCATTTTTCTCCCTTCCTCATCTCCCCTGTATGGAAATCTCCCTTTCAAGTTTAAGACTCCACTCAAGTCCTTTCTTAACCTTCTGCACTTACCCCCAGTGGGGACAGTTACCCTTTGCTTTTTGCTAATGAGGAGCCCTGAAAAATGCTGCTGGGCGGATGCCTTGGGCAACGCTACTATGTGTGTTGGATCTTAAACATCCACAAAGGCTCATGTGGGGAAGGCATGATTCAGCAGATGGCGCTGTGGGACAGTGGTAAAATCTTTAGGGGAGGGCCTCATAGAAGGAAGTTTGGTCACCAGGGGCATGTCCTTGAAGAAAATATTGGGATCCTGGCCTCTTCTTCTCTATTTCTCTTCCCAGATACCACAGAGTGACAGGCTTTGCTCTGCCACATGCTCCCTGTCCTATAGGCTGAAAGCAGCAAGACAAAAAGACCATGGACAGACCTTTCTGAATCCATGAGCCAACATAAATATTTTCTCCTTTTAGTTGATTTTATCAGGTATTTTGTTACAGTGCCAGAAAGCTGACTAGTATAGCAAAAAAAAAAAAAAAAAAAAAAAAAAAANGACCTCTGAGCCACATCCCCAGCCCTATTTTGTATTTTCTTTAGGGACAGGGTCTCACTGCGTTGCTTAGTGCCTTGCTTTTGCTGAGGCTGTCTCAGCTTCCTGAGCCACTGGGATTACAGGCGTGTGCCACCACTACCGTGCCCGGCTACCTCTAAACTTTGATGATAATCTTTGTCATCATTGTTGGGTCCAAAGGGGCTGAGAAAGTAGGTGGCACAATTATTCTCTGCTTGTCTCTAACAAGACTCTTTGGGAATCTGGTCCCAGTGGCCAAGAGGCTCCTGTAAATGCTTGCCCTGAGATTGCCCCACACAGCATTCCTGCAGGAAAGACTAAGTCCACGAATATCTGCTCCTCACTCATTCAGGACCTGCTGACATTTCCAAGACCCCAGTCTCTACAAAACAGAGCAGCACTAGCCAGTCATGTCAAGGTAAAGAGAAACAGGTAGCCATAGTTCCAAGCTCCCTGGTAAGGTTGCAGTAGTGGAGACATAAATATTTGTTTAAAGACATGGACTTCTTTCAGGAACCTCATTTGTCACATCTGACAGAAAAAGGAAGTAGTAGAGTCGTCCTGACTTCATTGGCTGTCACTTGAGAGAAACTCATTAATAACAAGCCATTTCATTTGCTTCTTTATGAGCTACGAAGGGTGGTGGACAGAGAATGAGAAATGTAAGCAAAGACACACGGTCTGAGATTCTGTGCTTTTTTGGCGTTAAATATACAAAACAAGGGGATGGGGCTGTAGCTCAGTGGTAAAGTGCTTGCCTAGAACCTGTGATGCACTGGTTTCGATCCTCAGCATTGCATAAAAATAAAGAAAGAAAGGTATTGTGAAAAAAATTCTTTAAAAACTATTCAAAACAAGAATCAGCAAGTCAAATAGGAAGAGCATTGGAGTGGAGTGTTGGAAACTGTACATGCTGCGTGGGGTTCACCCTATTTTAGCAACTCTGAACAGATTTGCAAATGTGGGCCTGCCTGGAAACTGATCACATCCTAAACATCCTTATGTAGGTTTTGAATTTGCTGTTGTCTCTTTATCTGGGTTCAGACCATGAGAGGCACAAACCAGAGCGTCTCCGAGTTCCTCCTCCTGGGACTCTCCAGGCAGCCCCAGCAGCAGCGGCTCCTCTTCCTGCTCTTCCTGATCATGTACCTGGCCACCGTCCTGGGAAACCTGCTCATCATCCTGGCCATCAGCACGGACTCCCGCCTGCACACCCCCATGTACTTCTTCCTCAGCAACCTGTCCCTTGTGGACATCTGCTTCTCCTCCACCACTGTCCCCAAGATGCTGGCCAATCACATCCTAGGGACGCAGACCATCTCCTTCTCTGGGTGCCTCACACAGATGTATTTTCTCTTTGGACTTACTGACATGGACAATTTCCTCCTGGCCATGATGGCCTATGACCGCTTTGTTGCTGTATGCCACCCCTTACATTACACAACCAAGATGACCCATCGGCTCTGTGTCCTGCTGGTGGCAGGATCTTGGGTCATCGCCAACCTGAATGCTCTGCTGCACACTCTGCTGATGGCCCGGCTCTCGTTCTGTGCAGACAATGCCATCCCCCACTTCTTCTGTGATGTGACTCCCCTCCTGAGACTCTCCTGCTCAGACCCACACCTCAATGAGCTGATGATTCTCACTGAGGGCGCCCTGATCATGATCACCCCGTTTGTGTGCATCCTGGCTTCCTACATCCACATCACCTGTGCTGTGCTGAGAGTCCCCTCCGCAAGGGGGAGGTGGAAAGCCTTCTCCACCTGCAGCTGCCACCTGGCTGTGGTCTCCCTCTTCTATGGCACCATCATCGCTGTGTATTTCAACCCCTCCTCCTCCCACTCAGCTGAGAAAGACACTGCAGCCACCGTGCTGTACACAGTGGTGACCCCCATGCTGAACCCTTTCATCTACAGCCTGAGGAACAGGGACTTGAAGGGGGCTCTAAGAAAAGCAGTGGGCGGGAGGATAGGGTCTTACTGATGAAAGCACCATGGAGCTATCTACCATTCCCCGGCCCAAAGATCTTTGTCAACTCATCAAAATGTAGTGATCTATTTCTCAAAGTTTTTTCAAAGAAGTTGGTATAATACACTCAGTGAGTTCTGATTTAACTTCAACACTGCTATCCTACATAGGTAAAGATATTTGTTTCTAATTCCTGTGCTTTAAATGCTTTTACAGAAAAGTCAAGCATTTCCTTGCTAAATGCTGTCCCTCTGACAATCTACACAGTACACACATATTTTTTTTTACTCCCTTTTGAAAATGCTCTCAGAATTGACAACACTGGTTTTCAGTCCTGGCTGCATGTTAGTAACATCTGAGGAGCTTTGAAAATATCTATTTGATGCTTAGCCAAACTTCAGCCAGTTAAATTAGAATCTCTGGGTGAGTCCTGGTGATAGTGTTTTCCTTCCAGTTCCCCAGAGATTCTAACATGGTTTTTGAGTTGATCATCATGCTGCTGTGGATGTCTCTTAGGATTGCTTGCGAGAAAGAGTGAGTCCGGAAACCCTCAAGGTGAGGTCTGATGCGTGTGAACCCAACAGAGGTAAAAAATAGAGCCCCTAGAAGTTCTCTGTGGGGCAAAACACTGTGTTGAAAGGCTGGTAGTTTGGCCATAGTCACAATCGTGGTTCTCACTTAGAATCTGAAGCCACCTCACAATAGTGTCTCATCCTCCAATTTGACCATCTTACTCAGTGGGGGCATATTTAGCAAAATATACACCTTTGATTCAAGGGGAAAAGCATCATTTGCTGTTTTGCCCATCCAGGATGTCTTCCTTTCCATGGAGCAAACCCTCCCTGGACCTCCAAGACCCAAGCCACTGTCTCCTGTTCTTTGAAGCCTTTGCCAGTTCTCCTGGGCTGAGACTTTCATTCCCTTTTCCAACTCCCCAAGAAAACTACTCTTTGAGTTACTGTACATGTGAGGCCATCTAGTCTGCTATGGCTCCTTCCTCTTCCCTTTCCTGCTTCATCTTCAAGGTCCTCTCAAAGATGTAATCTTAGGACTCAGACACATTGTGCACCATGGGTGCCCCATGCAACGCGTGGCTCCAACACAAATCACACATGTGACCTATTTTTAGTGAATAGATGAATGAACAAACACCGTCTTTCAATTTGACATACTTAAGTGAGCAAGAGGCTTTAAAATTATATGTGGCAATTGAAATATGATATTTGCACATTGTAAAATATTTCAGAAAGCTTAAGGAAGAAAATTAAAGTAACTTGTAAAATACCGTTAAAAGCACATGAAAATAATTTTCACTTAAGTTGACTTCAAGTTGGCTACAAATTGTCTACTGTCTTGCATTCTGATTTTTTACCACTGATCACTTCCCAAGTCATCTAACACCTTAATAATGTGATGTGTATGGTTGTCTGGTATTTCATAAGGTGGATTGTATTATAACTTGTTTGGCTAATTCCCAACTTTGAGCAGATTCAATTCCCCACAAGTGTAAATTACACTGCAGCAAACATCAGGCTTACAGAACTCTGCATCTATTAACATTTCCTTCCTTCCGAATACTGGGAATTGAACCCAGGAGTACTTTATTGCTGAATACAACCCCAATCCTTTTTATTTTTTACCTTGAGACAAGATCTCTCCATATGTTGCCCCGGCTGACCTTGAACTTGCAATCCCCCTGCCTCAGGCTTCTGAGTAGTTGGGATTACAGGAATCTGGTTCCTTTACTATTTCTATAGATAACTGGTGTGATCCACTTCAACAGCAGGGGAGGAAATTGGGTCACATTCCTGTTATTTCCATGAAATCACACTGGCCTTTATTATCACAGAGTCCTGTTTCTTCCTCTTGTTGACAGAGGATCTCAGTTACCCAATGGTGTCAGCCATGTCCAAAGTTCACAAATGTCATATATTCATTCTCTTGTGCATATTCTGCCTTTGTCTTTTTAGTCCATTCTCTGCTGGAATTCTAATATTTCATAATAAAGTCTCTACCTGAGCTGTCGTGGTTTGGGTTTGCCCGGCATTCTCCTACATCTTCCATCTAATGTTGCTAGATTGTGTGAATTGAGAAATTGGTCTTTTCCCAGGGTGTGGGGGTTAATGTATCTACTTCTATTAGAGGGGTAAAATTGGAGTCCAGACCCTTTTCTGAAAATAAGATTCCTCTACCTTGGGAAACAAAGCACATCCAAACCACACATAACACCATCTTTCCCAGTACTGCTGGCTGGGAATCCCGACATGGAGCAGGGCCTCTGCTCTACAGCTGGTGGCTCTGGTTCTTTTACCCTGAAGAGGCATGAAAAGGCACCATGGGGCTGGTGCCCACCAAACCCAGGCACCTGGAAGGTCCCAGGAGTCCTCCCCACTCCACTGCTCTGGGTCCTTTAGGTATCTGCCCTTTCTAGTTAGGACAGGTCATGGAGGTATTCTGGACTCCTATTTTCTGTTTTTCCAGAATAGTTCTGAAGGAACTGAAGGCCCAATGTCCAATCTGGATATCCTTAAAAGGGTGAAATTGGCCAGGAGCTGGCAGTGCATGAACCCAGGTTGTTGGGCTCTTCTTGGAGTAAGGGCTCCTCTTGTTCTCTTGCTTCCTCTCTTACCACATTGAGCTCTTCTTTGTGTGCTGTGCCTCACTCTTCCACATTCTCATCTCTTATTCTGATGTGTGTGTGTGTGTGTGCATGTATATTATGCATGTGTGTGTATGTGCATGCGTATTATGTGTGTGTGTGCGCGCGCGTGCATGCATGTATTTTGCTCTTATCTATGGGTTTTGCTCCTTCAGCTGTGAGTCAGCCTGGAGAAAGTTGCAAGCCTCTGGATTTACATGTACAGCCCAAACTCCACTGATCATGACTTGGCAGCCCTCAGTCCAAGTCCAAGTTTCCCCAGTCCAATCATCAATCCCCACTGGGGAGGGTGTGAGGGAGTATAAATCAGGCTTCTGGAGTCCATGCCTCTGAAGACCTGTAGATTAGGCTGGGAAGTCATCTCAAGAGAAGTTTACTCCAGGAGCATTGTTATGGTGTGGATATGAAATGAACCCCAAAGACTCATATGCTGAAGGTTTGGTTCCCAGTGCAGCAATGAACAGAGGTGGGACTTTTGGGAAGTGGTTGGATCATGAGGGCTCTAGCTTCATCAGTGGATTAATCCATTAGGGGATTAAATCTGAATGGATTATTAGGAGGCAATGGACACTTTAGAAGGTTGGGCCATGCGTTGGAAGAAGTAGGTCATTGGTGGCATGCCCTGGAAGTGTATTTCATATCTTTAGCCCCTTCTTCTCTTTCCCTCTCTGCTTCCTGGTGCCATGAGCGGAACAGCTTTCTTCTGCCCCATGCCCTTCCACCACCATGTTCTGCCTCATCTCAGGCTCAAAGCATTGAAGTCAACCAACCATGGACTGAAACCTCTGAAACCAAGAGATAAAACAAACCTTTCCTTCTTTTAGCTGTTTATGTCAGGTATTTTGGTCAGTGAGGAAAAGCTGATTAACACAAGCCTGGGGTTCCTCAATTATAGCATGCTATGCTCTCCTGATAATCTCCCCCAAATACAAAAAGGTTACCCTTTATCCCAAATGCTTTGAAGAACCAAGCCCAATTCTGTAATGCTACCCCTCCCACTCCTTCAAGTCGCTTATCTGCAAATGTGTCACCAACTTTACATAGTAAAGAACCAGATATGAAAAAAATTTAAAAGGGCATTTAATTCAGACAACATTGCAAAATCTTATTCAAGATAAGAAAATAAGTAGAAAAATCTATTAATTATGGACTCTTCAGCAAGAAGATGAAATTTGAGGTCCCAGGGAATTTTTTCCACCCAGATTGCTTTATCAAGTTTCAGGAGTTAGATGGTACATTTGTCACTGTTTCTGGTCCACAGACGCCAGGAAGTAGATGGGCAATTACTTTCTGTTTGTCTCTAATGAGACTCTCAGGGAGTCTAATCCCAGTGGCCATGGATGCTACTGTAAATACCTGTCTGGTTTCCCCAGATAGACTCCCTGCATGGAGGGATAAGCCTATGAATATTTGCTCCTCATTCACCCAGAACCTGCCTGTATTTCTCAGTCTTTCTAATTCTTAGAATAAAGAGAAACATTGACCAGCAACTCCAAGGTGACTTATGGGATAGCAATCGCTTTGACCCCTCTAGGTACTAGCCTAACAGGGAAGATGTTAATATTTCTTTACTAATGAGTGATGTTCTCTGAGGCCTCCCTTGCTAAATGTTCCATTTAGGAAGAAATAGCAAGGACCTCGTGTCCATTGGCTGGAACTTGAGGTAAACACAGTAACAATCAGCTGTTTTTCTTGTCCCTGTGAGCTACCAACCTGTGGGGGAAAGCCTGGGAACATTAACAGAGACCAACCTAAAAGCAGAGAAGGGCTGTGAATGTTGTTTTTGTTATATTTTGTAAAACAAAAGGAAGAGTCCAGTGGGAGCAGCACCATGTAGGACTGAGAGTTGGAAGCTCAAGGTGTAGAAACAAGATCTGGAATCAGCAATTCTAATACAGGTTTCCTTAACATGACCAAGGCTGGAGCATGACTTGTTATATCTAACCCTCAGCTTCTGTTTCTGACCTGTTTCTCTTCTCTGCAGCTGGGCTCAGACCATGAGAGACTCAAACCAGTCGAGCGTCTCTGAGTTCCTCCTCCTAGGACTCTCCAGGCAGCCCCAGCAGCAGCGGCTCCTCTTCCTGCTCTTCCTGATCATGTACCTGGCCACCGTCCTGGGAAACCTGCTCATCATCCTGGCCATCAGCACGGACTCCCGCCTGCACACCCCCATGTACTTCTTCCTCAGCAACCTGTCCCTTGTGGACATCTGCTTCTCCTCCACCACTGTCCCCAAGATGCTGGCCAATCACATCCTAGGGACGCAGACCATCTCCTTCTCTGGGTGCCTCACACAGATATATTTTCTTTGTGTGTTTGCTGACATGGACAATTTCCTCCTGGCCGTGATGGCCTATGACCGCTTTGTTGCTGTATGCCACCCCTTACATTACACAACCAAGATGACCCATCGGCTCTGTGTCCTGCTGGTGGTCGGATCTTGGGTCATCGCCAATCTGAATGCTCTGCTGCACACTCTGCTGATGGCCAGGCTCTCGTTCTGTGCAGACAATGCCATGTGATGTGACTCCCCTCCTGAGACTCTCCTGCTCAGACACACACCTCAATGAACTGACAATTCTTTTTGAAGCAGGGCTATTAATGATAGCTCCATTTATTTGCATCCTGGTGTCATATATTCTTATTGTTTATGCTGTGCTGAGAGTCCCCTCCACAAGGGGCATGTGGAAAGCCTTCTCAACCTGCAGCTCCCACTTGGCTGTAGTTTTTCTCTTCTATGGCACCATCATATCTTTGTATTTCATCCCTTCCTCCTCCCACTCAGCTGAGAAAGACCCTGCAGCTGCTGTGATGTACACAGTGGTGACCCCCATGTTGAACCCTTTCATCTACAGCCTGAGGAACAGAGACTTGAAAGGGGCCCTTAAAAAAGTGGTTACCATGAAACTTTTATCTACTCGAAAATAAGAACTTCAGGCTGCTCTCTTCCTCTCCTTTTCTTCCCCTTTGGGCACCCCCCCCCAATAAATCTCTTCGTTGAAAAAAAAATAAGAGCTTCAAAAATCATGGAGGGAACAAACTTGTTAAGAAAATCCTTTCCATTTTTTTCTACTGTGGGAAACTTAGTGTTTGTCTTTTGTAAGTGAAACATTAACTGTCTTGGAAGAATAAAAGCCTTGATTTAGACTTTTTTCTTTTTTTTTCAATACTGGATAAAATCCAGGGCCTCATGAGTGCTCAGCAAGTGCTCTACCATGGAACTAGAGCCCCAGCCCTTCTTATTTTTTGAGACAGGGTTTTTCTAAGTTTCTGAGGCTGGATTTGAACTCTTCATCTTCCTGCCTCAGCCTCCCAAGCTGTTGGGATTAGGCGTGCACCATCATGCCCAGCTTCAGTAGTTATTTCTTTAAATATTTTCCCCCTCCTTCTAGTACTCCTATGCGTATTTGGTGCATTTAATGTTGTCTTCATTTCTTTGAGGTTCTGTTCATTTTTCTCTGTTCTTCATCTTGCATAATCTTTAATTACTTCACCTTCAAGTTTGCTAATTCTTCCTTCCATCAGTTTATTATGGTTTGGATGTGGAATGTCCCCCAAAGGCTCATATGTTGAGGGTTTGGTCCCCAGCTCATGACACTATTAGGAGGTGGTAGAAACTGTAGGTGGGCCTAGCTAGAGAAAGCAGGTAACTGGGAACACACCTGGGAAGAGTTTATTTTGTCCTAGGCCCCTTTCTTTTCTCTCCCTCTGCTGGCTGCCATGAGGTGAGCAACTCTGCGCCACCATGTGCTCCCTACCACGATGTTCTGTCTTACCACAAGCCCACAGCAATGGGACCAGACAACTATGAACTGAAGCCAATGAAAATGAGCCAAAATAAATCTTTCCTCCTTTAAGGTGATTTTTTTCAGGTATTTTGTCACAGTGATGGAAAACCATCCAATACATAGTCCAAATCTGTCGAGCCCTGTATTGAATTTTTAATTTATTATACTTTCCACCTCCAGAATTTCCATTTGGCTCTTTTTTTCACCTTTTCTATTTCCTTATCCCCTATTTCATGTGGTATTGTCATTGTACTTTTATTTACTTATTTAATCACACTACCCTTTAGTTTTGTGAACATTTTAATAATTATCACTTTGAAATATTTTTGGTAAATCTGATACCAGGTCACTCTCACAGGCAATTTCTGGTCCTGCTCTTTTGGTGTGTGGGTCATAATCTTCTGGGGTGTTTGTTTGTTGGCATATTTTCTACTTTTTTTTTGTTGTTGTTGTTGGAACTAGACATTTAAAAAGATATGTTGTAGCATCTCTGGGTACTTCTCCCTTCTCCTCAGGGATTTGTCCTTGTTATTTGCTTGTTTATTTATTTAGCAACAGCTAGGTTATTTTATGAAATCTAATCCTCCAACCTCTAAATTGACAGCACTGAGCCTCTGATGTTACTCCTCATGGAAGTGCAAGTTTGGGCATGCCAATCACCCTGGGATGACCTAGAGTTGGGTGGGGCTCTCTTACATTCTTGATGACCACACTAGTTGTTAAATGCAGTAATTTACAGATAATTGCACTACTATTTTAATAGAGCATAAATTCCTCTACAAAAGAGTTTAACCAAATTAGACTCCTTTAAAGGAATAGTTTCTGTGGTCTTTTTTGATATTTGTTCTAACCCTGGGGAAGGCTCCTCCCAGCTATCTTATTCTCTAGCTTTCCCTGGCAAACTAGCTAGCCTATACAGTCTGGGCTGTACCATTAGATCCAAGAATGTCCTCCCAATTCTTTCAACAAAACCTCCACTGCTCTTGAGAGTGCCCTTAGGTTTAAACTTCATGCACTATTGTAAATTAAGATAGTTTCTTTGGAAAGAGATTAGGAGCTGTTTATGACCTGTTTTTCCTTCCAGTCAAAAATCTCCAAGTCAGAACTCTGGAGCTGGAGGTGGGAACAATGACAAGATGCTTTCTGAGTGACACTCCCTCTGGGCACTGAGAATTTGGTGGGTAGAGAGAGATGCAGCAGCCTGGGGTCTTCTTAGTTTGCCTCTCATTGCTTGAAACCCAGTCCCTTGATCCAAAGGAAGGGCCTTTGGGGCTACAGTATTCTCAGCATGCCATGTGCCTGTGGGAGTTGAGTGGAAGGAGGGAACTGTTTACTGTGCTCCCCAGGGACTTAGCAGCAGGCAGCTGGGGGCAGGAGGAGGAATGCTATAGTGCAGAGCTCATTCTGAGAATGAAACCCTGTAGCTTGGAGATGGCAGGAGAGATTGTCCTGCTTTGTTAGATGCTGCGGCTCAAGATGGAGTTTCTGACTCCCGGAGCTGTTAATGTAGACGGCTGGAATGGTCTTGGTTCAATACCAGTCTCACCTTTCTCATTGAATTTTCATAGTTTTTTTTTTTTTTTGGATAGATGTTTTCTTTTGCTGCTGTTTGCCACTAGGACCATTTTCAGAGGCTATGGCTGCTTTTTAAGCTAATTTGCACCAATTTCACTGGGTAGTGGGCCAGCAGAGCTCCTCACACGTCAGGCTGTCAACCTCCCATTCATTCTCAACATTTATAAATAATATGTCCTTAGTCCAGTCTTCAAAATATATTCCTGCAGGTGTCCTTGATTATTTCTTGGAGATAAATTCTTAGACTGGATGATAGTTGACACTAATACATATTTACAATGCCTTCCAAAAAGTTTTGATCAATTGTTTTCTATCAGGGAGTGAGGTTGCTTTCTTAACTCCTGGGCATTTTAAGTTTTTTGAAACTTTGTCAACTAATAAAACAGTACTGATTATTTTTGCAGTGCTGGAGACAGGACCCAGAGCCCTATTTATGCTAGGCAAGCCACTAACACTGAGCTACATTCCTAGCTAAGTACTGAATTTTCAACAAAAATACTTCATTGTGGAAAATTTAAAATATACACAAGACAGCATAGATAAGTTGATCTACACACATACACATTACTTAAGTGCAGTAATTATCCACTCACAGAAATACTGTTTACTTTCTACCTCTATGTTTAATTTGCTAATATTTCCCCCCATTTTTTAAATCTCAGGCATCATTTCATTTATAATTATTTATCTGTGTATCTTTAATAATTATAATTATTTCTCTGTGTATCTCTCTCCCTTCCAGTCTTCTTGCAGGGCTGATGTTTAAACCCAGGGTCATGCACAGAGTGGGCAAGTCCTCTACTACTACATCCGTAACTACAGGACTCTCTTTAAAAAAACAACCAGGGGCTGGGATTGTGGCTCAGTGGTAGAGCGCTCCCCTGGCATGGGCGGGACCCAGGTTTGATCCTCAGCACCATATAAAAATAAAGGCATTGTGTTGTGTCCATCTACACCAAAAAAAAAAAAAAAAAGATATCCTTATCAAGCCTTAGAAAATAATAGCAACTATTTAACCTTATCAAAAACTTCCAATTTTTCTCACGAAAGTCTTCTTCCAGATTTTTGAATCCAGATTTTGAGCCTGCACAATACAATCAGTTGTTATGTCCCTTAACTATTATTTAGATTCTCATTTAAACTATAAGTTACCCTTCTACATCTTTTATCCTTGCAATACATTCATTGAAGAAACTGATCTATTTGTTCTGTAGAATCTCCCACAGTCTGGATTTTAATAAATGCATCTTCATCATAAATCCTTCCTCTCTGTCCACTCTATTTCCTTTAAATGGGATTTGGATCTAGAGGCTTGATCAGATTCAACTGTAATTTTTTGACAAGACCACATCACAGAGGCTGGTGTGTTCTTCAACTAGAAGGCATATAATGTCTGGTGGTCCTGTCTTTTCCAATGTTAGCAAGCACTGATGCTTAAGGCTAAGTCTCCTGAATTCACTAAGGGTTCACTGTCCTTGCATGTCTATAGGTCTTCCTATATTCAGTTGAATAGGGGTGGTGAGAGGCATATCCTCATTCCCGATCTTTGCACAATATCATGTCAGAATTAAGTTCTTGTGCATGTTATTTATCCATTTAAGTTTCCCTCTGTGTCTGGATTGCATTTTTTAAAATTGCAAATGAATGTTGAGTTTTATTAAATGTTTTTCTACATCTATTAATATTATCATGTGATTTTTCTTCATTAGCCTGGATAACTACAGGACTCTCTTTAAAACTCTTTTTGAAACTTTGTCAACTAATAAAAATATTTTTCTTCATTAGCCTGTTCAGGGGATGGATAACATTCTGTTATGATGGTTTTTTTGTGTGTGTGTGGTGCTAGGGATTGAATCCAGGGCTTTGTGCATGCAAGGCAAGCACTCTACCAACTGAGCTATATCCCCAGCCCGATAAAATTGATTCTGAATATTGAATAAATCTTGCAAACATGGACTAAATCCTTTGTCTTGGTATGCAATTATTTTTAAACATTGTTAGGTTTAATTTGCTAATATTTTGTTGAGAATTTTTTTTGCACGTTTGTGGAAGACATTGGTCTGCATCTGTTTTTGGTATTTGGTAATACTAGCCTCATAGAATGAGACAGGAAGCATTCCTTCTGCTTCTACTTTCTAGAAGAGATTGTAAAGAATTGGCATGATTTTTTTCCTTAAATGTTTTGTAAAGTTCATCAGTAAAACCATCTGGGCCTTGTGCTTTGTTTTGTAAGGCTATTAGTTATTAAATTTATTTTATAGATATAAGCCTATTAAGATTATCTATTTCTCCTTTTGAGTTTTGGTAGGTTGTGTTCCAAGGAATTACTCCATTTCATTTAGGTTATCAAGTTTATAGCCATCAAGTTTTTGATAATATTCTCTTTTCATCCTTTCCAAAGGATCAGTAGTTGTCTCTAGTTCATTTCTGATAGTTGTGATTTGAATCTTCCCTCTTTTCTTTTTCTATACCATCTGATTTTATTATGAAAGAACAAGCTTTCATTTTTATTTACTTTCTTCTTTTTTTATTAAAATTTTTTTTGTAGTTGTAGATGGACACAATGCCCTTATTTTATTTTTTAATGTGGTACTGAGGATCGAACCCCAGTGCCTCATGCATACTAGGCAAGTGCTCTACCACTGAGCTACAGTCCCAGATCCTCCTCTATTGTTTTTAATTCATTTATTTCTGCCCTTTTACTAGTTATTTTTTCTACTTATTTTGGTTTTAATTTGCCATTCTTTATCTAGTTTCCTAAGGTGGACGCTTTCTGCTATAGTTTGGATCTGGAGTGTACCCCAAAGACTTGGCCACTAGCCTGTGGTGCTATTGGGAGACGGCAGAACCTTTAGGAGGTGGGGCCTGGCAGAAGAAAGTTAAAGTATTGGGATCTCAGTCCCTTCCTCTTTGCCTCCTGGCTGTCATGACACGAACAGGTCTCCTCCAGCACATGATATACACGATATACTCCTCCCACCATGATATACTGTGCAGCCACAAGCCCAAAGAAACAGGGCCAAATGACCATGGAATAAAGTGAGCCAAAATAAACCTTTCTCACTTTTAAGTTGATTTTCTTGGTCTTTTGTCACAGACAAAAGCTTTAATGTAAAACCATACAAACAAAATTTAGAACTTTGAATTTCTAATATGTACATTCTTTGTTATAAATTTCCCTATTACCACTGCTTTTGCTGTATCTCACAACTTTCATTTGGACTTTGTTCAAAATATCTTTAAATTTTCTTGACACTTTGTCTTTGACCCATTTGTTATTTGGAAGAATGCTGTTTAATCTTTAGACATTTTGGGATTTTCAGTTATCTTTCCCTTATTGATTTTTTAGTTTGACTGCATTGTGACCTGAATGTATGCTTTGGATGACCTCTATTCTTTTAGATTAGCTAAGGTGTGTTTTACAGCCTATAATGTGGTCTGTCCTGGTGAATGTTCCACGTAAGCCTGAGAAGACTGTGTGTTCTGCTGTTCTTAGATGAAGTATTCTGAACGTTAATTATATGTACAGTCCTTGGCACCATGAAATTGGGTGAGATAACTGACAGCAATTCTCCATCTGGTTCCAGACAAATGGAATAATATCCTCTGGGCTTTGACCCAGACATTGGTAATTTTGGAAACTATCTTGATAATTCTATTGTGCTCTTAGTGTTGAAAACCTCACAGAAAAGACACTAAGTGGGCTAAGGACTGAGCCCTGGGGCCCTTCAAAATTTAGAATTGTGTCTCCTGGTTGACCACTGGTATCACCTGGAAGCTGACAATGACTCTCTGCTTAGCCAAACTTTAGTCAGACTTCTCCTAGGCCCATCTATTTTTTTTTTGGTAAAATTGTTTTAACAAAAGAACTCTACTAGGTCAGTTTACCAAGAATATCCTATCCTGAATGTGATCGGGTCCCTCATTCTACACCATCCCCAGGAGATGTCTGATCACCCTGGTTTGTTTTTGGCAAGAATCCTGTCAAGTCAGTCTAGTCAGAATGTCCCTTGCCCCTGACACTTCCTCTTAGCGAATTTTCATCTACTGAACCTGACCATACTACTTGGCTATAAATCTCCACTTGTTTGTGCTGTATTTGGAGTTGAACGCCATTTCTCTCCCCTATCATGATGGTCCTTAATAGCCTTCCTTACTATGCTTTGGCAAGTATCATTAATTTTTACAAATACAGTCTTAAAAAATATCAATGTCTGTGCCCATCAAATTCCAATTTAATTGGTCTAGTGTGTTCTCTGAGCTTTCATATATTTTTTAAAAGCCCTCCAGGTAGTTTCAATGGGCAGCAAAGTTTGAAACCACAGATTAAAGGCTTCAGTAAATGCAGAACAAATCCGAGTGTGGTGGCACAGGCCTGTAATGCTAGCCACTTGGAAGACTGAGGGAGGAGAATTACAAGTTCAAGGCCAACTTCAGCCACTAGAAATACCCTGCCTCTCAAGATAAAAAATAAAAGGGCTAGGGATGTAGCTTAATGGTAGAGCACCCCTGAGTTCGATCCCTAGTCAAGAAAAAACAAAAACAAACAAAAAACAAAGCCAGGGGAGAATAGGGTCCTGTGAAACTAGTGGGGGAAGTTTCAGAAAGGGTATGATTAAGAATGTCAAATGCCAGTCTAAAATAAACTGATATTTGGATGTTGTACTTGGGGAAATCGGATATCTTTGGTGACCCTGACAAAAGCAGTTCAGGGAATGGTGGGTTGGAGGTAAAACTGATGTGAACTCAAGAGAGAATGGAAAAAGTGGAGACCCACCCTGTCAACTAAGGTTAGTGAAAATTTTATTAGCTTTGTAACTTTTTATATTTATCCAACCATTTAGGTTTCTAATTTTTTAGAGTTATATGTCATGATTTTTCTTAGATGACATAGATGATAAATGGCTGAGAAAAGGAATAATGGTTTTTAACATTATCATAGTGTG
Organism: Marmota marmota marmota; assembly: GCF_001458135.2. Taxonomy (NCBI): domain Eukaryota; kingdom Metazoa; phylum Chordata; class Mammalia; order Rodentia; family Sciuridae; genus Marmota; species Marmota marmota. The sequence continues at coordinate 6,281,716 of NW_026000185.1, read as the reverse complement.
GGTGGATTCAGCTGTCAGCTATATTTTGCCAAAACCCCCCCCCCCCCAAGACATCTTGTCTTCTTCAATTTGTAATTCTTAGGCTACTTGTAAGCCTGAACATGTTTTTCATGTCTTGTAGCTGTTTTCCTCTTGGAAAACCCACCTGTAACTGCTAGAATCTAGTGCTCATCAGTTTGTAGCTACCTATGCACTGTTAGATCTCCTGGTCTGTCCTCCCACCTCTGCCTTACAGGACACTCCAGCACAGCATCTTTGGGAATGGATGTTTTCCATTTGTAGTTGTGTTTGGAATTGGATCTTTGTTTCTTCACACTCTCTAGTGCTTGTGCTTGCAGCTATATCGGGAAACTTGTCATGGCTGTGTTCATCTTTTTTACTCAAGTGTTAATGAGCTCCTTACTGAGCTAATTTGCTTGATTTCCAGGGACCCAGGCCAACACTGGAAGGTGTCAGGCCAGGTACCCTTGGAGGAGCCCCAGGTTCAGCAGGCCTGCCCCATCAGCACCAGGCAACAATGGCCCAGGCAGAACCAGCCTGGAGACCCCATCCTAGTGTGTGGGGATTTCCAAAGAATCACTAGAATGTGTGGGTAGCCAGTTTTGTCCCTTCTTTTTTAAAGATCACTGTTGACTTGATATAGGAAGTATATAAAGGGCAATTTTTCTGTTTTTAAGTGTTTAGGATTTTTGTTTTGTTTTGAAATTATGATTTCCTATGATGAACTGAATCATAAAGTGTCCTTTTTTTTCAGAATACTTTGTACCAACAAACCTTAGAATCATGTTAAAAAAATAAAAACAGAAACAAAAAAATACCAATAGGCAGAAAGGAACAAACTATTATTTGTAGATGGTAAATGTTTACCACAAACAGAACTAGACAACTTTTCCTGAGAAATTATTGAAAAAAACCATTCAGTGAGGTGGCACACAAATATTTTTTAAAAACTTTCCTATATAAGAGAATTAACCAATTTGAAAAATGAAAAATAACAAAACTGGATAGAATTTAAGTGAAAAAAATAGAAAAATTTGCACAGGAATACTGTAACTAAGTAAGAAGGCATGTTTCTGGGTATAAAACAAAAATCTGTGAAAATTAATAAATCTTCCCAAATAGCTTATAGGCTGAACCCATTCCAGACAGAATAACCAAGTAAAACTTTGGGAAAAAAAAACCCAAAACCGACCAAGAATCCCTAATCAAAATGCAGGACGAGTCCCATTGAGGCACCACTGTTCTTGACTCCAGGCAGATCGCACAGGAGGGCCTGGCTATCAGGAGGAAGGACGATGACCATCCACTACAAGAAGACCCATAGAATCCCATTTCTTGAGGGACAATGGAGCTAACCACTAAAGGCATAGTCTCTAAACACTTTGCCTTGTGAAGTAGTGACCATTCAAAGGTCTGTTGACTGTGTAAAGGGGAATTAAGCCTAAGGGAGGTTATGCCTAGCTGTGGATCCAAGCCAACTTTTTCCTGTCTGTAGGTCTGTTACTTTTCTTTAGCTTCCAGGTTTTCCTTCCTAGCAGTTAAGACCTTGGATCACAAAGGGAAAAGATCCTGAAGAGCTTTCCCAGACAGCAGTGGTGCTGGTTGGTCAGACCTGAGTGATCTGAACCTCTTTTGGCAAGGGAGAGGCATGAGACAGCTGTCTGAGATTAACAGCTGTAAAGAATCAAGAATAGTAGAGAGACCTTCAAATTATGGTGTGAAAAAGATTTCTATAAAACAGCCCATTTAGCCCCAAATTGCAAATGTTTTTGAAATTAATAATTATTTTAGATCACTATTACAAATAAGGGTAAGTCTTTTGACATTCAAATGCTTTAGTTTTCCTATATCAAAGAGTAAACAATTCAACACTCAAGCCATATCAGGATGTTATGCAAGCGTTATAGGAACTGTTATTAGAAGCTGTTGACTTAACAAACCAGTAGTTTGGTTCGTTCTGGGAGATCAATTCCAGATAGACTTTTGTGTTCTCTTTTCTCAAGTGTGAATTCCCATGCAAGGGAAAAGAGATCTATTTCAATAGATGTGACTGTCCAGCTCACCTTGCATGTAAGCAGCCCCAGACTCTTTCAAATTTAAATTCTTGGGAAAGGGATCTGTGACCTACATATTGTTGTACAACTTCACAAAGAAAGCTCCTTAGTCCAGGAAGTCTGAATGCTAACTGAGGTATAGCCCTTGAAGATATTTCCCTCTCTGTGAATTTTCTAACAACTGAGGTTTAGCCAACATGGGTATTTATCCAAATTTGGCTATAATGAGGTTTTCACATATCTGTGTGTTTTTAGGCAGCCTTGTGAAACTTCTCAGGCTGAGGAAGGATGATTCCCAATCTCATTTCTGCTTTCGGATCTTACATGCAGAGTGGGTCCTCTCATGCCGGGTACAGTTTGACAGCCGACCAAATCTTCTCCCACATTTTTTGCAACCGTATGGCCTCTCAGTCTCATGACTCTGCAGGTGAAGCACAAATTCTTCGTTTTTTGGGAAGGTTTTCCCACATTCTGGACACTTAAATACCTTCTCCCTTACATGGATTCCTTCATGGCGACTCCGATGAGAATTCTGGCGAAAGTTTTTCCCACACTGAGAACAGGAATAAGGCTTCTCTCCTGTGTGGATTCGCTCATGTTTATTGAGGTTTGTTTTATGATTGAAGCTTTTCCCACAGTGGCTACAGTCATAGGGTTTCTCTCCAGTGTGAGTCCTCTGGTGGGAAATAAGGTAAGAGCTTTCATTAAACTGCTTCCCACACAGTGGACAAGTGTACCATCTCCTTGTTCTCCGACTTCGAGTAAGTGCAATAACATTGATGTCCACAAATTTCGAGAGCTCCTCTAGTGGAGTATCATTTTCAACGGTAACTAAAAGATTTCTCATTTTCCTTTGCTGTGGAATGGATGTATTTAGTCTTTCTTCTTGGCTACCTGGAGGTTGCTCAGAGACCAAGGAACAATCCACTCCATCGCCATCCAAAGACTTTTCTCGGCAATTTCCCTTCTGAAGATCTTCACTTGTAGGACTGTCATTGGCTGTGGAAACAGAAACTGTAATAAATTTGAGGGACAGAACAATACTAGGCAGGAAAAGACAAGCTGGGTATCCTATGAAACAATAACCTTGAAAGTCAGATATTTGAAGTCTGGCAGATAACCATCATTAACCCTCTTTTTCTACTCTTATTGAGCACATGATAGATGACTGTCAGTCTGTCTCCCACAGTCCTCTTTTCACTTTTCTTAAAAAGTGAGTGGGAATGCACTAAAAGATTTCACATATTTGTTTCTCAACTGGCACAAAGTTCATACTGATCTTATATTCTGTGTAGGAGCACTCAGCTAAGGACACGGGGGGGGGGGCAGGGGTAAAGGATATGCATAATAAAGGGCACGGTTCATAATCTTTGGAGTCTAGTGATAGAATGAAGTGCTTCAGGTTTTTACTGTGCTAAACAGTGCAATATTATACCAATTTTACAATATCATATACAAGAAAAAAACTGGAGGACTAGGGATATAGCTTAGTTAATAGAGCACTTGCTTCACATGCCCAAGGCCCTGGGTTCAATCCCCAGCACCACCACCAAAAAAAAGGAAAGAAAGAAAAAACTGGAAACAATTCAAAATGGCCAAAATTAAAGAAGGCACTGCATATTCACACAAGTGATTGGTATTTGGCTATTAAAGAATTTACTACAACCAATAAAATGCAACTATGGCATTAGAAATCAGCAGTTTTTCTTTGGGAAGGAAGGGGAGTAATGACTGGGAGGAGACAAGAGAAATTTCTGGGGTGCTAAGAACAATAATTGTGGGTGTTAGATAACTGTGTACATTTTGTGAAAACCTGAGCTGTATACTTATGATATATAGCCTTCTCTTTTTTTATATTATAGCTCAAAATAATGTCTGTATAAAATAATAGATTATAAAAAGTAGGTAGCAAAGTGGGAAAAGTCTATTGTGAATAGGTGGGGTGACAAGTAAGCTCTAAATTCTGGAGAACAGATGGAGGATAAAGTAAAAGGTTGAAACCAACCCCTTCATGTGACTGATCCACAAGATGGGATGTAAATCTCTGCTACATTATAGCAGTTTCACTTCAATAGATTTTTTCTTTTTAATTATTTTTAAATTACTATCTTAGAATAATGAAAATGCTGGGTTAAAGCATATGCCAATTTTTAAAAAAAATTAAAAATACTTTTATTTTATTTATTTTTATGTGGTGCTGAGGAGCGAACCCAATGCCTTACGTACAGTGAGTGCTCTACCGATGAGCCACAACCCCAGTCCTGCATATGCCAATTTTTAACACTGTTTTTTCTCCTTCTTTCCTTCCTTCCTCCCTTACTTCCCTCCCTCTCTCCCCCACCCTTTCTTTCTTTCTTTTCCACCTCCAAGCCACATCCCCAGCCCCCCTCCCAAAAAACTCCCTATGACCACCCGCACTCCCTGCCTCTGGCCTGCGCTGCCGGCTCCACCTGCTCCACGCTTTGGCTCCAGCTCTTTTTTTAAAAAAAATTTGAGACAGGGTCTTGCTAAGTTTTTGAGATTGGCCTTAAATTTGTGATCCTCCTGCCTCAGCATCCAAAGTCACTGGGATTATAGGCATGCACCCACAGGATCTAGCTCATCACTGCTCTTGAGATGAATTACCATACTACTTTCCAGCACTGTATCAATGTCAATATAACCATTACTGTGTGAGTTATCAGTTTTACTTCATCTTGCCAATATGAAATTTAAAAATGTTTAACAGGTATAAAGCAATGCATCACTGTAATTTTAATTATGCAAAATAATTTATTATTAATTTCATAAATATATAAATTTTATATATTATAGAACTTAATCATTAATTAATTATTATAGAACTTAATCATCATTAATTTGTCAATCATCATTAATTAATATTTTAAAAAATTGAACTATTCCTCTATAACTCCACATTAAAACCAGAAAAAAAAAATACATCAGTCTTTCAAGATTTCACAAAGTTTTGTTTGCTGGCTATTCTTCTATGACTTTTTTTTTTCTGCCTCAGTTGCAAACACTGTCTCCAATATATTGTATTTTATTTATATATTTTTCTTATTCTGCCATGCACAAGTTTTAATTTTTATGTATTTTATTATTTTTCTTTCAAAGCCGCTAGACTTCTGAACCTTAATTACAAAAGCCTTACTATCCCAAGGTTACAAAAGAATTCATCCATATTTTCTAACTGTGGTTTTGTTTTTTGTGTTAGTTTGCTTGAAAGACCTTTGATCCCTTTGGAGTTCTTGGTAATGTTAAGTAAGGTAATGATTCACTAGTGGCTTCTCACCTGTCGCAACACCTTTTGCCCAAAAGTCCCTCTTTGCTGGGGGCAGTGGTGCATGCTTATGATCTCAGCTACTTGGGAGGCTGAGGAAAGGGGGTTGCAAGTTCAAGGGTAGCTTACAATTTAGCGAGACCCTGTCTCAAAATAATAAAAAAGGGCTTGGGATATAGCTTAGAGGTAAAGTGAAGCTGGGTTCAATCCCAGATACTACCAAACAAACAAACAAACAAACAAACTCATAAATAAAAAAATTATAAAATAAAATTCTGTGTTTACTTTGCTGACATGAGATCTGACTTTATATGTATTTGCAGTCATTTCTGGACTTTGTATTCCATCCCATTGGAATCCATCTACTCATGTGCCAATATCACAGTTTGAATTATGGAGACTTTGTGGGCTGTTTTAATATCTGACAGAGTGATATGGTTTGGGTCTTAACTGTCCTTCAAAGGCCCATATGCTAAAGATTTGGTTTCCAGCCTGTGGTGATATGGGAAGTGGCAGAACCTTTGGGAGGGGGGCTAGTGGAAGTACCTTAGATGATTGGGAGTGTCCCCTTGAAGGGAATATTGACACCCCAGCCTCTTCCTCTCTGCTTCCTGCTGCCCGGAGGTGAGCAGCTGTGCTCCAGCTTCTACTCCCTGTCCAATGTGCTGCCTTGCCACAGGGCCAAGAACAGTGAGAAGAGCTAACCATGGACTGAAACTTCTGAAACCACAAGCCAAAATGAACCTATTTTTTCTTCTACTTTTGTGTCCTTTCCAAGTTTCCTCATATATTTTGCAAATAACTTTATTCCTAGGTAGTTAATGTTACTATTTTAGTAGAGTCTCCCACCACACCTTTCAAATGATTTTTTTCTTTTGCATTACAAAATCTGATGATTTTTGTTCATTTATTTCACATTCCTTTGCTTACTGAATGCTCTTATTATTTGTAGTAAGTTTTTAGACATTCATTGGAGGTTTCCAGTTACATAATTATACCATATAAATAGAGGTAGTTTTAAAAAATTAATTAATTAATTAATTATGGTACTGGGGATTGAACCTAGCTTTTTTTTTTTTTTTTGGAGACAGTTGCTTAGGATCTTGCTAAATTGCTGAAACTGACCTCAAACTGCAATCCTCCCACCTCAGCTTCCTGAGTTGCTGAGATTACAAATATTCTCCACAATACTCAGCTGTTTCTTCAATTCTTAATAGTTTATTAAGTTACTTTTGCATTCCCAGACTAAATATTACTTGGTTATGGCAATTTTTTAAATCAAGTTTTGGTATTTTTGTTCTACTAATTTTATAGAATTTGTAAATCTTCCTTCTTTTTCTGTACTCTGGGAGTTTTAGTGAAACTGAACTGCCTGAAATCTTCTGTGAAACTGTTGGAAGTTGGTGTTCTTTCTTGAGTCGGGGGCTAATTTTTTGATAATTCTAATTTCCTCTGAAAATTTTACATTTTTCTTATTAAGAGAGAGTGAGAGTGAGAGAGAGAGAGAGAATTTTTTAATATTTATTTTTCAGTTTTCGGCGGACACAACATCTTTTGTTTTTGTATGTGGTGCTGAGGATCGAACCCGGGCCGCACGCATGCCAGACAAGCGCGCTACCGCTTGAGCCACATCCCCAGCCCCTTACATTTTTCTACTTACTCTATTTTCCCAGGCTTTTCCCTCATTTTAACTCATTAATTTCTAATCTTATATTCTTTTTAAATCTACCCTACTGTTGTTATAACTTTGAATCAGAGGCTCATCTACTGTCTTTTTTCTAAATTAATACACATTTAGTGGCCATGATTTTTCTTTTGAACATCATTTTAGGTTACATCATAGATTCTGATAGTGTCTTTTAGAAAAATTATGCAATTCTTATTTGTATTTCTCTCTTTAACCCAAGTTTGCTTAACAGTTTTAAAATTTCTGGCAGAAGAAACTTTTATTTTCAGATTTCATTATTAATTTCTAGTTGTAAGTTATACTAAATTGTAATGGATTCTAATGTACTATTTCTACTTTTTGGAACATACTCAGTCTTCTTTTGTTCCATAGTATTTAGCCAACGTGTCAATATGGAAAAGGTGTATTATTCTCTTACCATAGTGGAGAGGACCCATAAGAACTAAGAACTCTTACTGAGATCTGTTTAAATGTCCTACCTTTTTCACCTATTTTTATGCGGTTCATTTGGGGTTAGTGGTTTTTGTTTTTTTGGTGGTGCTGGGGAATGAACTCAGGGCTTTGTGCATGCTAGGCAAGCACTCTACTAACTGAGCTATTTCCCCAACCCGCTTTATGCAGTTCATTTGGATTGATACACATATTCTCTGATTCCCTATGTTAAGGACTCTCCTTTGGCTCCTGTCTCCATGAGATTCAACCATTATACTTTTCCCTTTGAAAATGATTAAATATGACTCAACCATCACTTATATGCTGATTGATTTCCAATTCTCTATATCCTTCTGTCTTCCAGTTTCCAATTTACAAAGATACAGAAGACAATAATTTTATTTCTTGCCATAGATTTAATCTCATCTAAAATTAAATCCATCTTCCAAATTCCGTCACCAGATCTAAATCCTACCTTAACCTTTTGACAGCTCTTCATATCTATACAAATTCCACACTGCTTATCTTTTAAAGTAATCAACTTGTCTGACAAACCACATTGGAGGAGGGTGGTAGAAGGCAGGAATGGAGCATTACATATCTTTGTAACATGCTGAATTTCAACTCCAACCCTGCCTAAGGAAAAAGCACGTAGCATTTATGAAATGTTGGTGAATGACTCTAAGTTTAAACCTTCAAGGTATGGGCAGAGAAAGGGAGGTGGGAAAGATGAAGATTAGGTTTTAGGGCTCCAAAGTACATGGCTAAAGGATTGTCAACATACCTGATAATCAGTCATACAAAATAATATTAGCTTTGCCCAAGACCCAGGAAAAACCCAGAGTAATAAATCTAATATTTTTATACTTATCTCTACAATAAAGAATATATTTGAGAAAGCATCCAGTGGGAGGCCATTATACATCACTGGCCCTGAGCAAACAGTTCAATGCAGCTGAGGGTTCTACAGTAATAATTGATTTGTGTGACTCCAGGCAACTCCCCCATCTTACTCTCTGCTCAACTTCAGCCTCAGATGAGGGAAAAGTTAAAAGTATTAGGCACTCAGGAAAACAGAAGGCATCTGCTTCTAGGGTGGCAACGTATTTCTAGAGGAAAGTTGAAGCATGTCTAAGCAGGTTACAGCAAGGCTGCTTCCAAATCAGTTCACATGTAGCACTGGGGATATTTGGAAAATAAGGACAAATAAAGGCAGTCCCATTAACAGACCTTACAGGAAACTGATAAAATTATGAGAATGTGGCCAAGAGGCCACACAGCTCTGGGTCATGACTACAAACTCTGATACTAGATTCCCCTAGTCCACATCCCTGCTTCAGCTGTGGGTGGTGGCACATGCCTGTAATCCCGACCACATGGGAGGCTGAGGAAGGAGGATTGCAAGTTCAAGGCCAGCCTCAGTAACTTAGTGAGAACCAAAGCAACTTAGTGAGAATGTCTCAAAATAAAAAATTTAAAAAGGGTGGGAGATATAGCTCTATGAGCCTCTGGAAAGTTTCTTAACCTCTTCTTTACTCCAGTTTGTCATCTATATAGTAATAACAATTCCCATAGTAATAAAGTGAGAAGTACATAAAACAATAAATGCATGCAAAGTATATGGATCAATGCCTAGCATATAAGTGTTCAGTACAGTGTTAGGTATTATTTTTATTGAAAGTGAGCTATACTTTCACTTACACTAGTGGACTTCACACCCACTAAACATAAAAAAAGAGAGAGAGAAGAGAGGGACGTAAAATAGTGATGTGTCCAATGAAAACACTAATTCAAAATATACTTGGGAGAACAAACTCCAGAAAAAGGGTTCAAAAACAGTCTGCCCACATTTTCCATTGGTTTGCAGATCTTGCTTACTAAAAGAAGTCCTTTCTTCCCTCAGTGCCTTCAAGTACAGGGAAAATGGCCACCCACAGCTGGAATTTTGTGGCTAGGATCTGCCACAAGGAATAAAACAAAAGTAAAACACAAATGTGCTTGTGCTTTAGCAAGTGTGAATAGTACCTCAAAGGTTCCAGAAATGAAGGACACACTTTTGCTATAGCACACAATCTGAATACGCAAAATACTTGATTTCTTACTTAGTAACATCATCTCTCCAACACTGTCCTTCTCTGATGTGGGCTGTTGAGCAGGATCCATGCTCACACATTCCTCTTGGGAGTGAAATACATTCAAATCCTCAAAGACCACCAGCTCCTGAAAGAACAAGAAGCCCCCTTCTTCTTAGTAACTGAGGCTCCTTAGCAGCCCTGTGGCAAGGAAGACTTAGGTACAAAGATCAAAGAAAAGGATGGCGAAAGAGATCTATAAACTCCACACAGAGCAGTAGAGATAGGACAGCCAGGCTAAGAGGAGCCAGAAGAAAGCAGAAAAGAAACATCCAAGAAAACTGGCTCCCAAGAAGGTTATGCATGGGTCGGCCAAGAAGGGAAGGCTGCAATAGCAGAGAATGTGATGCACTCAGACAGTGAGTGGTAGAACTAAACCCACCTCAGAGTCAGCTTTAAAACACAGAGACACTGTCTCCTGTTTCTGCTGGACTCCTTCTCTGGGCAGAAGCTTCACTAAGGGACGAGGTTGCACTGGGAAAAGAGGAAGCTATAGTTAGTGAAAAACTCAGTGACTCTAATACAGACATGTGGCCTACACATTCAAGCCAAGCTGTCCTTGTTCCTTTGGCAGGCAATCCACAGCCTTCTCTTCTCCAGTGAGCCCTGAAAATGTTAAGCCATAAACCCCAGGTCTTGAACCTTTGGTGTCTTCTCATTATGAAAAGAATTCCCTTAAACACCTTTCAAAATCTCCAAGAGAGAGTCACTACAGAAGAGATTGGGGTTTTCAGCAAAGTGAAAAGATGCCCTAAGAAAGCACAAAATCTCTAAAATCACACATAAACTGAAGTCAAGTTGATAATTCATCTTATTTCCTTATTCTTAAAAAGATATTCCCCCCAGAATGTTTGGATGAAATTGACAATACAGAAAGACATACACACCTCATACTCTGTGGTTTTACACACACTTGTCATATCACTTAATCTCTAGCTTGAGAAGAAAGCAAGTACCCCAACATATTAAAATTAGCTCCCTTTTTAACACCCATCATCCTCTTCTTAATTCTGACTAACATAGAAGTCTGTCTCAGCCCCCAGTACCACCCACCGTCTCTTCTAGTGAAACAAGCACATACTCCTCACCTCTGTTCTGAAGGCTTGAACTCACATCCTTCATAATAACCAAGGTCTCCTTGACTTTCTCACTGGGCTGGACCAGGCTTGGCTTGGGCAAGAAGGTAAGGAAGTGCTCCAGCACCAGCTGGTGGATGGTCTTGGGCCCACTAGTGGCATCTTGAAGGAGGTCTTGGCCCAGCTTGGAGTCTGGAGGAACTCTCAGTATAAAGGACTGCTTTGGCTTTGGGGATATGGGAACCACTTTTGCAGTCATCATGCCTTGCAATAAAAGACCACACTCGTTTCTGGGGGATTCTAGAGCCACCTCTTACGGAAGAAAATCTGCCAGAGAGCAAAGCTGCAGACAGAGAAACCATGGATTACCCACAAGACAAAGCAGGGCATGATGATGCTCCAATATACAGGTTGGGTGGTGAGGACACACGAGATCTAAACCAGAAAGCAAAGACAGCGGGAAAGGGAAGTCGTATCTGAAACAGAAGGTCCCTGAATAGCATATTTTTAAAGACGGTCTGAAAGGAAGACTCCAAAATTAAAAATCAAAACTCAAGAACCAAAGAGAAGTGGGTAAAGGCGGCCGGCAGGCCAAGGGACATCTTCCCCAGAAATATGAAGTGCAAAATCCATTGGGAAGTAGTTTAACTTATGCTTGTACAGAGAGAAATGGGCTGGAAGACAGAAAAATCTGGAGTCCAACCCCGAGGGCGAATGATTAGAAGCAGGTTGGTGGTTGGCCCCTCAGGCCGCAGCTCAGGTACCCTTTGGAGGTGGCTGATGTCTCCCAGGGAGCAAACGAAAGGCCACATGACTGCTCTGCCAAATCCCTGTTGAGAGTGACGAGGAACATCACCCCGGGGCCGACAGGGCCAGGCCCACTCTGGGGTCTCTCCCACCGGCCGAGGAACCGCTCGATGGCCAAGTTCGGCCGGCGGCACTGCCGGGGGCGCGCACCGGCTTCCTACACGCCTAGATCTTTGCAATGGATCGCACTTGGCGCTTCCGCCTGCCTCCCGCCCCTCGGAGCCCTCACCTCTCGGACCCTTTCGCCCCCAGGAGCTTGCTGAGCACGGCTGACAGACCAGGAAACCAGCAAGAGAAGAGGAGACGCCGGCAACTATTGGAACGCGCCGCCTTCAGTTGGGAGGACAGCCCAGTGCGGTGCCTTCTGGGAGGCCGGCTGCCTCCTGATCTGTGACGCCACGTCCGATGACTCACTTCCGGCGGGGAAGCCTGGTCTCCCCGCTCGGAGCGCGCAGTCTGCGCCCGGTAAGGCGAGGCTCGAGGTCAGCCGCCAGAGCCCTCAGGGCGCGAGGCAGAGCCAGGCCGGCGAGCGCCGCTCTCTCCGCGGTTCCGCTCAGAAGACGGAAAGGAGGGGGCTAGCTCCGATCCACCATGACGGGGTACACCCCTCCCGTTTCAGCCAGCATGACTCCACGGCCTACTGGGAAACGTAGTTTTGCGCCACACAGCCAATGGGAGACCACGAGGAGGCGGTGTTTGGGGCGAGACAGGGCGGAGGTCCTACCGGAAGCCGGTTGACTTCTGCACCGGAAGGTGTGGGCGGGGGCGCCGCAGCTTCCGGGCAGGCCGGGAACTGCGGAGCCGGTCCGACTGTGGCGGGTGTGGGTTGGCCGTGTCTTGGTGCTGTGCGGCCCGTAGAGCAGAGCTGGACGTCCCTCCCCAAGCCCGGCTTGCCAACTTTTTTTTTTTTTTTAAGAGAGATTTTTTTTTTAATATTTATTTTTTTAAGTGGACACAACATCTTTATTTTATTTTTTTAATGTGCTGAGGATCGAACCCAGCGCCCCGCGCTCATGCGCGTTACCGCTTGAGCCACATCCCCAGCCCCTGGTTTGCCAACTTTTACCCTGCATTTGGACCTGCACCTTTTGAGAAATCCTAGCCCCACCTTCTCAAGCCGTTTCCGTTTCCTTTCTCAATTTCAGCCTCCCGTGGAGGTGGAATAGCAACTTTTCTTTCTGCATTTTTCCGTAATCATTTCATTCCCAGTGAGGCACCGGGCAGAGTCAGGACAACTTCCATGTCACATCAAGCCTTCAGCAGGATGATGAAGATAAAAATAAAAACCAGTGCTTTTCTTAGCTAGCTATAGCTGACTCACTGTCGCCAAGGGCAAAAGTGTGACATCTGCAGTTGAGGAGAGCGAGAAAGAATCGCCACGTGCTTCTGCCCTTTTCAGTGTTTTGTTTACTCAAAACTCAAATCACTCAATACAATTTTACTGTATAGTAATTATAATTTATATATAGCTTTGTTTTATTTATTTATTTTTACGTGTTGCTTAGGATTAAACCCAGGGCCTCATATGTACTACGGGAGTGCTTTACCGCCGAGCCACAACCCCAGCCCTGTATAGGTTCTTTTGTTTTGTTTTGTTTTTTTGTATAGGTTCTTAATCAAGGAAATGGTTGTCTTTAATGCTGGGCACTTCAATATACATGATCAATTAAAAGCAAACAATTCTAGTGCTAACTCTAAGCACTGCAAACACTTAATCATGACAGACCTATTACAGACACTCCCTCTGCATGTTAAGATTAAGTGCTAGATTTAAAGTCTTAGGCCTTAAGTCCAACAGATGCACACTCACTCAGATCGCAGTGATCAGGTCAGGAACAGATGGAGGCTTCTGGTGTGGAATTGACTGCTGGATGAGGAGACGGTGGTAATGAGAAGTCGCCTTTCTCACCAGGGTCAAGAGGCTGCTGTAGAGTTTGAGTGCGGTGAGCAGGATGCAGAGGATCAGGCAAATGATGAGAAGAGTGGGGATGCCAGTCCAGGTCCTCTTCATGCTCTCTGGGATGTGGGCATATGGGTATCAGCTGGCTTGAATGTTTGTTCATTTGTTCCATTATTTATACTAAATTTTGGGGCTTCTACATGCCCTTTTGGTTCCTGTCAGCTGTTACCAGGTTTATTAGTGACATCTTACATCTTAGAGAGGACATATGGTCTGGTGGTTTCTGCCCTGATATTATCCTTCTGACTCTCATTAGGGTTAAGGCAAATGACATGTTTATATCGAGTGACTTCACTCTGACTCTTATCAGAGTTGTGGAAAGTGCTTGTTTTATCAGGCTATGCCTGATGACATATCAGAGGGCTCTATGACTTTCCCGGTGAGACTGCAGGTTTATTTTAAAATGGAGTTGCTTAGGCTAAGGCCATCCTTACACTCACTCATGGCTTAAAATGTTATGAAGAAAAGGATGAAAACCACGTGGCACTAAATAAATTGTGAAAAATAAATAACCTGCTTTTCAGACATCAAAATTTATCAAACAATAACAAAACCTTTGATCAAAACAGTATGGTTTAAACTATGAGTAAACCAATGGAATAGCAGGAAAGACTTGCATGTGCAAAAATTGAATACACACACACACACACATAGGGTAGGGTAGCATTTTAACTTATTGGGAGATAAATGATGCTAGCAAAACTTGTCTATCCTAAGAATAAAGAAAGATACCCCACCCCCATTGATATATTGCCAGAGATAAAAAAAAGCATTTCACTAAAGCTGGAGAGGCAGAGGTTAGTGTAGGAAAACAGGTTTATTCAAAGCTGGTATGTGAGGAAGATATAAAAACATTTTCTGTCTCAAATCTCTGTCTTCTGGGAGTGGGGGGAGTTCCTCAGTGTCTCAAGATTATCTTTATAAAGAGGGGAGGGGGTATAGTGGGACAAAAGGCATACACAGAGACATACCCACACATACATACATATATACATATATAACTGGGCTGTGCTAGTCAGAAATATGTCTCATTTTTAGTTTCCTCGGTATGCATTTGGAACAGGGGTTAGCTTCCCAAGTTTCTTTTTTTTTAATTTTTTTTTTTTTAGGTGTAGATGGACACAACAAAATGCCTTTCTTTTTATGTGGTGCTGAGGATGGAACCCAGGTCTCGCCCATGCTAGGCGAGTGCTCTACAGCTGAGCCACAATCCCAGCCCCTAGCTTCTCAGTTTCAAAAGCAGTTATCAGGAAGACGGAAAGCAAAAACATTAAGGGTTTTTAATTTCAAAGGGGTTCTGTTATACTACATATAAAAAATGAAATTCTAGGGCTGGGGATGTTGCTCAAGTGGTAGTGCGCTCACCTAGCATGCATGAGGCACTGGGTTCAATTCTCAGCATCACATAAAAATAAAGATATTGTGTCCACCTAAAACTAAAAAATAAATACTTAAAAAAATGAAATTCTATAAAAGAACACTGATGAGAACAGTAGAGTTCAATGTGAGGCAAACCTAGAAACTAGAGTATAAGTAAAATGTAATCTTGTGCATATTTTTCTTTCCCCAGTGTATGGGAGTATCTTTATATGTGGGCTCTGAGGGAGATAGAAAAAGAGGCCCTCACTAGGTAGAGACCCCAAGTCTATGAGCATGACCAGCCATGCTTGTCTCTTGAGTTGGATGAACAAAACCTGAGCATATGCTTGTACCCAAATCAACTAGAAAAAAATTAAATGTCACCAAATTTAAAAACCTACACAATGTACCCATAACTGATTTATGGCTAAACTGTTTGACCAAGAATAAACATTATGAAACTCAAGTATCAAATGATTGACATGATATTTGATGGTCACAAACGTTTGCCTGGGAACCTGCTCTTTTCTTCTCAGGAAAATTATGTATGTAGTTAGCGAGCTCAACCTTGGGTGCATCACTTATCCTCTCTGAGAGGTGAAGGGCATCTGCAACCTGCCTTTGTGAGGTGTGTACCTTTGCTGTCCTTTAATAAATATTAGCTTATGCCTGCTTTTGATGAATTCTGAAATTCTTTTCAGTAATGTAGGTCAAGAACCTACCTGGACTGAGTTCCCACTGCCTACTTAGATCTCCTTGAACATTAGTCCATTTTCTTCTATATATAGTACAAATAGAAGTGGTACCTCCCCTTCCTCTGTTTCTTGTTCAACACCACACATCCCAAACTTTGCCTGTCTTTGCACTGAGATGCATAGGAAACAATGGCTGCTTTGTTTCTGGATTCTCAGTGTCCTAGTGCACTGAGAATATAGTATAGTACCTCTCTGGCCCATCCCTGTTACTGCACTTGTGTTTTAATATCTTTGTCTGATTGNAAAAAAAAAAAAAAAAAAAAAAAACAACTGGGGGTTGGGGATGTGGCTCAAGCGGTAGCGTGCTCGCCTGGCATGCGTGCGGCCCGGGTTCGATCCTCAGCACCACATACCAACAAAGTTGTGTCTGCCGATAACTAAAAAAAAAAAAGAAAAAATAAATATTAAAAAAAAAAAAAAACTGCTAACAAAGCCAAACACCTTAATAGACTGCAAAATAATTGTAAAACAAAAGCCAAAGAGTTGGACTTTCCCAACAGGAAATGAGTCCCTGCCAACTGACAAAAGACAAAGGCAAATTCTAGTCACAACCATTTAATTGAGGAGGAAAACTCAAGTTATTAACATTTGAAAAGATGTTTAACCACCAAATTGTCACCAGTCAAGAGTCTGAGCAAGTCTTGGAGCAGAGTAGAACTGAACTTCTCTTAATGGTCTTCATGGAAAGGAATTTCAGGACATGTCAGGTTTCAGTAACAGAGGGAGAGGTTATTGCAAAAGACACATTAGGGGGAGTGTGGGAATACTCAAGAGCCAAGTGGTGCCACATGTGGGTTGTGGTTTATGTTGTTTAAGGGAATTAATATAAATACAGCCATTTAAAAGAAAGAAATTAAGCAGGGATTGAATATGGATCAGTTCTCTGGAATTGGGAGGTCCCTTAGTAGAACCCTGCTCAGCTTTGTTAGCATTTAAGGGGTGTGTGAATATACATGCTAATCCATCTTAATGAGCCCAAAATAAAAAAGGTCAGGAGAGGGGCTGGGGATGTGGCTCAAGCGGTATCGCGCTCGCCTGGCATGTGTACGGCCCGGGTTCGATCCTCAGCACCACATACAAACAAAGATGTTGTGTCTGCCGAAAACTAAAAAAAATAAATAAAAGGTCAGGAGATTCTAGTGTGCCTGTGAGAGAAACCAGCTGGACCTGCCTCAAGAGTGTGGACACCTTGTGGTTAGGTGGACTGTTGGTTTGCCCAGTCAGACGATGAAAGAATACTTGTGATTGAATCAGAAGCATCCTCTGTGTGAGCCTAGCTCATAAGCTGTCTGCCTGAATTGTTTCTCCACACCTATTTTCCTCTATTTCCCTATCTCACTAGTAGTCAAGATTATCACTTTAAAAAGGGACTGCCATTTTCACCTGTCAAGCAATGAAGAAGATGAAAAAATAGACACTCTGTTGGTTGTGAGATGTGAGAAGTCATCTTGTAGTATATATTAAAACTAAAAGTACAGATATGTGCCCTATGACTCTGGCAATCTCATCTGTGAATCTAGTCTCAAGAAATTTCATGTAGAATTCTTGGTAGTGACAGAACTAGAACAACATGCAAGTTCATCAGCAAGGATATAGTTGGATAAAGTGGAGTATTCATACCCCAGAAACTATAGCTATGAATAAGAATAGACCAGAACTTCATATAGACCTGGAGGAGTGGCCATGGGACATTAAATGAGGGACACACTTGAAATTCCAGTGACTCAGGAGGCTGAGTCAGGAAGATCACAAGTTCAAGGCCAGCCTGGGCAATTTAGTGAGACCTTGTCTTAAAACAAAAAATAAAAGGAATGGGGGTATAATTCAGTGGTAAAGTGCCTCTAGGTTCAGTACCCCAAATAAAAGAATATTAAATGAAAAACAGCAAGTTCAGAAATATGTATATAACACATATTTACATTTTTGGAACAAACAGAAAATACCCTGTGTATGTTTGTATGGCAGGATACACATTGGACTATTATTAATATGGTTACTAGTAAGTAGAAGGTAGAAATAGAGGGGAATAAACTTTTTAAAATTGTCTCATTTCATTTAATGACTATCAATTCAGTAACTAAAAATAAAAAAAATCTGAAAATGAAAAAAGATAAATAGAATGATAAATATTTTTAAATTCAATGGCATCCTGTTCTTAAAAACTGATCAGTAAAATAGATACTGCCACAGTCTGGCTGGGCACACAATCACGAGCCACCACACAGCTTGTAGATTCAAACAGCAACTCTTTATTCCCGAACTCTCACCAGCCGTCTACAATCACGTTCTGGGGAAATCCACGTTCTCTGCCCAAATTCACCTCCACTGGGCTTCTGTCTCCCAAAAAATCTAAATCCCGTGAGAACTCAAGGGGAACTCAGGCAGCAGGATACGCCCCATTCCCAGCAGGAATAATCTTAAACCTGGAACGCCCTAAACCCGATTATCTTAAACCGGGAACACCCTAATCCGCCTTGGTCCTTGAGCAAGGTCACCTACATTCAATGTCACTGCAACATGGGGTACGCTGGCAAGGAAATTGTCATACCTACTTGGCTAATGGCTCCCAGCAAGATACCATCAATGGTTTTGAAATAACACCAGATCTTAACCTTTTAACATGAAAAGATGCTCATTGTCATATACAATTAAAGAAATTAAAGTTAAAATAATAAATGGAAAAATCTTTTTTTTTAAATAAAATGAATTATTTAATTTTTTTGGTAATCTTGTATTTTATTATTTTAAGTCACATTTCCTCATAAAAAATAACATTCAGGCTGGATGTGTTGGTGTACATCTGTAATTCCAGCAATTCAAAAGCTGAGGCAGGAGGATTGGAAGTTTGAGACCAGCCTCAGCAATTTAGAGAGGACATCTTCAAAAAGGAAAAAAGAAAAGGGCCAAATAGCAACAATAATAATATTCAGTGTTCTGAAAGCAAACTAATACAATTGTTTAAGAGGAAAATATGGCCCTTTCTATTCTTAAAAGTAGCATGTCCATAATTTTTGTCAAATATTCAATTCTCAACAATAATAATATTCAGTGTTCTGAAAGCAAACTAATACAATTATTTAAGAGGAAAATATGGCCCTTTCTTAAAAGTAGCATGTCCATAATTTTTGTCAAATATTCAATTCTCAGAATTTATTTTAAAGAAACCTATAGGGGGCTGGGGTTGTGGTTCAGCGGTAGAGCCCTCGCCTAGCACATGCGAGGCCCTGAGTTTGATCCTCAGCACCACATAAAAATAAATAAAATAAAGGTAGTGTGTCCAGCTACAACTAAAAAATAAATATTAAAAAAAGAAGCCTATAGAGATGATAAAACCTTGTTTAAAATGTCAAAATGTTGGTTAAATTATTATATGCTTAGTCTGTGGAATCGAATACAACCATTTAAAAGAAAGAAATTAAAAAAAAAAAAAGGCCAACTGTGTAAAACATAATGTCATTTAAAAATAAAATGGGCTGAGGATATAGCTTAGTTGGTAGAGCGTTTGCCTCACACAAGGCCCTGGGTTCAATCCCCAGCACCAAAATAAAATTTAAAAATGCATTTTTTAAACTGAAAGAATATAGAGTAAGAATTAATAGTGGTCATTCCCAAAGGGTAGGATTAGAGGGGATTTTTTTCCCCCATTACTGGGAATTGAACCCAGAGGCTCACTACCACTGAGCTACATTCTCAGTCATTTTTATTTATTTATGTTTATTTTGAGACAGGGTCTCACTAAATTGCTTAGGACCTCGCTAAGTTGTTGAGGCTGGTCTTGAACTTATGATCCTCTTGCCTCAGCCTCCCGAGTCACTGGGATTACAGGTGTGCACCACTGTGCCCAATTTAGAGTTTTTTTTTTTTTTACTTTTTGTTTTATAAATCTGTAAGTTTCCAAATAACAAGCATTACTTTTGGGGGGCTGGGGTTGTGGCTCAGCAGTAGAACACTCGCCTAGAAAGTGTGAGGCCCTGGGTTCGATCCTCAGCACCACATAAAAATAAAAGTATTGTGTCCAACTCCAACTAAAAAATTAAAATATTTTTTAAAATTATTACTTTTGTCATTGGAAAACCCCAGATATCTGAAGGTGAGTTAATATTTAATTAATATTTAATCATCCAGCAATAAAAGTGAAGAAAGGAAATTCCATTTAAAATATTTTAAATGCTGAACCGAGAAGAGAACCGGAAACACAATAATACCACTTCACACATACTGGAATGATTGTGATTTTAAAAAGAACAGAATTACAGCAGAACACCTGGACGCTGCATAGCGGCTGGGGAGCCTGGGCGGGCGGGGGAGCTGCCGCCGAATAAATCTTGAGATTTATTCTT
Organism: Marmota marmota marmota; assembly: GCF_001458135.2. Taxonomy (NCBI): domain Eukaryota; kingdom Metazoa; phylum Chordata; class Mammalia; order Rodentia; family Sciuridae; genus Marmota; species Marmota marmota. The sequence goes on along the minus strand of NW_026000185.1, from coordinate 6,261,831 downwards.
AGTGATTTTTTATTCTGCCCCAGCTGATGTTTGAGCTAGCACGTTGCGGAGGAAGCAGGCGAAGCCTCCACATTTCCAATCCGACCCGAAGTGGACTCGCCCTGCTGCGAGAAGGCACACCTGGGCGCACACAGGTGGAGCGTCACCCCTGTGCGTCAGGTCGCCGCTCTCTGTGCATGGCCCCTGACAGTTCTAGCAGGTAATCCTGTCAGCTCCCAGAAACTTTCCAGATCTGGCAGTGAGGTCAGGAAGCGGAGATCCTTCCGATTTCTAGAATCTGTATGCAGCGCTCTCTCCTACCACTGTTCTGAATGACAAAAGCTGTCATTCAGAAAGGTGGCATCAGGAGCCGCTCACTTATTAGGGGACTGAAGGGAGATCTGGAGAAGTTCCAGAACTCAGAGACCAGTGCTCCCCTGGCCTCCCTAGAGAAGATGGCAAGCAACAAGAACCGAACCAGCTTCTGCTTCACCGGCTTTGGGAAGGACAGCAAAGACGCTGTCACAAGTTAAAGCAGCTGTGTACTAGAGACATAGGGTTCCTTTTCAGAATGCGACCTATGGTGGCCTCCTACCCCTTGTTTTGTCTCCCTACCTTTTGGTCCCCAAGGATTATGAACTACAACATTATGAAGACGTACTTTTGGGCCTTGTTCAACTTCTAGAGTTCTAAGAAGTCTTATTTATTAGTGATATAACATTGCTTTGAGAACAGAATGCAAGCATTAACTTTGGTCCTTTGTATTTTGAACTAAATACTAATTGACAAGAGTGCTATAAACTTGCTGTAACATTTATATCAATTGCAAGTTTCCCTGCTAGACCGTCTTAATCTGGCATTAACCTATTTTATGTATCTAGTTTACTATGAACCTGCCATGCCTGTGATGCATTAGGTCTTTTCAAAAGTCTGTATATAAATGTACATTTTGATCCTGCTGCAAAATTTTATCAGCAAACACATTGTCCGATCTTTTAAAACAAATTTAAGGAAAGAACTGGAAGTACAGACTGAACAGTCTGGTTCTTCAAAAGGTTTGGGTTTTGTTTTGATTCATTTTTTATTCTAAAATTCAACCTCCTTTTTTTTGGTTTGTAGATTTAATCATTTCCATTTTGAACTGCTCTTTGTATTGTGCTTTTTACTTGAGTCTCTTCAGTGTTAATACAAGTTTCTGTAATGTAATAGCATGCAGAATTCTTTTTTTTTTAAAGAGAGGGGGAGGAATTTTTAATATTTATTTTTTAGTTTTCGGCAGACACAACATCTTTGTTTGTATGTGGTGCTGAGGATCGAACCCGGGCTGCATGCATGCCAGGCAAGCACGCTAACGCTTGAGCCACATCCCCAGCCCTCATGCAGAATTCTTTATGGAAAAAAAAATGGAGTGTTGTTTTGGTAGCTGAAACTGAGACATAACATTTTGCCTTGTAGGTATATTCACCATAGAAAATATGTGCTGAAATTTCACAGTGCTGCCAAGTATGGCATCTGAACAACCTTCAGTGGAGAAAATGATGATGCTCTTTATATACAATAAGAAATATCACTTTCATTAGAAGAGCAAATGCCGATTCTTGATCAAGAGAGCAGGTATAGTGTTTGTTTATTTTGTATCAGGTATGGAAAAAAAATTGGACCACTACATGCACTTTCCTGGAAAGTTGAAAAGAAAGAGGGACCAATTTTCTTTAACATTTAATACTTACTAACAGCAGAGACACTGTAATTTTACTCAAATAATCAAATACATTTTTTTTGCAACAGAAAAAAAGAAAACAATGTTTATAATGGGGTCTGTTTTATTTCACAGCCTGTAGATTATGTATGTTGCATCATATGTATGTTACATACATGGCAGGTATGTAAAATGGTCCAGAGGTTTGGAAAACACTTTGGCAGAACAAGCAGTTTCATCTGTCAATATCAATATAAATTGAAGAGAAATGAACACATGTGTCCACACAAAAATGTAAACAAATACCAGCATAATTTATATCATAGCTGAAGAGTGGGAATGACCCAAATGTGGTATATACATATAGCGGATTTTAATTTGTCAATAAAGAGGAATAAAGCACTGATACATGTTACAAAAGGATGGATGTTGAAAATGCTATCCTAAGTGAAAGAAACAGTGACAAATTATATCAATCATGGGGAACAGCACAGTGCTCGTGAGCTGTGTGGGCACGTGGATTCCATAGGTGGAATAAACTCCACGCGGAAAGCAGAGGGTGTGCTTGCAGGCTGGGGTCCTAATGATGGAGAACCTGTGGGTCCAGTCTAGACTGTAAGGGTGAAGATAGAGGAGTTGAGATAAGAGGAGTTTGAAGTTTGATCTTCATTTGAGTTTTTCTTCTTTTAAAACTATTTATTTAAACAAATTTTTAAAAAGAAAAAATATTTATTTATTTTAAGACAAGGTCAAATTGTTAGCAGCCAGGCCTCGAACTCCTGGGCTCAAGTGATCCTCCTGCCTTAGTTTTCCAAAAGCTGGTTCTACAAGTGTGAGCCACCATTTTTCTTATTAATCCTTTTTCTTTACATCTCTCTAAATGGGGGGGGGGTGAGTTGGGGGACATATGTAACCAGAACATCTACTATTACATAAGCTCACAGATTTTCTGATAGAAACCAGTCAGAATAATTTAGCACTTGGAATATGTATTAAGTGTTTTTCTACTGTAACAGCATCATCTCTTTTATGGTAAGCAGTAGGGGAATGGGACCCCACTGTGATCATCTGAGTATCAGATGCAATTATGATCTAATTAATTTATTAGGTCCACTCAATACTCTTTTAAGAATCATACATAGTTCATTAACCCAGGTACACATGTACTTTTGTAACAATCCAGTCTGCTTGGTTTTCTATGTTCTCAAGACAGGGGAAGACTGAAAGAGGGACATATCCTTGCCATGAGGTGGAAAAGGAGAGAAGAATATTAGAGTGCAAATTCATCCAAGGACTTAACATACAATGGCCATGTACTTTCTTCTCTGATACCCTCTGTACATCATTGGTACTTTGATATCTTCATCCTTGATTTGCCAGTATTTGCATTCCTAGTTTAGTTCTGCTGTGATTTGGCAAGCAACTTGGACAAGAGGACTATTTTTTTAAATTCATTACATTCCCTGCAGTAACTGGCACCCAGTGGGTATATCATTAGTGACTATTGAGTGCATGAGTGCAAACACAGGCAAAGAGCTGGAATTGAAATGCAGTGTTGGGCAGTCAGTGGGGCCCCTGGCCACTCACTGGGCAGATAGTCAGAGGACCCATATTCTTCCCTCCATCATGTTTCCCAGGGCAGAAGATAGGTTGAAGGGGTCCAGAGGAAGAGAAACCAGTAAATATGTAGATGTGCGATCTAGCTGTTACATTATAAAAAGAAATATCTCCCTTCTTCCAGTCCAGGAAGATGCCCACACGCCTGGGGGGCTTTCTCAGTTGCAGACGGGTTGGAGGACAGGTAGAGGCCAGGTACTCATTTTGCTTCATCATCACTACCCAGTAGCCATTCTCTGGTGACAGAGTCATGCTTCCCTTCCTGCACACGGATGCCTCGCACACTCCCAGGATCCATGCTGTCTTATCTCCAACCTCCACCTCCCAGTAATGGCAGCCAGAGAAGAAACTGGGAGAACCCAGGGTGATGCAGTTATCGAATCTTTCTGGGCTGTCAGATTGCCGCTCATCTTTGTTTCCAAGTCTCACACTTTTCATGTCATCAGAGAAGACAAGGTTGGGGTGGGCAGTTGCTGGATCCAGGATTACACTAGCTGTGGAGAGAATACTAAGCTGGGGGTGTGTAGGCAACATCCCCTCAGGTTCTCCACAACTCCAGGAAACAGGGAAAGGGCTGCTTTTCTAGATTGTCGTGGAGGACAGACAGGGACTCAGCAGGCCAAGGCCACTGGCTTTGACTTTGGACACTTACCAGCATGTGCCTGAGCAGCCATCAGTTCTGTAACTACAGAGGAGAAAGAGGAGAAAGCGTTCTGAGTCTCCCCATTCAGGGGGCCTGAATTACACTGTTTCCACAGGAAAGACAAATATCCCCTTGCTCCAAGCTCTGAATCCTATTCTTGGGTATAACCCGAGGCCTCCCAGACACACATACCCACCTGGGAGACTGGTCTGGTGGGCTAATTTGACTATGAGGCAGGTACAAAGGACTGTGCAGAGCTGTGAGGCCTACCACAACTTTTCTCCCACCTTTGTTTCAGGTGTTTTTCTCTCTTCTAAACAATGCCCCTAAGCCCATAAGGAACTATCACAATAATCCCTGGTCAGCACACACTTCCACCACCACACTCACCATCGAACATTTCCATTTCTGATCGCAGTGTTTCTAAAAAGGGGGAATGGGAGTAGAGAAAGGTTTCAGTTAGGTCTGCTGTCTAGGAACAGATGAGGAGAAATTGAAGGCAGAGTCAGAAAGGCCTTGGGAAATGGAGAAGAGAGGATCCTGGGAAGGAAGTGGAGCCCCTTTCATCTTCCTCCAAGCCCACCTACCTATGAAGTACCGTGTGCTCCTCTCCATAAACTCTGCTTTCTGATAGAGCAGTTGTATCTTTTCTTTCACTTCTGGAGGAGCAGCCCATGGCTCAGGGACAGTCATCATCTTGGCCCTAGAGACAAGAGATTGTTGGGCAGAGAGGACTGAAGCAAGGGGGTGGCCTTGGTCCCCATGAGCTGGAAGTGAGGTGCAATCTTCATGGGGCACACCCAGCCCAATCTGTGCTATGCAGAATCCTCCTTGGACTTAGATTTCTGATATTGGTCCTCAATTTTGGCTGCAAATTGACATCTACTGGAAAGTTTAAGAACCACTGATATCAAAATCACAAGTGTAAATAGAGGCCTTAAAGTGGTATTGATATTACCAGAATTCAGACTGCTAAGTCAAATTAATTATATTTCTATATGTTTTGTATTGAAATAGAAATAATAGATAAAAACCCAACTATAATGTAATACCATCTCATAGCTATTAGGATGGCTGTTATAGAAACATCAACAATTGCAAATAACAAGTATTGGCGAGGATGTGGAGAAATTTTAAATAGGATGACCACCAACTGACAAGTGGGGAAACAGGGTGTGATACCCAAATATAATGCTGTATTATTCTGGCATTAAAAGGGATAAAATTCTGACAAATGCCACAATATGGATTGACCTGGAAGGCCCTATGTCAAGGGGGAGAAGCCAAACACCAAAGGTCAAATACCATATGATCCCATTCACATGAGATTTCTAGAGTAGTCAAATTCATAAAGACAGAAAGCAGAATGGTAGATGTCCAGGGCTTAAGGAGGAGAGTGAGGAGTTAGTGTTTAATGGCATGGCATTTCTGTGTGGGGAGGTGAAAAAATTGTGGAGATAGATGGTGTGCTGTGTGTGCAAATGCAAATGCACTTAATGCCACTGAACTGTACACTTAGAAGCGGTTAAGATGGTAAATTTTATGTACCACAAAAGATTTTTTAAAACCCTTCTAATGCCTTGGTCCCACTCTCAGACACCTGGATCTATGTGGTGTGGCTGTGGATACCAGGATCTCATAAAGCTCCCAGGCTGGCTCCAAAATGCAGGCTCCTCCTTGTTCCTCTCCCCTTCCCTGCCTGATGGGCTTTGCCCACCTCTAAAGTGGCTCCTCAGAGACTCTTGGAAAGTGCTTCCCTCCTTGAGGTCATAGGTGGCTCTGCAGGGGCAGTTTATGTAAGGTGGATTTCATGGGACACAGTTCATCTGGGAGTTTTCTCAGGAAGCCACCATCTTGGTTCATCAGGACTAGGCTCAATTAATCTCCTCAGTCTTCCATTCCATTCCTTCCCTCCTGTCCAGGCTCTGGTAGCCCCTGTGCAAATCCAGGAAGGCCCCAGGAATCTGCAGGCTTCCTAGGTCCCACCTAGAGTTGTCTTGCCCGAATGCTTCCTGCAAGATACCCCAGGGGACTCCACAGAACCTGTCTGTACCTGTGCAAGGTGACTCCGATGTCCTAGGAGAGAAAAGAGGGAAGCTCTCCATTACCAGTCTCCTAGAGGCTGTGCTGACTCCTAGCCTCTGTTTCTGGACTCCTAGATTTTAAGCTGCTCCCTATCCTTACCAGACTCTCAGCTCTGGAGTATCAGTAAGCTGGAATATTTCTCCTCAGTCATAATTCTAATCACTTGGTGGCAGCCCCACTGCAATGCAGTGGAATTGCACTTAAGCCTTTCTCATCTCTTCTGGGCAATGCCAGGGTTACTCTGAGCTCCTTAGAGACCTTGACAGAGGGGAGCCCGTGGCATCATGGGTCACCAAGACCATGTCCCACCCAGGCCTCAAGGGCCTTACTCCCTGGCTTGGGCAGAGCAGATGGGAGTGATGGGAGCCTGCATTCCTATTGGACACTGGACAGGGGAAGGCCAGGCCCAGATGCACTCACTTGCATGATCTCCCATTCTGACTGGCTTTGCTTGGCTTCCAACTCCCCAATCAGCTCATCGAGGCGGGAGATGTGCTGGGACACCCGAGTGCCAAAGGTCTCTCTGACCTGGCCAATGGTCTGGCCCAGCTCCTCCGTCCAGGTCACAAATAGCTGCTCCTGCTGCTCCAGAAACTGGCACAGCTGCTTCATTTGGCACCGGATCCTCTGCTTCTGGGTTTCAGTTTGTTTCTGGGGAACAGAGAAGAGGGAGGTATAGAGATCTATATTATGGGTGAACATGTGTATTCAGAGAGTCCCTAGAAGCCCACCTTGGGGACCAGAGCAGGAATATTATCTGGAACCTTCCAGAACCTTCTAGAACAAGGGCTAGCTCTTGTAAAGTGCTCTTATATCGAACATTATAGGTTCAATTGTTTCCCCTCTAAATTTATATATAAATTTATCCTAACCCTAAAGTACTAAAGAATGATTTTATTTGTAGGTAGGGTCCTTGCAGATGTACTTAATTAAAATGTAATCATATGGACTAGGGTGGGCCCCTAATCCAGTATGATTATGTCCTTATAAAATGGGAACACTCAGACACAGACACACACATAGATAGAACACCAGGTGGGAAGATGGCCATCTACAAGCTGAGGAGGGAGGGAACCAATGTTCCCAACCAACCTTGATTCCAGACTTCTGACCTCTACAACTGCATGAGGCAATAAATACCTGTGTATAGTGGCCATGGGAAACTAGGACACCACTGCCTTGAAAGCCAGCACAAAAATGGCACAGGCTGTGGGGTCATAAATGGTCAAGGCACTGACCCCCATACCATGTTCCAGGGTAGGGGCCTCTCCCCTCCTCCAAAGTGCTGGAGCATAGGCAGTCTCAACAGTGGTTCTGAATGTGGGTATCCATCTGTTTGGATGTAGGTGAATTTGGCTTCCATGACTGTTGCACAGGGTCCGTGGAGACAGCCCCTCTCTGTCGAGGTAGTTTACCTCTCTAGGGACAAACTTTCCCTTGAATACCATTACCTTCCTGCCCCCGAGGAGTGCCCATCCTTTTACATTTTTTTTGAGAATTTTAATATATATATATTTTTTTAGTTCTCGGCAGACACAACATCTTTCTTTGTATATGGTGCTGAGGATCGAACCTGGGCCGCACGCATGGCCAGGCGAGCGCGCTACTGCTTGAGCCACATCCCCAGCCCCCATCCTTTTACATTTATTTTTATGTGTTTTTTAGTTGTAGATGGACACAATACCTTTATTTTGTTTACTTATTTTTTTAAAAGTATTTTTTTTCAGTTGTAGGTGGACACAATACCTTTATTTTATTTATTTATATGTGGTGCTGAGGATCAAACTCAGGGCCTCTCACGTACTAGGCGAGCACTCTACCGCTGAGCCACAACTGCAGCCCAGGACTGCCCACTTTTGCTGCCCTGTGAACCAGAACAGAATCTTGGGGACCCCTGCTCACTCCTTGTCCCCTACCTCCTTCTGCAGACATGAAGAGGCAAGGGCTGACCATAGGATGCACCTGGCTTACCAGGAGGCTCTCTGTCTTCTTATCCCCCTGGGATCTCTGCTCCTCTCCAGATTTCCTCAGCTCCTTCAGATGCTCCAGCTGCTTCTGAATTTTCTCCTGGAGAAAGAGTACTTCTTGAGATACTTACACTTGGCTCCTGTCATCCTTAGCTGGTGCCAACTCTAGCAGGGTGCCAACTTTGCTTCCAGGGGCAAAGCTAAGGGTGCTGCAATCAAGAACATGAAGAAGGGTGCTCAGGAAAGTGGAAGACTGAACCTGTTGCCAAGGAAAACAGAGCCAAGAGGTGGTGACAGAGAGTCCCAGTGACTCCCTGAGAAAGCCCCTGGATCCAGTCACACCTGAATCCCAAAAGATCCCCTTGGACTTCCCAACAACATAAACAGGCTGATTCCTTCTTTGCTGTCCTGATTTGTATAGTTTTCGCCGCACACAGCCCAAGAGTACTGGCTTATGCACCCATATCCCTGAGTGGTTAGGAAAATGAAGCAAGGCCCAAGATGTCCAAGTTCCAGGTACAAAGCACCTACCCTGTATTCCAAGGCAGCCTCCTCAATGGGGCGTACCCGGTGACCTTGGTGCTCCTGACTCAGCCTGCAGATGAGGCAGATGGGCTCCCTGTGATCCTCACAGAAGAGCAGCTGCACCTGCTTCATGTGGCGCTGGCACTGTGGCAGGGGCTCAGGGCTCAGGCCTCCAGAGCTGTTCTTGTTGAGTGAGGCCTGGCACTGCTGGCAGCTAGGCAAGTGACTTCTAGGGGTCTTAGGCTCCCCTGAAGCAACTGGGCAGCTGCAGGAATCCAGCACACAGGTACCAGCAAGCAGATCTCCTTTTGGTGTGTGGCAAAGGGGAAATGCAGCCTTGTCCTGTGGCCTCCCTGGGGACATGGCAATGGAAAAATCTCCTGAGTGGTCAATCCAAGTTTATGAGAGAGTGAACCTGTGCCGAGGACACCTGAGTTCTCAGATCTGTCCACTTCCTTGCACATCTTTCCCTGCCTTCCATTCAGTGAGGCAACCAACAGACCCCTGGAACTGAGAACAAGGGCTAGGCCTTAGGTTCTTTCTGGTTCTTGGGATTCTTGGGCATTCATTCTAAGAAAGCCCCACATCCCTTTGCTACAGATTTTTCTGCACAGATATGGGTCTAGTGGGTGAAACAAGAGAGAGCAAGAAATCCTGGACAGTATTTGCTTTGCTACTTGAAACCTCTCCAGCTGCCTGTAACTTGTGGGGGATGTGGTGCCTTTCTTGTGGACAGACTCCACATCTGCTGCAGAGTGCCTGGAGGCTGGAATGTGTTGTGTGAAGGAGCAAACAGATCACTGCTCACACTCAAGTTCAAGAAGTACTAAATGAAAGCAAAGAAGGGGACTTTTTAAGGCTTTGGGGCATATATTTCACCATGAAGAATAAGTTATGAGTAGCTCTGAGACAGTAGCAGTAACTCCATAAAAGCAGAAATGACAGGAGACACAAGAAGAAATAGGAACATATGCAATACATAAGTCTGTCTCTCCCCCCACTCACTGTCCCAGGAATTCACATCATATCTGTAAACAAGACTTCTAGTGACCCTCAGGAAACACATCCCCTCCTCCCTTGTGATAGAATTGATGACTTCCTCCAACCCTAATAACCCCAGATTCTTAGCCTCCCTTGCAGTCAGGAGTGATGATCTGAACATATTCTAGCCAAAGGGATGAAAAGGAGGTGTCCTGAGCAACCTCTAGAAATTTCTAGAAACCTTCCCTAAGTGATGCTATTCCCCTGGGCCCTTCCATCCTGCTGCTTAGAATGAGGATGTCACCATCTGAAACCATGAATTTCAGAGCAAAGCTGGTAAAGTTTGGGGGTCTGGCCCATGTATCTGTCACAGACAAATGTATGTTACTGTGTGTCATTTGTGCGAAACAAGAACAAAGTTTGTGTTGCTTAAGCTACCATGATTTGGGGTTTTCTGTTACTCATGAATAAACATAATCCTGATGACTAACTCCTCAAAAAGAGAGACCTATGGTTTTGGTCAACTGCTCTCCTTCTTGCCCAGTGAAAGAGAAATGGTAGAATCAAGTCACATCACAAACAGCCCTGGGTATTTGTGGGAAGGGAATATTTTTATCCAATTTTCTCTGGATCCTCAATCTGGGGCCCATGAAGCCTGTACATGCTAAAGAAGAATTTGTGAGGGTCCAAGAACAAGCTGAAATTTGATGCAACATTTTGTGATGATGTGTGCATATACATGTGCATTTTCAGGGTTTATGAACTGCAAAGATACCCCAGAAGGTATCCATGAATCCTCTAGTGATATCACTGTAGGAGGAATAAAAAGAAATTCAGGAGGAATACCTTTATAGGCCACCATTCCTAAGGATGTCAGATCTTCCCAGGGATCCCTTTTTACCTGAAGACGAAGGTACTTCTGGATTTGAGGACTCATGGAACACACGGTCTTTCATCTTCTCCAGGGTCTCATGGGTTGCTGGTCCTCCAACTCCATGCTCCTCCCAAGGTGATATGGATTTCTCCTCTCCTGCCAATAATGCATTGCATAGTGTGTTCATGACTGTTTTCTCTTCTAGGACCCTGGAATGCTCTGGGTTTGTGGAGCCCTTCTCCAGAGCCATAGTAGCCTCTCCATCCAGAATGACTCTTCCCCTGGGGCTGGCTGCTGAGTCTGGTTTTGCATTTTTCATTTTCTCAAGAGAAGTCAGAATAGTTTCTGCATTTGAGGATTCTCTGTCTTCTGAAGGAATGATAAATTCAAAACTTCTGGGTCGTGGCTTCACTGAATGTAGATATACTTCAGATTTCTTGGATTCTTTCCTTCCTGGAGCCCCGCTGGATAACCCCTGGAGTCTTCCTGCAGAGCTGGCATTCCTGCGGAGCTGGGCACTCTTCCTAATCTCCTTTTCCCCTGGCAGCTGGGCAATGGCCAGGCTTCTTTTGGAGGGCAGCCCTGTGCTCCTGGCCAGAAGTTTTCCCTGCACGTCCAGGATCTCAGGGCCCTTCTGATCCCTCCGTTTGCTCTGAGACTTCTTCTGGGGCCCCCTCCCTGCCTCATGCTGGCTGGACGGCAGGCTGGCTGCCCCCCCACCATTTTGCTGCTGCCCATCACCTTCTGGGCCATCTGGTTCCTTCTGGCTCTTGAGCTTATTTTCTCCAGGAGAAGACACTGTGGATGTGTCGGTGCCACTGTCTTGTGCTGGATATTCTGAAAAGACAAACCAGATGCAAGAATGAAGTTGTCCCACCCTGAGGGCCGAGGGTTAGTGGGTGGAAGAGAGAGAGGGGATCCCATTCAGCATCACAGAAGGCAAAGTGTTGAACATGCTGGACAGCAGTATTCCAGTACCACTAGTAAGAACACTCACATGATCTGCTGTGTTTTTCTCAATACTACTTTTCAAACTTTTTAAGCAGAAGAATTTATTTCAACTAAAATCTTACATAAAACTCCAAAACACAGAGAAATAAAAAACTATGGTTTATTGGTATAAGATTGTGTTACTATAGATGTACAATATTCACTTTATGAAATCAATTAATAAAAAAGAATTAAGGTATTTGGCACAAAAATTTGAAATCAGAACTTATAAAAGAGCCTGTATTTTTCTTTTGTTGCATAAATTAAAGAAAATCCTAATTCACACAGATAAGTATAAATGGTGATTTTAAAAAAAGTTTGCCTAGAAATTTCAGGATACTGTTAACTATTTATAAATGATGAGAAAGCCTTACTTATAAGGTCTACATAAGGAAATAAAGATAATATGTACTCAGCACCTTACTTTTGGCTTGAAGAAGATTTTATCAAAATTAAAGTTTGTTGGGGGCTGTGGGTAGAGCAAGTTCTTAGGAGCCATAAGACCCGGGTTTGATCACCAGCACCACACACATGCACAAACACAAATTTAAGTTCTTTATAACAGTTTGCTGGTTGGCTTTCTTGAAATATTTAAGTTTCCAAAACTGGCTCATGAACAGGTAAGAAACCACAAAGATGCTAATACTCAGATTTTAGAACATGAGAAAGTAATTTAAAAATTCTACTCATTAAACTCTACCAGATCATATTATAGTTTAAGTTCTATTACTCTTTCAAAGATTAGAGAAATTTTATGTCATTTAAACTGTCTTCCTCATAGAAATACCTGGAAGGGATTTCTGATGTAGTCTTGAAGTTTAGAAATAGAGGAAAAATTCAAACACCAAAAAGTATTTCTTTAAACCAATCATGTATTAGGCCTTCTCCTATCACAAAAAATCTTTAAATGTAGAAATCAAATAGGCCACATTATTAGATCATAATAAAATCAGAAAGTTACTACAAAAGAATAGCAGGAAGAAAGCAAGAGAGAAAAGGAAAAAAGGAAGAAGTAAAGAGAGATGGAGATGAATTCCTCTTGAGAATTTTTTTAAAACCCTGTGTTAAAAAAGGGAATTAGCTGGGTGCTGTGGTGCATACCTGTAATCCCAGCTTGGAAAACTGAGGCTGGAGGATTGTGAGTTCAAAGCCAGCCTCAGAAACTTAGTGAGGCCCTAAAAAACTCAGTGAGACCTTGTCTCCAAATAAAATTCAAAAAAGTGCTGGGGATGTGGTTCAGTGGTTAAGCAGCTCTGGGTCCAATCACTGGTATAAAAAAAAATAGAAATTAGGAACTGAAATTAGGTGGATAGCAATGAGACTATTATGCACGAACCTTGTTGGCATGATTGGTTTGCATACCCTTCCTGCTATCCCAAAGATACCTGTCTGCAAATGAGTGCTAACTGCAAATGGATTGAAGAGTTCTCCAAGAACAGGTACTCCAATGCTCTTTCTCCTGATTCTGACCTAGTCAGAATCTCAATCTTTTTTTAGAGCCATTAATAATCTGAGGGCACTTTACCAACCCAGCTACAGAGGCCAGAGAGGGACAGGATGTGATTGACCCAAGTTGCCTAGGCTGCGGTAGATCAGGGTCTAGTCTCAGGCCAGAGAACTTTGGTCTGAAGGCAGCTTCCCTGCTCCTGCCAGCAGCCAGCAATCAACACTGAGCCAGGATGGGGCCTGGACCACTTACCCTGGCCAGTGGCCTTGTGCAGCTCTTCTGCCAGGAGGCGCTGGTTGATGGCACGCAGAACCTTCAGGGTCAGTTGTACAGCGTGTTTCTCCCCGTAATGGATGATCAATAGGTTGGCCAGCTTCACTGGCCTGGCCATCTGAAGATGGCCCCGGGGGATCCGGGAGTGCTCCTTCTCCAAGTTGGTATTCTGCAGCTTGAACTTGAACTTCTCGAAGTCATAGGGCACCAGTTCCTCCAGGGTGTTCAGCAGATGGTCACTAAGGGTCTTGTCCATGGCGCTGATCAGAAGAGACTGGAGCCAGCTGTCTGGTTTTTGGTAGTAGAAGCAGCCCCCTGATCTGGAACCTGAGGATGAGGAAGTAGCAGCTTGTGAAATAACTGAAAGGCTCAGGAAATGCTTGGTGTTTTCGAGGGAACTGAGATTCAGGATGAGGGCGTGGCCAGTGTCTAAGCTGTGGCGTCCTCGCAGACTCAAAGACTTGTCCAGTGCAGAAGGTTCCATCTTGCCATCCATTTGGTGCCCAGACTCTCAGCTTCACTCCATGATAGATGGCAGAGAGGTGGACAAGTCTATCAGGGAGCCTCTGGGGTTGGAGTCCAGACTCTGCATCTGTTTTCTCTTGCTCCAGGACCTCAGGATGGAGGAGAGGTGGGGACGAAGAGCCAGGCTGAGGGTCAGCATCTTTGGCCAACGGCTCCTGTCCTGACTCATGGAGTTCATGGACCCTTTGGGGCCAATGGAGAGGGAGGGAGAGGTAGCAGGTATAGCACTGCAAGCTTTTCCCTGGGTGCTCAAGAAAGCTGGTGAGGCTGGAAATAAATATTGAGGTTACCAATAAATATTGTAAACACTATCACCCCAAATACCCTACATACCATAAATACTAAGAATGCAATATTATTCTAAGTAATTTCAGTATGATCATCACATCCAAGAAAGCTAACTTTGTTTTACAAGAATCAGTCCATGATTCAAATTTCCCCAGTTGTCTTGATGATGTCCTTTGTAGCATTTTCCCCCAACTCGGGGTCCAGAGATCATGCACTTTGTTCAGTTGTCTGGTTTTTCTATTTTCCTTTTACCTGCAACATTTCCCCACTTCCTCAGTCTTTTTTCTCTTTTAAGACATTGATTTTTAAAAAGTCTGTTTTTACCACCAGAAGAATGAGAAATTATACTCCATTTATATATGATGTGTCAAAGTGCATTCTACTGTCATGTATAACTAATTAGAACAAAATTTTAAAACTTTAAAAAAGTCCATTTCAAGCAAAACATCCATAAGTTCAGATCTGTTTGCTTTTCTCTTCATAAGTCTGTTAAGGGTAATATCCAAGCACCTTCAAGATCTCTCCCATGTACGAGGATATTTTTTCCTTATGATTAATAAGTGACCTGAGTGTGTGTCTTCTCTTACATTCTTTCACCCAATAGCTTTTGTAGTCATTGAATGTCCCTTCCTAAATCAACTTTCATAATGGTATTTGCAAACAATGACTATGACTGAATTAGCATTATTTGCATATTTTAGTTTAAACTTTCTGTCCACCCCATGAAATTTTTGGATTAAAAATATTTGTGGCAACAGGGGATGTAGCTCAGAGGTAGGGTTCGTAGCTAGCATTCCTAAGACCTTGGGTTCAATTCCCAACACTGAAAAAAAAAAGGATGTTTTGTGGACAATTTAATCTTTCAATAGCATTTATTCTGTGCCAAGCACAGCTTCTTCATAAACACTATCTGCTAAGACCTCTGTGGACCCTGCAGGGTTGGGTTCATCTTCCCACTTGCCACCAGGTATCTGTTTCAGAACTTGCTCAGAAGTAGAATGCAAACTCACTCTGTTAAACCACCTCTCAGCATTGTCTCCCTGAACAGTAGTAGCTTAGTATTTTACTATTTGACACTTCTCATAGATGTCACTTTTTCAACTGACCACTGAAGCTCAGAATGAGCCATCCCACAGGTCAGTTTCAATATCTGACACCTTCCCAGTGTGTGAGCACCTCTGGGTGTAACTCTCCTGGCATCAGGCTCTGATGGGTGTTGGCTGGCAGAATTTGACTTTTTGCCCAATGGTCGTCCATGTGCTTCACACTTCACAGAGTGCTCAGTGCTTCATGTTAGCCCTTGGGTTTGTCACACCTAGTCCAGTGGATCCTAATGAGAAGGAAACCTCCAAACACAACATTCTTCCTAAAAATATGGATGAATTCCAATGAAAATATAGGGTGCCGATAGCAGAAGTTCAAAATCCTCAGGTTAGTCCAGAGGGTGTTGACTGTCTTGCTGCGAACAGTGCCCTGAACCAGAATTTGGAAGGCTGCCACCCAGCATCTCCCAGGTATCCTCCTACTGCTAGACAGAAATGATGAGGTTGTGCAGTGACATGCAGGGTGTGGTAGGTTCCTGGGATTCCTGACCCTATCCTGATGGGTCAGGAACTCCTCTGAACTGAGCAGGGTAAGGAATGGGGGTTTCCAGCCAAAAACAGGATATTTTGCAATTGCAACACCACTTTTTGCAACAGGGGCAATTTTGAGGCAGACTTCTGAAAGGCAACATTTTGATGACATTTGGGCCTTTCTAGATGAAGAAAGGCTCACAAAAGTTGTTTTTGAAGATAGAATTATAGCCCTTGTAATGTATTTTATTTGATTTAGCAGTAAAAATTGAGTGATAACAGGGTCTTTTCTTGCTCTTTTTCACCAGATGTGTGACTCTGTTTGGAGTTAACATGATAAATCTAAATTCAACACGCCTGTTCAAAAGATCTGCCTTCTGCTCATATTCTAAGCAATGCACTGCTCAGACAATCTGACCTTGTCACTTTCTATGGCATTCATTTCTATATCATTTTAATTATTTTTGTGGTGTTGGGTTCAAACCCAGGACCTACACCTGCTAGGCAAGCATTCTACTACTGAACAATATCCCTAGCCCCATTTTAGGATTTTTTTTTCAAATGAATATTATATTACTTTTACTATAAGAAAAATATAGTTGTTAAAAGTCATTTATAATTAGCTTAGCCTCTAAGGGAATATCTGTCCTATCCCCCAAAGCATCATGATAAAGGAGGTTTATGGTATTTAAATAAAACAACTGTTATTGAGAGAATGGAAAAAAACAGTTGAGGTCATAGAATATTTCTTGTATTGATCTGGAGCTGAGAATAATGAGTCCCACTATGGTTCAAATTCCCCCTCTCATGATATATTTAATTTGGGGATTCTGAGAGGGCAACCATTAAAGTGTAAGGTAATTTCTAGGCCTTGCTTAGAGTTACTCAACAGCTTCTCAAGGGTGAGAAAGCTGGTAAATGCTCTGAGGTCATTCACAATTTATGTACTAGCTGGCTCCTTATCCCAACACAGTTCTTCACTTTAGCATTGAGGTTGTGTTTTGCACAGTGCTTGATAAATAAAAAAATCCAGAACCTAAAAGGTTAATGAGTTTTTTTAATATTTATTTTTTAGTTTTTTTTAGGTGAACACAATATCTTTATTTTTTATTTTTATGTGGTGCTGAGAATTGGACCCAGTGCCTCACGCATAAGCGCACTACCACTTGAGCCACATCCCCAGCCCCAGTTAATGAGTTTTTAAAAGACTAAATTTCTAAATGTTTCTGTGCCAAAAGGGATTAGTCAAAGGTCAAAATATGCCTATCCTGTACAAGGTCCTGGGTTCAATCCCCAGGGAAGAAAGAAAAAAGAAAGACAAACAAAACACAAATTGATACTCTCAAACAGCCAATTCAAAATGGCCAAAACAAAATGGTGGTCTTTAAATATCCAGACCAGGTGATAGGGCATGGGCAAGGGTCCAGAGTTAGGTGGGTATATAGGCCATTCACTGCAGCTGAACCTGACACAGGCTGTCAAAACACAACTACAACTCTCATAGTGTCTTTGATGTAGTAAACAGTAGGCCTTGCATTTTACACAATGCTTTCTTCTAATTTCCACTGAACTCTATAAAGAAGATACTTTAAAAATTTTTTTTAATAGACGAGGAAAGCTTGGCTTAGAGGTGGTGTGACCAACATATTTGTATGGGACCAAAACATAGTCTGCCCCATTTTAGCACTGGAGGGCCCTCATTGTAGGAACTCCTCCCAACCTGAGAAAACTAGAACAGGCAGCCATCTCTGGAGAGGTTAACTAACATGCTTAAAACTTAGCCAGAAGGGACAGTCACCGCCATTCACTTCACTCATATTTATTGAGCACCTGCCATATGCCAGGTACCATTCTAGATACTCTGGGCACAGAAGTGAATAAAACCAAGCCCCTTTCAGAGCTCACATTCTTACAGGAAAGTGTGAACAGACAATAAACAAACATGCTACACATTAGGTAGTTATAAGGAAGTTGAAAAACTATACAAAAGAAACAGTCACGAGCCAAAAGGCTGGGATAATGAAATAAGCCCCTGTGCACAGTAAGCTGTGACCCTTTTGTAGCAGAGCATGTTGCTGCTCTATTCTTGTGCAAGTTTCCACAAACCCCGCCATGAGATCCTGATAAACCCACAGAAGCAGAACTTTTACACAAGATGGAACTGTTACCAGGGGAAAGTCTAAATAAACCCTCCAGCTTCTTAATCAATTTTTAAAAAATCACCAACTTTGGAGGTCCCAGAGTTAGGCATTTATCATATTCACAGCCCAGTTGTGCTATGGCAGTGGGGTAGGGAGCTGGAAGGCCAGAGAAAGTGCCGAGAGATGGCATGTGAGACATATGACTTATTGGGGAAAAGCTTACAAGAGACTAGCGATTGCTCCAAGGAGAGTTCAGTGGTGACAGATGGAACACACAACACTCCTGTCCCTCCCTCTAGGTGCTTTGCCAAGCAGTGCCTTCTTTACTTCGTGGAGTTTTGTCCAGTGATGCCTGGCTTGATGAGTGACACATATCCTTTCCACAGTGCCCTCAGTTCTGCCCATGTCATCTCTGAGAGAGGAGTTTTATACATTAGGCTGCAGAAGCAGTGACATCATCAGCACTACCTTGCTTAGTTTACTTGTGTGACCAGCATCCTAAGGAGCAATTGTCCTGATGTACATGCAAGAAAGTAGCTTTCTGCAGATAAAGCTAACTTGCCTTAGGTCCCAGAGTGCATAAGGGAAAGCCAGTGTCCTTCAAGATAATATGTATCTAGATATTCCAATCCAGGCTTGCTCTCATTGTTCCCTTATTTTGACTGGATTATTGAGAACAGAAAGGAGACATTCAGGGATATGGTGTTTTACTGTCCCCCTTTTCTTTAAGGATGATATAGCCATATATTAGTTTCCTATCAGCTTGGTTGTGATTAACAACCTCTGATGTATGGGTTGTGACGATAATGGTTGCCTGGGTTACTCTTCAGGGATCTGAAGGTAGCTTTTGCTGAAAACATTGACTCCTCACTTGGACCTGAAGATGTCAGATGGGTGAATGAAATGAGATCTCTGTGTTCACATTATGTCTCTCCCCTTTGCTGCCCTAACTTTTGGGTCAGATTCTATTTGGCTCTGCATTCGGATGTGTTGGCTGTCCATTGGAGCAGGGGTGTGTTTTCTTCTACCCCATTCTTCAGCTTTTTCAGCAGCTGAAGTGGCCAAAGCACCCAAAGTCTTTTATCCTTATTATAAGGCCCAGACCTTGCCACATAGACAGGATGTTTGCACAGGGTAATGGGCCAGCTGCAAGAGTAACTCAGGAGTTCCTAGGACAAACTGACTGACATCTGGTGATGCGAGTCTCACACAAGAAGAAATATATTTTGGAACCATGCCCCTGGCCAATGGAAAATTACCAGACCCTAATCTACCCCAGAAAATCATAAAAAGCTCTCATTTCCCTTTGTCCAGGGAGCAGCTGGACCCTCAGTCAGTACTATTCCCTTCAGTAGAAGCCCCAATTAAAGACTTGTCTATTTCCACTCACTGGACTTCATTTCTAATATCACCTAGTCAAAAGTTTTCCTCTCTGTTATCAGAATAAGGGGGTTAGTGAGTGCAGGGAAAGCCCTTTGTGCTTCAACAGAGACCTAAAGGAAGTGGGGGAGAGTGAGTCACAAATTCAATTTGGGAATAAGCAGTCTTCATCTATTCATAGTGATTGCAAAGGCCCTGGGTTTACAGTGTGCTTAGAGTTTGAGGAAGCGTAGTATGGCTCATGAAGCAGGAGTGAATGCAGGGGTTACAGATGGAACTGGAGCCAGTTCAGTTAGGGCTTCCAGGCCACCCTAAAGATTTGGCTTCTCCTCTCAGATGAAGGAACACTGAAGAGTTTCACTAGCAGTGACATGATTTGACATGTTTAAAAGAAAAGCTCTCACTCTGTAGGAAGAAGAGACAGTAGAGGAGAAAAGATGGAACAGAGAGAGGAAAAAGCAACCTGCTGCCATAGTGTAAGACAGGGGTTGTAGGACCTTTAACCAGCCTGGTAGCAGGAGTCAGATTCTGGATAATCCTGAAGATGGAGCTGACATGATGTGGATGGTTTGGATTAGATACGAGGGATGTAAAGAGGTATTGTGAAACCATTTCTTTTGGGAGGATCATATAAAGGATCTTTTATGCTACCTTAAGGAGTCCCTGTTAAAACCTGAAGGCAACAGGGAGCTTTCATTGATCTCATTCTCAACTCTGTCCAGCTCTCCTACTTATCCCAACCCAGGTCTTCCACCAAGGGCTCTTCTCACCTGAGAAACATGTTAGTAATTGCACTTCCCAAGGGACAATCTAAAACCTGAGAAGGATAGATGGAGGGGCAGGAAGCTAGCCTCCCAAAGCAGGTGCTGCCGGTGGGCCTGACCCTGCTGAGGGGCTGCAGTAACTGGACTTGGAATATGAACCCCCTACACTTTCATCAAATGAGGGTTCTCTTGCAATGATAACGTCAAGTAAGGGGCTTTATAAAGTGCTATACACTTTATATGACTTATTCTGATTGTTACATCTAGGTAGAAATTAAGTGTTCATTTTACTCATTCAACTTACTGTTTCAGAATTTTATAATAACTTTTTCCTACCGATACTTATAGGGACCACTCCAGCCAGGTTTTGGGCATACAGTCTCTGACACCTAAAGGGCTTCCAGTTCAGTGAAGGAGGCAGAAAAAGAAAAAAAAAACCCAATTGCTCTCTTCCTTTGAGGTTCCTCTACTTAACCCTGTCCTTTAAGATGCTTCTCCCTGTCCTGTGCTTCGGTCATTGCCACGCATCATCCTGTTTCGAAACTGCTTGTTTATGGGTCTGGAAGCTGCGCAAAGTGGTAGGAAAAAAGATTTAGGAGCTGCGTGACGTGAGCTGGGTAACCGGCTCCTTTGAGCTTCCGTTTTCTGTCAAACGGGTTGATTCAAGAGTTTAGAAAAGATTAACAAAAGTGCCTGACCTCTGGGGAGTAGTCCCTGCCTTGGCCCTCGGAGTCCGTGGGCTGGCACAGAACCCAGCCCTGAGATGCCCCCGCCTGCACCTCCTGAGCAGGCGTCAGCCCAGACAAGCAAGACCCAACCCACGCATGGTCCATGCCCCGCTCCTTTAGGAAAGGGGAGGCCCGGGCATCTCCTGCCCAGCGGGGCGGAAAGCAAGCTGGCGGTGCGAATGGACCAGAACTCGCCTGGTCCGCGCAGCACCTGCGCTGGCGACGCAGAACTACTTCTCTCCAGGGGCGCAGACCTAGACCTGATTGACAGGCTAGATAGCCAGTAGCTGCTGCTTTCTAGAGCCGCCTCGCAGCGCTTGTATCCCGGGCACCAGGCCGGAAGTGGAGGGAGCTTGGCATTGGTTGGGAGGGTTCGCGGAGAGGGACTTCCCGGGCTGTCGGAGCCCACCGGCCCCCAAAGGACTCCAGCCGTAAGCACCCTCCTTCCTTGGCCGAGCACCCAGCGGAGGACGGACGCGCCACGCAAGATCCTGGCCCCACGGCGTTTATCTGGTAGGGTGGAGAGAAGCATTAACCATAAAGAGGTAAACAGTGATGTCCAGTTATGACAAGAGCTGTGAAAACAAATGGATCATGAAACTCAACAACAGCCCCGCAGTGTTCTCCCAAACAGAAAACAGGATGAGAAAGCAAGGGTTCTCAAACTCTGCCCCTGGGAACCCTAGAGCAGAGATGCTTAAATTTTCTTTCATAATTCTTTTTGAGCAATCTTTTAAAACGCTTTTAACTGTAGACATAATGGTTTTTCCCAGGAAAGGGCCGGTGCAGCTGCAGCTGCAATTTTTAATACTAGCTTGGAGAGTTCATGGACTCCCAGGACTACTTAGGGGTTTCTAGCCATAGGACCCCACCCTCTAATATGTTAAAACCAAAAGAGACACTGTTTAGCCCCCCCGCCAGCACAGGCTTCATAAATGAAGGTTCAGCTCCGTGACAAATCCAAAAAGGGAGTTTGAATTAAAGAGACAAACTCTAATTACCTTTAAACCAGCTCCAGGACGGCTTCTCCTACCTCCAGCCTCAAGCTACCTATTAGAGTAGCGAGGTTTACTGAAGAGGCCAGAGAGAGAGAGAGAGAACACGCCAGGGAGTGGACTTTTATTGGGGAACAAAAAATACTGGGGAAAAATCCCATCCAATCAAGATTAAGGGGGGGCAGTGTCCCAAGGTCAGGTGAGACGACTGGGTCTTCAGGGGTTGTGGCCAGGCAGGCCTCCACGCGGACAAGCCCTCGGACCTGAGAAGGCTGGGGAAAGCTCTGGACACAAAGATGTGTCTAGGCGCCTCTTGCTCAGCCAGGGAGGTAACTCGAATCACGTGCCAGATGGCCTCCCACAGCACTGCTGTTTAATTGCTTTACTTACTGGATCTTTAAGAACAGCAAAGCCTGCTTGCCTGGTCCTGGGACACGGCATGTTTCTAGATGCAGACAGTATTGACTAGTTCTGAGAGAAGCTGGTTTTGAGGGCTGGTTGTAGGCATTTGGAAAATTGATTGGAGTAACTAGGAAACAAACTTTTAAAAGGAGGATTCTATGCACAATAGCAGCAAAACCCATAACTAGAAATAAATCAATACGAAATTCACAAGACTTATGGAAAGAAAAGCACATAGCATTACAGAATAAAAGAAGTCCCAAACCATTGAAGAAATATATCATAGTCCTGGATGGAAGAGCCAGTATCATAAATATATCAAGCATTCCTAAAATAATCAACAAATCTTTGCAACCCAAGTTAAAATCCTAACAAGATTTTTAAAAATAAGATTTAACAAATTGACCCTAAATTCATAACCAAAAAAATTGTGAAAAAGATCAATGGTGGGGTAAAGTATCATACCAGATGTAACATACTGCAAAAATACAGTAGTTAAAAGTGGTGCGTTTATAAGAATGGATATACAGGTAAATGGAAACAAAAGCATCCATAAAATATGTGTGAATGGATTTATCTTATACCAAAGATGATATTTAAAAGCCCAGGGGAAAAGGAAGCCAAATTTATAAATGGTTTTGGGACTGCTGAGAATCCTTCTGGAATATACACACTTCTGTCTCACCATGTACAAAAAAGTTGACTAAAATTATTAAAGAAATAGAAAGTGTAATGTGTAAATTTTTTTTTATGATCTTGCAGTGTGGAAGATATTTCTAGGTGGACGTGGAGGCAAAGGCCTATAATCCCAGTGACTTAAGAGGCTGAGGCAGGAGGATTTCAAGTTCAAGGCCAATCTTGGCAATTTGAGACCCTGTCTCAAAATAAAAAATAAAAAGGTCTGGGGATGTAGCTCAGTGGTAGAATTCTTGTCTAGAATGCACAAGGCCTTGAATTTGATCCCCAGTACCACAAAAACAAATTAGTAAAGCATTCTATTTTTTAAAAATGTTCAGAGGACATAAACAGGCGATTCACAATAGAAACACAAAATGCCATTAGGTATTAAAAGATGCTAAGTCTCCAAGTAATCAGAGAAATGAAATCTCAATAGCAAGGAGATATAATTTTTTACCCATGGTATTGGCACAAATTAATAAGGTTGATAAACATAGCTTTCATGAGCATGTGGGGATACAGGCACTTTAGTATCCTATGGTAGGAGTTAAAGTTGTGAAGCTTTTTTGGAAGGCAATTTGGCAATATTATTCAAACTTGAAAATGTATATGCATTCTGGTTTAGTTTTTTCATTTCTAGTACTCTATCCTAAAGAAATTACCAAATGAACACTAGTATGCGTATCTGAGGTGTTCACGGAAGTGTTGGTTATTAGAGCAAAAGATATAGAAACAATCTAAATACACATCAGCATGGAATGGTCAGTACAACCATGATTCATCCACACTGCATATTGCACAGTTGGTAAGAATAAGAAAGTCCTTGATTGGGCCTAGATAGATATCACAGGCACACTGTTACTTTTTTTTAAATATGGAAAATATGCATAGGCTGATACATACATATAATTTATACATATAGCTATGTTAAGCACATCTGAAGAGATTAATAGGATGCACAAACAACAAAACCCTCTAGAGAGGGGGAATTTAGGTGTGGGGGGATAATTTTCTCATCTTATTTGTGTCTAGGATACTTAATAAGTTTTGTCAAATATAAGTCTACAAGGAAATATGAACTAACTTTTCAAAACAGAAGCAGAATGAACCTCATTTTCTAGTGAATGCAGTAAAAAAAAAAATCTATAAGGAAAAATTTCTTCAACATCTGGACCAGTTGAACAATTCTCTAATACAAGCAAGACTTTATAGCCTTATGGAGGAGTTTATGCTTTATTATTAGGGCAATGGGGATCAAAGAAGAAATAAAATTAAGAACTGCAATAATAAACTATTTTGAAATAGGAGAATATTACATAAAATAATTTAAGGATGTAACTAAAGTTACATAGCATGCTTTTTTTTAAAAAAAAAATCAAACAACAAAGAATAAAAATATACCAATTTTTGAAAGTTTATTATGTTTAAGACCTGCATTTAAATATATTTCAGTTAGTGTGTGTGTGTGTGTGTGTGTGTGTGTTTTACTGGGAATTGAACCTAGGGTCTTGTGCATGCCAGTCAAGTATTTTACTACTGAGCTATGCCCCTAGCACCCTCATTTACTCTTTATACTTATACTACTTTATGAGGTGGGTACTGATGTTTGCACTTTTTAAAAGTGATCAGGAATATATCTAGAATTATCTATGCAGTGTTCTATGTTCATGGTTTCCAAGATCTATTTGATATCTTTCTTCGATTTTGTAAATATTAATTTTAAATATTTACTATACACAAGGCATTTTAGGGTGAAGAGATGAATTATAGATGTTCTCTACCTTGTGAAAAATCCATTCATGTGAGTTGCCGATGTGTGTACATTGGAAGGGCAGGAGAGGATGCAGGTTGGAGTCTGATTGCAATCCAAATGAACCATGATGTTTAGTGTCAAAAGCAAGATATAAACAAAGCACCATGGGAACACAGACTAAAGTGATGCTGACCTGGGGTGCAAGAAGGAGTTAATGCAGTACTCATTGCCACACTTTAAGGCCATGTTGTGAAGACCTTTCCAGCTTGAGAAATTTATGCTTTATTATTATGATGGTGGGGAGCCCACTGAAAGCTATGTGTGTGCATATGTGAAGATTTTAATTTTTTGATTTCTATTTCATTTTTCCCCTCAGATAGGGAACTTCTTGACTAAAGGGGAGAAGACATTGGGCTGGGGTTGTGGCTCAGTGGTAAATTGCTTGCCTAGCACGTGTGAGACACTGGGTTTGATTCTCAGCACCATATGTAAACAAACAAATGAATAAAGGTCCGTCAATAACTAATAAAAATTATAAAAAGGAGAGAAGACACATTTCCAAATTGCTTTCCATAAAATATAGAAATTCTTAGGTTGTCTTACCTGTGTAGGGATATTTGTGTCTATAAAGGTCTTAACAAAGGAAACTTTTTCCACAGCCAGGGTGCTTGTAAGTTTTCTCTCCTGAATGAATCTTCTGGTGCTCAATAAGTTACAGCTTCTTATCAACAGATTTTCTACCTTGAGGGCACTGGTGAGGTCTCTATTCTGAACTATTTTTCTTATGGGGAATTCTAAGCTTGAGAAGTTCTTCTAGTTGGAGTTCTGAGGCTTCTCTCCCTATAAAGGAGAGAAGCAATCTTTGTTAAGTCAGGGGGTTTTCCTGATTCCCCAAATGTTTTAATAGTCTTTTGTGTAAAATGGGACTATGAAGAGCATTCCCCTCTAAAGCAACAGTGCACAGTCCCCAGTTTTTTCTGCGTTGAAGAATCTTAATTTTCTCTCTTGATCTCAAAACCTGAGAGAAGAAAACTGAATAGCATATGTCAGGCTCTTCAAGAAGAAATAAAGTGAGGGGAAAAATAAAGATGTGCATTGTCTAACTAAAGGGAAAACAGAATCTCCTGAAGAGAATCCCAAATCTTTTCACTCTAAGAAATCCTAAGAGAGGAAAGGTAAACGTGGTCATTACGAGAGCAGTATAGAGCACTTGTCTAATGTGTGAGACCCTGGGTTCCATCACCAGCACTAAAGTAAAGTTATGAAACTATTTACCCTTATTACTTGAAGAGATTTTTTTTTAAATTAGGTTCTGAACTGAGTTGGCTGATAAGCAGCAAAACAGTCTTTATGTGCTTGTTTTAGTTGAAGTCTAGAAGTGGATTATCTTGATTTAAAAAAAAAAAAAAAAAAAACTTACCTGTTTCTCTCAGTCCAAAGACCACTAGTAGAATTTCATCCAGTTAGCTCTCCTGTTGCAACCTATCACTTCCTTCAGGTTATCATTTGCATCTTTTTTTCATGTTTCTTCCTCTTCCTCCTCTTCTCAGAGAAAGTTTACTGTCTCTAATAAAATATGGGTTGGCAATAGTGACTTAAGATCAAAATAGAGGAAACTATTTAAATATTAACATTACCAAACAATATTAGCAAGATAATTTGGTTAATGTTAATCCAAAGGAAAATATAAATTCCAGAGTATTTTATCAAAATATAGGAAGTGAAGCAAGATGCCTTATATTTTCATGGAGAAGAAGAAATTTTGTTTTCATTAGTAACAAAATGCATTTCAAATGAAATAACTAGATTAATAACAATATACATTTCAAATGCTAGATTTCAAAGTTGAGTGGGCTGGGGTTGTAGTTCATGGGTAGAGCACTTGCCTAGCTTATGTGAGTTCAATCCTCAGCACCACATAAAATAAAAAAATAAATGTATTGTGTCCATCTACAACTAAAAATATTTTAAATAAGAGTAATGTGGTATATGTAAGAGAAAACTTAAATCATAGATTAAAGGAAAGCTGAAGACATCTAAAAATGGAAAGAAACAAACTGGTGGAGAGTGGTAAGTAACAAAGGCTTGGAGTGACTGAAGACTGGAGAACCAGGGGATCTTAATATAAGAAGGAAGAGTGGTGTTTCAGAATGCTCTTGACCCACAGAGCTGACTTCAAAGTCTTAACATTGAACAGATGTCACTCTGAAAACCAGGTACAGACAACTGACCCCCTGAGAGTCAGGGAATCTGTAAGACCTAGGCAAAGCCTGAAAGCATTCCTAGAGTCCAGTACCCCTGTGATCTAAAACCAGGAGTGGTAGGAGTTCTTTGTCTGAGATCCAAATTTTTCTCTGTAACAGGAGCCACTTACAGGTGAGGAAAGAAAATATAAAAAGGTAGAATGTGTGATTATGAGAGCATACTTTTTACCAAAGCACTAAAGTAGCACTTTAAAAAAAATAAATATACCTCTTTAGCAGTCTTGGTCAATTTTTTTAAAAGCAAATAGTCTCCAAACATTCTTTTATTTATTTGTTTTTATGTGGTGCTGAGGATTACACCCAGTGCCTCACACATGCTACGCAAGTACTCCACCACTGAGCTACAACCCTAGCCCAGCATTTCTTTTTAAGTTTGTTCTTTTTAGATATACATGATAGTAGAGTATATTTTGACACATTATACATACATGGAGTACAACTTCCCATTCTTGTGGTTGTATGTGATGTTGAGTTACACTGGTTGTATATTCATATATGAACACAAGAAAGTTATGTCCAATTCATTCTACCGTCTTTCCCATCCCCATCCCTTCTCCCTTCCCTTCATTCTGCTTTGTCTAGCCCAATTAACTTCTATTTCCCACCACCTCAATTATGAGTTAGCATCTGCATATCAGAGAGAACATTCTGCTTTTGGTTTTTTGGGATTGGCTTATTTTACTTAGCATGATAGTCTCCAGTTCCATTCATTTATTGGCATATGCCAAATTTCATTCTTCTTTATAGCTAAGTAATATTCCATTGTGTATATATACCACATTTAATCCATTCTTAAAGGGCACCTAGGTTGGTTCCATAGTTTAGCTATTGTAAATTGAGCTGCTATAACATTTATTTGGCTGCATCACTATAGTATGCTGGTTTTAAGTCCTTTGGGTATATACCAAGAAGTGGGATAACTGGGTCAAATGGTGGTTCCGTTCCAGATTTTCTGAGGAATCTCCATACTGCTTTCCGTAGTGGTTGCACCAATTTGCAGCCCCATTAGCAATGTATGAGATTACATTTCCCCCACATCCTCATCAACATTTATTGATAATTGCCATTCTGACTGGAATGAAATGAAACCACAGTGTAGTTTTAATTTGCATTTCTCTAATTGCTAGAAATGTTGAACATTTTTTCATATATTTGTTGACTGATTGTATTTTTTCTTCAGTGAAGTACCTGTTCAGTTCTTTTGCCCATTTATTGATTAGATTATTTGGTTTTGGGTGTTAGGTTTTTGAGTTCTTTATATATCCTGGGAATTAATACTTTATAAGAAGTGCAGAAGATTTTCTCTCATTCTGTAGGTTCTGTCTTCATACTTTTGATTATTTCCTTTGCTGTGAAGAAGATTTTTAGTTCAATAGGATCCCATTTATTGATTTTTTTTTTTTGCACCAGGGATTGATCTTATGGGCACTCAATTACTGAGCAACATCCCAAGCCCTTTTTTAAAAATTATTTATTTATTTGTTCTAATTTGTTATACATGACAGCAGAATGCATTTCAACTCATAGTACACAAATGGAGCACAACTTTTCATTTTTCTGGTTGTACAAAAGTAGAGTCACACCATTCGTGTCTTCATACAGGTACCATCTCATCATACCCACTTCCCTTCCTCTCCTTCCCCTTTGCCCTATCCAAAGTTTCTCCATTCCTCTCATGCTCCCCTCACTCCCATTATGGATCATCATCCACTTATCAGAGAAAACATTTGGCTTTTGGATTTTTGGGATTGGCTTACTTCACTTACCACAATATTCTCCAACTCCATCCATTTACCTGCAAAACCCACCCTTTTTTGTATTTTATTTATAGACAGGGTCTCACTGAGTTGCTTAGGGCCTTGCTAAATTGCTGAGGCTGGCACTGAACTCGAAATCCTCCTCCCTCAGCCTCCCAAGCTGCTGGGATTACAGGAATGAGCCACTGCACCCTGCTCCACTTATTGATTCTTGATATTACTTCTTGCACTTTAAGGGATCTTGTTGAGGAATTTGGTTCCTAAGCTGACATGAAGGAAAGTTGGGCCTATACTTTCTGGTAGTAGGTGCAGGGTCTCTGGTCTAATGTCTAGGTCCTTGATCCATAAATTTACACTTCTTAACACTTTAGTGGATTTGAGAACTGGATAGTAACAGACACACTTCCTGGAAAACAGACATACACATGCTATTTTGCAAAGAATATCAAAAGGTTTCCAAAATCACCAAACCCATCCTCTAGAACTGTGCTAATGTGGTAGCCACTTGGTAAAACTTAGCAACTCCATTTTAAGTATCCAGTAGTCACCATCCCAAAACATTCTACTGGAACAGTAGATTCTAAGATTTTCCTGATCTCAGGTTAAAGACCCCCCACCCAGATGAACCCTTTTAAATAGATCTGCTTGCTCATAATCCTATTCCCAAACACTAGCTACTCTATCTTTGGCATATAGGTAGGCCATTTGAAAGAAATGGAGGAGGAATATTAATGGTAATAACCCTAAAAGTTCATCCACCTGTAAGTACCCATTAATAGCCTAAAATCAAAGGGAACTTAGGTAGAAATCATTCTTACTATCAAGGTATGTGTAATTCTGCCAACATTTCTACACCAAATATTCTGCAATAGTTATTTAAGTGACTTTATTAAGTTTAATTAACTTTTTGGTTCTGGAATTGAACCTAAGGCCTTCAGTATAAAGTGGCCTTTTTGTGAGATTTGATGAGCCTTCAGGAATTTATTCTGTTTTACTAGTGCCTAATAATATACTGAATTCATACTCAGACTATGAGCCAGGCAATGTTCTATGCATTCTGCTTACCTTAGCTAGTTTAATCCATTTATGAGTTGGGCATAACATTACACCCTCAAAACAGAAAAGAGAACTGGCTTGGTGAGATTAAATAAATTGCTTGAGACCACGTAGTAAATGCCAGGGAGTAGTGGTTTTGAGATTGGAATTTATAGTCATCTTAAATAGAAACTGTCTAAAAACATCGAAATGGCCTAAGGGACTCAGGTCACAAGTCTCAACAAGGTTTTCCTGAAATGGACTTGTACGTGCTCGTGTGCTATGTGGCCTCTGGGTAGGCATTTATCATGACAGTTTGTGGAACTATAGTCACCTGAAATGAAACAAAGCAAAATTCTCAGTACTCTTCCACACAAACCCTATGCTCCGCAGCCCCCAGCACCTTTTACTCAGGGCAGCCCGAGCAGGCTAGCGGGGGTGACCCTGGGCAAAAGGCTAAAAAAGCCGGGTGTGCGGTGAGCAGCTTGGAGCGCGGGCCGGACGCCCAGCGTTCCTCTAGGCCGCCCCGCAGCGCAGTCAGACTCTGAATGTATCGACTACCTACGGCAGCGCGCCCCCAGTCCGCGCAGGCGCAGTAGTGGTGCTGCGCCACGGACTGCATCTCCCGGTAGGCTCCGCGCTGGCTGCTGCGCACCCAAAAGGGTGGTGACCCCCGGCGGCCGAGAGCAGCCCAGGAAGCTGGGGACTCGTTGGGAAAAGATATCCCGGGGCGCTTGTTAACGACTCAGATTCCTGGGTCCCGCCCTGACCTAGCTTGTTTCTAGATCAAGCGTGGCTCGAGGATTTACATTTCGACAAACTTTGCTGGGGAAACCTGACCCAGGTCACTCGCCGGCCACACCCACCTCCGGCTTCCCCGCTTCCAACTCGCAGCCCCGCCCACTCCGGGCCCAGCTACGGAGATCTCCCGGACTCGTCAGGTGGCCCAGCTTCCCGTCCCCAATTGGCCCCTAACTCATCCCGCCTCCGCGGGCGAATCTTTATTTTCTATTGGTCAGTGCTAAGTCTGTGCGAGACTTGACCCAATGGACACTAGAGTATGCAAAACATGACCCGTGCTTCGGCTCGAGGAGGGGCCGTTGGATTGTGACGTATAACTCGCGCGCTGAAACTTCCGGCGTGGGAGCAGAGGACTCAGTCTTGCGTGGGTGTGTGAGGGGAGAAAAGCGGTGGAGCTCCGGACCCGCTGCGGTCAAGCTGGGGGCCTCCGCCAGGATTCGGAGACCCCAGCCCCTTGGCTTCTGCCCACGCCATTTATCCTTGCACCCGGCGCCGTCCAAGGCAGGCATAGCTGGTTTCGGGGCCAAGACGTTCTGGGGGAATCGCGATGGCGTCGGTCCCGGGCTCTCAGGAACGCGAAGGGCTGCTGATAGTGAAATTGGAGGAAGACTGCGCCTGGAGCCAGGAGCTGCCCACGCCTGACCCAGGGCCCAGCCAAGAGGCCTCCCATCTCCGCTTCCGACGATTCCGCTTCCAAGAGGCCGCAGGTCCCCGGGAAGCGCTCAGCCGGCTCCAGGAGCTTTGCCATGGCTGGCTACGGCCAGAGATGCGCACCAAGGAGCAGATCCTGGAGCTACTGGTGCTGGAACAGTTCCTGACTATCCTGCCCCAAGAGATCCAGAGCAGGGTGCAGGAGCTGCATCCGGAGAGCGGCGAAGAGGCAGTGACCCTTGTGGAGGATATGCAGAGAGAGCTCGGGAGACTGAGGCAACAGGTGAGAGAAAGGGCTGTTTTATCCCCGGTTTGGCCCCGAGGACTGGTACATCTCGTTTGCCTAGTTCCCCAAATTTACTTGGTTGCTCTGGGTAGACCTTACATGGGAAAGAGGGGTTTTTGTGGTTTAGTCCGGAACATTCATTCTTAAGAATTCCCCCCTATGAACATGGTGAGCAGTGAAAAGTACCCTTTTACCACACGAAGGCAGTGCCTTAGCAGTAGTTTGTTAGAGTGCCATCGTTCAAATCCTCACTCTGCTGTTTACTAGCTTTGCGAATTTAGCAAGTTATTTGATCTCTTTGGGCCTCAGTTTGCCCCCTGATAAAATACTTTTGGGGGCCATTTTGAGGGTAACA
This sequence comes from Marmota marmota marmota, assembly GCF_001458135.2. Taxonomy (NCBI): domain Eukaryota; kingdom Metazoa; phylum Chordata; class Mammalia; order Rodentia; family Sciuridae; genus Marmota; species Marmota marmota. The sequence goes on along the minus strand of NW_026000185.1, from coordinate 6,230,374 downwards.
GGAGGAGTGGCATGTAAAGTTTTGATGACACTGATGGCTACCAGCGTATTATTTATTATTATTACTTATTTTTTAGTTGTTGATGGACACAGTATCTCTATTTATTTTTATGTGATGCTGAGGATCAAACCCAGTGCCTCACCCGTGAGGAGGGTGCTCTACCACTGAACTACAGTCCCAGCTTATTAATGTCTAGTACCCATTAGTTCTTGTTCTATTAGGGTGGACAGAGTGTTGTCCTGCAGAGCTGGATGTCTGTTAATTGAAAAACAATTTGGCCTTGAGGCTCTGAGGTCACTGCCACTACCCCCATCAAAGTTTAGCTTATCCAGTAGTGAGAAATAGGGCAAGTAGAAAAGGTGAAGGAGAACAGAAGGAGCCACGTGAATAAAGAATGTGGGGAAGATGTACAGTGGGAATGGACACTGTCCTTCCCTCCTTTAGTCTTCCCTTCCCAATTTCACTGATGTACAAGGGATGCACATGCCTTTAGTGTAAACTGCCTTCTTTTGCCAAGTCCAAAGGGAATCTTCTGTAATTCTCTGTTGAAGACCTGCACTTAGAATCCTGTAGTGATATCCCTTTCTGTCACCCTGTTGTGATGATGAGTGATGTGGGTTGGTTCCCAGGTCACAAACCAAGGGCGGGGAACAGAAGTACTTTTGGAGGAGCCTTTGCCTCTGGAAACAGCAGGAGAGTCACCGAGCTTCAAGCTGGAGCCAATGGAGACTGAGCGAACCCCTGGCCCAAGGCTGCAGGAGCTGCTAGGCCCCAGCCCTAAAAGGGACCCCCAGGCTGTAAAGGACAGGGGTGAGGAACAGTTATCTGGGTAGGTGGGAGGGAGGAGGGGCTTTGGGATTGCCCCGATACTAGCAGAATGTAGCACAGGTGCCAAGGAAAAGGAATTTCTGAAGTGGAGGTTCTCGGATGTGTCTTGAAAGACCTAGAAGTGGGGTGTGGGTTCTGCTGGGTGTGGGAGAAAGAAGGGGAATCTCTTTGAACCCTTTTGTATGCAGGACAGGCAGTATAGAGCTAGATGAATGGTGTGGGAGGTTTGGAGTGCTGCTGACAGTGTGGAAGACTGCTAGCATTCCTTTACTTTGGCCCCATCATTCTGGATATCACTTTATTATGCCTGTTGCCACCTTTGGTTTAGTGTCAATCCTAAAAGCAAAGTCTGGGTGTTCTGGAACACAAACTGTTTTGTAATAATGTGTGGGTTGACAAGATTTCTGGGTTGCCCCACATTTTGGAATGCCATTCTCATTGTGATTTCTATCACCTTCAGCATTATCTACTCCCTGGCTTTCTCTCTTTCCTCCTGAAGGGAACATGGAAGACAAGGAGATGACTGGGCCCCAGGTGATGTGGCAGTTCCCCTTGTTTCCCCCATCAGCACCCTCCTTCCTTCCCTGGAGTGTTCCTTTTGGGATAAGAAGGGGTCCTTTGGCCACTTGGAGGATCTTTCTCCCTAACCAAATGTGAAGCCTTCTTCGTCTCTACCCATCATGTATAGTTCTTTGACCTTTCTTCCTTGTGTGTCCTTGGCACCCCTGAGTTTTGCCCCTTTAGTTCATGACTACACTCAAATTGTTCTTGGTGCATTTGGGGCTAAAAGAGATCTTGTGCTGTTTCAGTTGCCTGAAAGCATAGAGGATGTGGCCATGTACATCTCCCAGGAGGAGTGGGGTCACCAGGATCCTAATAAGAGAGTCCTCTCCAGGGACACGGTGCAGGAGAGTTATGAGAATGTGGACTCTTTGGGTAAGGACTTTCTTTCTTAGGGATGACAACTGTGGCATTTCTAACCGGGGTCTTGCCCCACGAACACGTACTCCAATTTTGCCAAGAAGCATTCTCAGGAGATCTCCCTTTTTCTAAAGTTCCCCACATTAGGATTAGTTAGATATCTACCAAGTAGACAGTTGGCACTCTAATGGACAGCCCTGGACCTAAGCTCTACTGCTGAACTCTACTAAGGCAGAAAGTTTGAATATAATGTACTTCTAAGGGCAGCACAAATCAAATCCAATGATAGTGCCCACATCACACACATTCAGTCCCCCAGGATGCTAAGGAGGCTCAACGTTCTTAATTCTTTGTAAATTTGAGATGCTTATTCTTCAGAGCTTGCTTGTTTCCTGTCCTCCATTAGTATTTCTAGGCTCCAAAGACAAAGCACTGGCATCAACATTGCAGCTTATTAGCCCTTATAGTCTATAGAAATGCAGGGAAGTGGAGGGCCATGTGGAAATTTGGGAAAAAAAGCAGGTTAAATAATGCATAAATTATAATGCATCTATGTGTTGAACTATTGTGCAGAGATTAAAAATGATGCATATGAAATGACAAACTGATAGTTGGATTAGAAAGAGGATATACAGAAAATTATTATACAGTTTCCTCAACTTTCCTTTGAAGATGAAAATTTTTATAATAAAGCTGGAGGAGGTCTTAAACACAATTGTATAATTAGCTATATCGCAGCACACGCCAGTAGAAATCACTGCAGTTTATTTTCGTCTATCAGGTTTGTATAAAAGAATCATAGTTTTTTGGACTCAGATACATTATTTCTGCAAAGGGCTTGTTACTGGCTTTTGTTTCTTTTCATTGGGACCAACTCCAGGTTTTTCATCACTTTTCCACTGCTCTGTTGCCCAAAATTGAACAAAGCTCCTTTAGTGAGTGCTAACTAGGAAGAGAAAAATCAGATAATTTGTTGGAATTGAAATTGTTTGGGTCCATGTTTGCTGGAGTTGGAGTGAGGTTTTTGGTTTTATTTTTTAGCATAGCACAGAAATAGCACATTTGGGTTTTAATCTCATCATCCTTTCAGAGCTGTGGGTCCTTTTCTCATTGTCATATTTTCTCCTTGGAGTTTTCAAGTCAAATCATATTTATATGTAAGAGTCAAGGTTCTTTTGATACGTTAAAGTGATTTTTCAATGAGCTAACCATCCTGAACATGTTAATTTTATTGTTGTTTTAATTTCAGAAGTGTACATTCTCATGGGGGAAAAAAAAAATCCCAAGTGTGTTGAAAGTCTTAAAGCCAACCAAACAAAAAAATAGTCTCCTCTAATTTCTTTCTGTAGAGGTAACCACTGGGAATAGTTTAGTGTGTGTATTCCAAGTAATTGATGTCAGACTTGTTGAGCATTCATCTCCCCACTAAGAGCAGGGAATAAGGTTTTCTTTTTTCCCTTGCTTGGTAGAGGAGAGTGGTGACATAGCAATCTATTTCTTTTCATTGTAAACAGAATCTCACATTCCCAGTCAGGAAGCCCTCAAAACCCAGGTGGAACAAGGAGGAAAACCATGGGATCCCAGTGTCCAGAGTTGCAAGGAGGGTGTGAGCCCCAGAAGTGCAGCTCCAGGTAAGAAATGAAGGTGAACATCTACCCAGCAAGGCATCTTGAGGTTGAACACAAGATAGATGAAAGTTGGGTACAGGGCCTACTACTACTGCTGGCATGGAGATACATTGTTTCCTGTGTCTCCACTGCTCACTTTCCATGCCTGTGAGGCAAATGAGGAAGCACTCACTCTTAGGCTCACTTGGCCCATTCTAGCCTCACTCCAAATCAACCACTCCTAGAAGGCAGAAGCAAGAGGCCCCGTTGGAGGTGAGGTGGAGACCTTAAGAAGGGAATTCCAAGACTGCTCTGAGCTCTGATTCATTGAGCATCTGCCCTATCCTTTATTCAGATGCTTTTCTAGAGTGCTATACTTATAGGGAGAGTGCTGCAGTCTGGCTGGGCACAATTCAGGAGCCACTTGTCAAAAGAAACGAACTTTATTTTTAGAACCACACACCACACCACACAGCTCCTCAAGAAAAACCCTCAGAGCCCAACTGCCACCACCGGCTTCTCTCAAGCCTCTCAACCTCCCCCACTCCTCCTGCTCTTGAGGCCTATTGGCTGGGTCGTGTGGGTGGAGCCAAAAAAAGTCCCCCAATGAGCAGCTCTGTAGTCTGAAAGGGCAGGGAAACAGCCCAATGAGCATCACCAGAGAGGAGCCAATCAGCTAGAAGTTGCTGGGGCCGCTGTGAGCCAATCATCAGCTGGCAGCTGGAATTTTGCTGGGGCCCCTTCGGCTGTGGCTCTCAACAGGAGAGGATGGGAAATGGAGGTAGAACTAGCCCTTTAGGGCCTCTGACCTGAAAGATAGTTAGAGACGTGGGGTTTTCTTTCCTCCAGTGTCAAAATAATATAGAGGTTTGGCTTTAATTTCTCTACCAGGGGAAGAGAAATTCGAGAACCCAGAAGGAAGTTCTCCATCTGTTTCCCTTGAGAACACCCATCCTCAGGTGCTGTTCCCTGGCCAGGCCAGAGGGGAAGTACCCTGGAGTCCAGAGCTGGGAAGACCTCATGACAGGGCAGAAGGGCATTGGGAACCTCCCCCAGAGGACAGAACAGAGCAGTCCTTAGCTGGAGCCACAGGTTGCAGAGAACTGGTGCGACCAAAGGAACTGCAGCCAAAGAAACTCCATCTATGTCCCTTGTGTGGCAAAAATTTCTCTAACAACTCAAACCTAATTAGGCACCAGAGAATACATGCAGCAGAAAAACTGTGTATGGGTGTGGAGTGTGGCGAAGTTTTTGGTGGGCATCCACACTTTATGTCACTACATAGAGCACACCTAGGAGAGGAGGCCCATAAGTGCCTGGAATGTGGAAAATGCTTCAGTCAAAATACCCACCTGACCCGCCACCAGCGTACCCATACAGGTGAGAAACCTTATCAGTGCAGCGTCTGTGGAAAAAGCTTCTCTTGCAACTCTAACCTTCACAGGCACCAGAGGACACACACTGGGGAGAAGCCCTACAAGTGTCCAGAGTGTGGGGAGATCTTTGCTCATAGCTCCAACCTCCTTCGGCACCAGAGGATCCACACCGGAGAGAGACCCTATAAGTGTGCTGAGTGTGGGAAAAGTTTTTCTCGGAGTTCACACCTTGTTATTCATGAAAGAACCCATGAGAAAGAGAGACTTGACCCCTTTTCTGAGTGTGGGGAGGCCATGAGTGACAGTGCCACCTTTCTTACAAACCATGGAGCCCACAGAGCTGAAAAGAAACTCTTTGAATGTTTGACTTGTGGGAAAAGCTTCCGGCAGGGAATGCACCTCACCAGACATCAGAGAACACACACAGGAGAGAAACCATATAAATGTACCCTTTGCGGGGAAAACTTCTCTCATAGATCCAACTTAATCAGGCACCAGAGAATTCACACAGGTGAAAAACCCTATACCTGTCATGAGTGTGGAGACAGTTTCTCTCACAGCTCTAATCGGATTCGTCACTTGAGAACCCATACAGGTGAAAGACCCTATAAATGTTCCGAATGTGGAGAAAGCTTCTCTCGGAGTTCACGCCTTATGAGTCATCAGAGAACTCACACCGGTTAAGGACAGTGGGACTTCTCTTAGCCCCGGAATCAGTGGCATATTCAGAGGTCTTTCCAAGAGTCCAGCTGGCTAAATGACCTGTCTTCCAGGTAGTTAATATAAAGAGAATATGAGGCTCATTTAGAGGGAGGTGCAGAGGCAGCAGAATATTAGCTTAACACTAAAAAGGAGTTCAGTCTGCAGTAGTAAGGATATAAGTCTTTGAAGTGACCTGCTCTGGGTCACTTTTTGTCTGAAGGTGCACCCACCTTCTTGGTGCATTTAACCAAGGTGTGGTTTGGGTGCCTTACTGTGTCCATTTTTAACCCCCAAACTTTGGGAGTCTGTGATCTTTTTCTACTCCTCCCTTTGGAGTCAGTAGGAGTGTTTGGGCTCTTGGGAATGTTTGAGAGCACAGAAGAGTGGCCAAGTCTCCTAGGAAACCAGCTGGAGGTCAAACAAACCTGGTTGTAGGTTGTAGCTCTCTTGAAGGCTCTGGCTAGAAAGCTGTGGGCAGTCTTGGTCAACCACCACAGTGCAGTGGTGGAAGGAGTGTCCATCGGCAGACCATATAAGCAAGTATGACTGGAGACAAAAAGGAACCAGAGGTTTTTGAGAGAAATTCTGAGGTGGAACTTGCAGGTAAGCCCAAAAATTGGCAGATGAAATGGGTGAGTGATTACTCCACCCTTTGCAGAGATTGAAACCTTCCCTCACCTTTGTCAAAAAAAGAAAACAAACAAACAAAAAAAAAAAAACAGAGCTCCAGAGTCTTGTTCCTGGACGGAGGGTTCCATCAAAGTGGATCCTACAGAAGTTAGGGATTATGTTTTCCCTGTTGAAAATGTTTGAATGGTAATAAATATCTTTGGGAAACATGAATGTGTGTGAATCTTGATTAAGGGCCTTTGTCTTAACCTCAGTGTTGATCTGTATCCAGCCTCTTCTCAGAGGCCCAGCTTTCTTCTTGTGGACTTCCTGGGTTGGTCAGAAAGGTTTTGACAAAGGTGGCAGCATATAGGCTTCGGGAAGGTGTGGGCTTGATGGGTTCTGGGCTGGATTCCACCGACTAACAAGGTCAAGCTGAATGGCTGCTTGGTCTCCCAAAGTTGTTCTTTCTTTTTGTTGCTCAGCACTGAAAATGTTTTCCATTCTTTGTTAAGAAAGTTTATATTCTTGGGCTGAGGCTGTAGCACATGTGAGGCACTGGGTTCGATCCTCAGCACCACATAAAAATAAATGAAGATAACTGTCTACAACTAAAATATTTTTTTAAAAATTATATTCTTATAAAGTAGCTTGAGGCAGGTTAGGCTTTTTCAAAAGACAGGATAGATGGGATTTTTGGCTCTTGTAGCTGGTTCCTAGGAAGGAAGCTAAGATGCTCCTGATATCAGTGAGTCATTGATCATTAAAGGTGGGAAAATACAGGGGAGGGGAACATTATTAGGGGAAATCATGTATTAGAATGAGAATAGGAATTCTAGGAGTGTGCATCTATAGGAAAGAGTACCAGCAGTTACTCTGGGAGTTATCAGAAGGACTTATATGGCCCTGAAGGAAGGTATGGAACTAGCTGTTCACTGGGAGAAAAAACAACAACAACAAAAAAAAACAAACGATGGAGCAATCTGTTAGCAATTAACTATCAAATAAATATCACTCTTAAGTGATGGGAATAACTGTGTCCCTTCTCACTTTATCAGTCTTGTCTCAGCCCAGCCTCAGTGTGAGTTTTCCCTTGATTTTCCCCCTCTTCTTCCCTGTTCTCTCTCCTCCTCCCTCCCTCCCTCTTTGTCTCTTTTTTTCTTTGTACCAGGGATTGAACCCAGGGGTGCTTAGCCACTGAGCCATATCCCCAGCCCTATTTTTGTATTTTATTTATAAGACAGGGTCTCACTGAGTTGATTAGGGCCTTGCTGAATTGCTGAGGCTGGTTTTGCATTCATGATCCTTCTGCCTCAGCCTCCTGAGCTGCTGGGATTACAGGCATGTGCCACCACACCTGGCTTTTCCTTGGTTTTCGGAGCCAATTTTAAAATGTGTTTCTTACTAATCTCCCTTTTTTTTTTTTTAATGTATCTTGTTAACGGGAAGAGAGCAGTGGTAGTGTTGTGATTGAGGGACATTGGACTGGGTGAGGATTAGAGAAGTTAATGTGGGATCTACAGCAGATGGAGTCCAGTGGAGCAGGGAAGGGCTGATATGGCTTCTGATGACATGAATTGGGTGCAGTGGTGTGAAGCCTGTGTTAAGGCTAAGCAAGCTGTTTAAGATGGCAGCTTACATGGATTGTACAATTCATTCCTGTCCTCATATTTATGTATATATACACACATGATATCCATGTATATAATATAGAATCACCCATGCAGATCTTATGATTTTGTTCAACTAATGTTGCTTTACTTAGAGTCTGAAGCTAGAATAATGAGGGCTTCTTTTCCTCCCCTAGGTGTTCACCCCAAGATTAAAAAGCTTTCTGTTGGGACTCTTCACCCAATCTCCAATTTAGCTCCCCTTCTAGCAAACTATACATGCAACTCAGCTTTGTTTTAATGAGATGATGTCACACAAAATATTATATATGAAACAGCACAGTGCCTGGCATGCAGAATATATAAATATTCGGTTCATAAAAGATTTCAGACAGATCTTCCAGTTAAAGTTCTTAGTTTGTCACTGAGGCACCTTGAATGCTCCAAAAGATTGTCCAGAAATCACAAGCATCCAAGTCTGCTTCAAGGTATTTTTCCATGCAGGAAGGGTGGGGAAAGAAAATTACTAAGAAGTGACTCTGCAGCAGAGGGGCATGTTCTAGACATGATGAGGAACTCTGAGCCCTCTATGCACACTTCCCTCCAGGCAGGAAGGCCCCTTCCTAGAACGGGGTGTCAATTCTTTCCCCAATATGAAGCTACCTGGCAGGAGTGTAGCTGAAGTTCAGGAATACTGCCTGGGTTTCCCAGAGCAGTTCCGGATCCAGAGACTTAAGTCCTTTCCCAGGCATGGGCAAAGCAAACTCCAGCAGCCTGTGGCTCCAGCCTCTTGAGGGGATTGCCCTCCATACTGATCAGCAAGGACCACTGCAAATGACCAGGCCTACAAGCCTTGCTTTACTGGTGATCCTGAATGTGACAACATTCCTATCCCAAGCTGGCCGTCATGGTCCAAGGAGGCAGCAAGGACTTGTCTTTTTGCAGTATTGGGGATTGAACCCTGGGGTTGCTCTACCACTGAGCTACATCCCCAGTCCTTTTTATTTTTGAGACAGGGTCTCAAACTTGCAATTCTCCTGCCTTAGTCTCCCAAGTGGCTGGGATTTCAGGTGTGGCCCCACTGTGCCTAGCTGTAGCTGCAAGTTCCAGCCTGGTACAGGGTAGGGGAAGGATGGAAAAGTGGCAGGGAGGCTGGGGGTAATGAGGGCCACATCAGGGCAGGGACAGTGAGGAGGTAGAGCCATTAGGATGTACCATGAGCCAGAAAAAGGTGTAAATCTGGGATGTCCCTCAAAGTCAGACAGTCTGCCCTTGAACCATCTTTGCTGCTCTCTGACAGATGCCTCTAAGACAACCACCCAGGGACCTTGCAGTTTCTTCAGGGAAATTCACATGCACACATCCAAGAACCTGTGTTGCATGCTCCTCAAGCCTTAAGGCCCAGCTCAGAGTAATGTGATGCTTCAGATAACTTCTACTGCTCCTCAAGGGAGCTCAAAGTCATGTCTGTACTCAGTATGTCCAGTGGAGGTTTATTCCTATTCATTTTCTTTTTTATTCAAATGTGGTTGTCTAACATAGCTCATCTAGCTCATGGAACAGTGACTTGAGGTGATGTCACACAAAATATTATATATGAAACAGCACAGTGCCTGGCATGCAGAAGATATTCATATTCGGTTCATAAAAGATTTCAGACAGATCTTCCAGTTAAAGTTCTTAGTTTGTCACTGAGGCACCTTGAATGCTCCAAAAGATTGTCAGAAATCACAAGCATCCAAATCTGCTTCAAGATAATTTTACACTATAGTTACCTGGTATTGACCAATGGAACAGAATTTGTGATTACTCTCAAAAAATGAGTATGAGTCTTGGTCATTCAATTTTGGGAATTTATTGCCATTGAAAAAGAATAAAGATATTTACACAAAATACCCCAATTAGAAGAACTAGAACCCACTTGAATCAAAGTGTGAAATATGATATATCAAGAATTATGTAATGTTTTGAACAGCCAACAATAAAAAATTAAAAAAAAAATATAGACAGTACAGAAGAAAATTGAAGTTGTTTTTACTGAACCCTCAGCCCTGGCACAAATGGTGACACCACATGGTCTTTTTTAATTAGTAAATTATAAACACATATCAATGTCTTGGGTTTGTGAGGATAATTCTTGATCAGATTTTGATATGAATTTTATATAATAGAGTAATATGCAAATGTACCCTTGAAGTTGCACTTGTTAAAAATGTAATTTTTGGGTAGTCTTAAAATAGCACCTAACATTTGAAATAAATGTTTATTATACTTGGAAAAAAAAAAAAGAAGAACTAGAGAGCTAAGCAATATCCTCAAGTGCCATTCTCAACTTCTTCCAAAAACCTATGGTTTGAAAAGTCCTCCTCAAAGGAGGGAAAACAAATTGGGGACAAATTTTAAAATCAAATCAACCTTCCAAATGTCATAGGTCTCCCAACTTCCAGTAGGCTTAAAAGAACCATAAAAGCAAGCCTAAATTGAGTGAAAAGGAGTACACAGTGGCATGTTTAATTTTTCTGTAAGTTCTGGGTAATAGACATTTTAAAATACTGAATTTACACGGTAAGAATATATCAGCAGTAACTACTTTTTTTTTTTAAACCAGTGGTACTCTACCAGTGAACCACACCACCACCACACTTTTAAAAATAATTTTGTTGTTGTATATGGATACAGTATCTTTATTTTTGTGTGGTGCTGAGGATCGAACACAGTGCCTCACATGTGCTAGGCAAGTGCTCTACCACTGAGTCTGACATCCCCACCATTTTAAAATCTATTTTGAGATGGTCTCAGTTGCCATGGCTGGCTTCAAACTCTCCATCCCCCTGCCTCAGCCTCCCATGTGCCACCCTGCCTGCTTAAAATAACTAATTAAAATAAAGGACTCCACTCAGAGTAACAATAATACTACCTAGGAATAACAGTAAAATAGATGAAGACTCAACTATAAAAACTATACATTTACCATTCAAATGGAGAGAAGTAAGTGTAAATTCTTACCAAACTAATTAAATTATGTATAAATTCCAGAGGGAACTGATGTGTGTTTGGAGGAGGCTTGAACAGTTTAATGCCGAAGTTGATTTGAAAGAATAGGTAAGAACAGCTTAAACATTTCTGAAGATAGTAAGTGGGTACTTGCCTTATATTAAAAGTCTCATTTGGGCACTGTGGCACATCCAGTAATCCCAGTAGTTCGTGAGGTTGAGGCAGGAGGATCTCGAGTTCAAAGCCAGCTCAGCAAAAGTAAGGTGCTAAGCAACTCTGTGAGACCCTGTCTCTAAATAAAATACAAAATAGGGCTGAGGATGTGGCTCAATGGTCAAGTGCCCCTGAGTTTAATCTCCAGTACCCCCCAAAACAAAACAATAACAACAACAAAAAACCCAGTCTGATTAAAATGGTAAGGTAATAGAGCAAGAGTCGATACCAGCACTACATTTAATCGCTAATTTTACACTATAGTTACCTGGTATTGACCAATGGAACAGAATATAAATCTCAGAAACAGACCCTATGAGAAAGGAAATATTAAAAGCTAATAAGGACTTAATTATCTTAGCAAAACTTGTTATTTGCAAATATCAATCTAAATGCTCACCTGACATCTTGTGCTAAAATGGGGAATAGTAAAATGTGCCAATCTTTTATTATAAAATTAGCAAAAACTAATAGCAATATTCAATGCTAGGATTGGTGCCCAGGGGGTACTTTCAAACTCTGGGCCTGAACATGAAAACAATACCTTTCTTTAAAAAAAAAAAAATCACACTCTTTGACTTGGTTTAAATTAAAAAAAAAAAAAAGAGATGGAGTCTTGCTATGTTGTCCAGCTGGCCCTAAGCCCAAGTTGTTGGGACTGCAGACATGTACTACTAACTCAGCTCAGAAGCTTAATTTCTAAAAACCTTCCTTAAAATAATCACTTGAATTTTTCTACAAAAAGTTGTTCACCATTTTACTTACTTCAAAAAATAAGATACAAACACTTAACAGGAGAATGGTTCATTTAGTGATAGGATATATCACATGGTGGAATAGTAATTAACCATCATGTTTGAGGTTTGTGAAGAGATTTTAATGACATGGGGGAAATTTTCAAATAGCATAATAAAGTCTGAGCTTTGGCATTAAATAGAATTTAGATCTCATTTATAAGCTTCTGTGGCCTTATCAAGTTACCTAGCTTCTATTTGTTTCCTTACCTATTTAAAAAGGGATCAGAATATACACCTCTACTTTCTAAGCCTTGGAGAGCATAGTCAGGATATGAGTATAAAGATTATGTAAATCTACATATATACAATCCTATATACTCAACAAATGTTAATCCAATGCATAAAGTGTTAAGGTATAATATTTTATTTACACAGCAACCTTCTAATTAAAAAATGACACTCAAGTTTTAAAAGGATATTATTGGTCAATAGGACTGGGTATTTTCTTTTTACATACCTTCAATAATCAGCATGTTACTTTAAGAGGAAAATAAACACTAAATAGGTGGTAAGAGTTAAAAAAGAAGAGTGTGGCATACTATTAAATTAGAAGCCAAATCTAGCTTTATCTTCGTAAAGGTAAGAATTAGTCTGCATGCAGCTTCTTTGCTTTAGGCTGGGAATACGTGAGTTTTTGGTTTGTTTTTGGTGCTGCAGATTGAACCTAGATCCTTGTACATGCTAAACATGTGCTCTGCTACTGAGCTACACAGTTGAATATAAATTAGTGCTTTTCCTTACAGCCATTTTCTCTTTGATAATCTGGGACAGTAATTCCTCATTATTCAGGTCTTATATTTTTTTAAATTTTTTAGTTGTAGTTGGACACCATACCTTTATTTTATTTATTTTTACATGGTGCTGAGGATCGAACCCAGGGCTTTGCACATGCTAGGTAAGCATTCCACTACTGAGCCACAACCCCAGCCCCAGGTCCTATCTTAAATAGAAAATAATAATATATTCATACATTTAAAGAAACGAAAGTTTATTATTTTCAAACTGTATAGTTTATAACCAATATGTAAATGAACAGTGATATGCAAAATAATGTCAGTTGATAAAAACAATGACAATTACAGTAGGCTTACATCAAACATGATCATGTAACTGCGGAAATCTTTAAACACAAAAATTTAATTACTAGAACCAGAAGTTGAGGGCATATTAAAGGTATCCTTAATATTATGAGGCCTAGGTGTCAAAAAACTACCAATTCTTGAATGGATTCTACTCTGGAACTGTTTCCTGACTACTTCTTGTTGCATCTCTTTCAGTGTGGAATGAAACCTTTGAAATTCAGGTGTGGCATCCACAAAGTCAAGAAGGTAGTCCAAACTTTCTCTCACAGCAGATAACTTAAATTCAGTAGCCTGCTTCTCAATTCCTTCTCTTTGGGCAACTCCCTTTGTAATTCTACCTTTAGTTTTTGGAGGAAAACCCTTTTCTTCATCAACTCCATTTAACCACACCTTATCATCATCTACCTCAGTTTTTAACTCACCACATTTTTTAAGAATCTCTCTGTAATCTCTACTTTCTAAGCCTTGGAGAGCATAGTCAGGTTCCTTTTTGTAAAGAAGATTTTCCCAGGCATTTACTATGGTTATTTGCTTTACTTCATCCCAACTTCTTGCCCAGTTAAAAACTGCATTTTTTATATTGTAGATTTTAATCTTGGAAATCCCGTTTTCCCCTTTATCTTGCTCATCTTCACTTTCTTCAAAAATTACCAGACTCTCTTCCAGTTGCTTCCATCTATAAAGTCGTTTGCAGCTCAAGGTCACACCCTGATTCATTGGTTGGATCAAAGTTGAAGAGTTATGAGGAAAGAACATACATTTTATTCGACCATCCTCACTGGTTAATGATTCAGCAGAAGGGTGAGCTGGGGAACTGTCCAGAAGTAACAATGCCCTGACATCCTCTTCATGGAATCTTAGGACATTAATTTGAAAATGCCGAACCTCAGGAACAAAGTTTTGAAAGAACCATTCTGAAAACAATTCCCTGGTGAACCAAGCATCTTTACTAGGTTTATATATCACAGGTAATGAACTTGTGTCCTCTCTCACACTTTTGGGCAGCTTTAATTTGCCAATAATAATTGATTTCAACTTATGAGTTCCATCTGCATTTGCACATAAAAGGGCAGACAACCGTTCTTTGTTTATTTTCCTCCCTGGCAGGCAGATATCTTTTCTACTTGCCTGAGTGTTTTCTGGCATTGACTTCCAAAAGAGGTCAGTCTCATCCCCACTGTATACCTGAGCTAGATGCAGTTTCTCCTCTTTGATTATCAAGGACAGTTTTTGTCTAAATGGCTCAACATTTTCTGAAGCCGAACTTACGATCTGTTCTCCACATACTTTTCGGTTCCCAATAGCATGCCTATTTCGAAATCTAAAAAGCCAACCAGTGCTGGCTTTGAAGTCTGTTCGTCCAAAACATTGTGCAAATCTCTCTGCAGCAGCCTGAAGCTCCACGCCTCTAACAGGGACACCAGCTGAGCGTTTCTGTTGGTACCACATGTATACTGCATCATCTACATCACTATATTTAGCTCCTGTTGTCCTCTTTCTCTTTTCAGCTCCTACTAATGGCATGTCCTGTTTCAGTACAAAATCCAAAATCAATTTCTTATTCTTTTTAATGTCATAAAATGTTGATTTACTGATTCCAAATTCATCCATTACATTTTTAAGAGATCGTCCAGCTTCAATCCTGCTGAGAACCTTCATTTTTTCCTCCAAATTCAATGTTGTATATTTCCCTCTCTTATTCATAGTGATTTTGATTTCAAACAGCCAAAAAAATAAAAGGGAAATACCTTACTGAATTGGGAAAAACATTTTAAAATAACAAAAAGCTAGTGGAGAGTCCTGGAAGGTTGCGGCATTTGTATTGGAGGGTAATGGGCTGAAAGGAATAAGGGCTCATGATTGAAGTGTCAGTCTTATGTACTCTCAAAATTGCCACTACCAAAGACACAGGAAATAGGTTTTCGGAACCCCATTGTTTTCTCTCCCTGATAGGGGTACCTGCATATATTCTCTAATTCAACAGAGGAAAAGGGACAAAATGAAGAGTAGAGGCATTGAGAGACATGTGCTCATAAGAACAGAACCAGGTGGATTAAATCTGTAATACAAAGTTGATGCTTGAGAAAGGAGTATGAAAAACTCAAAGGTAATGACAGGGTTATCTTGTATAGCAGAGATGCAGTATGGCTTCTTCCAAAATGACCTGGTTTTACCTCACTGCTGGAACAGAAAACTGTGCTCATGTTGCTCTGTATGAAGCCTTCACTGGGCAACAGTTCATCTACCTGTATAGACCCCAAGCCTCAAGGACCCTGACACTGGAACACCTGAAGAGCTAGAGCTTGGGGACAGTTATATAGAATTTCTAAGTGAAGAAAAGTCAGTAGGTTCTGTTGCACATATGAATGAAATTCAATCTTTATTGTATTCAATATAGCAGTCTCAAACTGAGCTTTAACCTGAGTGTGAATTTTGTTGCCAAGATTATATGTAAACAATTTGTTTGTAGCACTTTTTCACTCTCAGGTCTTCTTTCTTGGGTATATAAGATGTATTCTCAATTATTCTTTTTCATTGAAAATGTTCCACACTTAGGATATCAAGCTTCAGAATCACGGAAATTCTCAGAGCTAAATCTGAAGTTTTACAAATACTTAACCACAGTTAAAAAAAAAAAAGTCTACCATTTCACTTTTTTTCCTGTTTACATTAGGATGTCAACATACTTTTCATATTTCTCTTCAGTATAGATTTTACTTAATTTGCACCAAGAATCAATTGTCTGAAGAATTCAAAAGATTTCTCTAGTGGTATTTCTGATCAGTTGCTTCTCATAGTTCCTTCTGTTGCCAAACTTTTCTATACTCTCAGATAATCCTTTCAGGAGCTCCTGGTGCTGCCCAAAGCCATTGCAGGTCGTGAGAAATGTTCTACTCTAATTCCATGGTTTTCATTCCAGAAACAATTTCATAAGAAACAAAAACTGCCACTTGTATCCACTCCAGGTGCTATGAAGAAAAAAATATGTCAGAAATGAGGAGAATGATTAGTATTTGTTCTTTTTCCTTCCCATTACATCAGAGCCTGACTGCCCCATTTATTCCCCAACTATATAGATTTCTCAAGTCTCTCATCTAAAAACCCAGAAGAGTCAGAGCAACAGTCTTCCTCAAACATCTGTTGCTAGATATGCCAACTCTGAGTTACAGAACACTAAGAAAATCATGAAAGAATATATTTAGATGGTAGAGCCAATGACAGGCTAAAATCAAGCAACTACTAAGTGGTAACTATTATAAATGATAAAAGAATATATTATTTGTTAGCCAATAGTAGCACCATTATCTCTAGTCAGTTACCCAGAAAAAACACTGTCCACTATGGCAGTTGAACAGATATCCCCAAATTAATTCATTGTATTTTGTTGTTTCCTAGCTGTACATTCATCACTTCTAAAAGAGTGCACAAGCAGGGAGAGATGCATCAAGAGCCAGGGAACTTTTATGGGCTCAACAGGAAGGGTAAGCAACTGTGGCACCAAACCTCACACAGTGAAAAGCATCAGTGGCCTTCATTTGCTATTCATCATTTTGCTTTGTTTCCTCCTTCTCTCCACAGTTTCTCTTTCCCCCTTCTTCTCCCTTTAACCAACTAATGAGATATAAGGGCACTGCTGGCATAAGTTTCCGTTATTCAACTTAATAAGTTCTAATTATATGTTCAGCATTAGGCCAGGTGATGAGATTCTCAATGCTAAGTTACTACTAGTTATGAAAGGCTGAGAACCATACTTACTTTTTAAATAATTAATTCTCAACCTGATTAAGATCTAAGGAAATGAACCTTCTTTGATACATATCCAAATGATTGAGGCTAATGCTCATTACTATCTGTTTAATCTCATTTAAAAAGGTTCAAGATCTGGGGCTGGGGTTACAGCTCAGTGGTAGAGCACTTGCCTCACACATGTGAGGCACTGGGTTTGATCCTTAGCACCACATAAAAGCAAATAAATAAAATATTGTGTTCATCTACAACTAAATATATATATGTGTATGTGTGGGTGTGTATGTGTGTGTATTTTTTTTTTTTCATGATCTCTGCCTCAGATGATTATAATAACATTCTGTTCCCAAACAGAAGTAGTATATGGCCCCTGTCTTCATTCTGACTTTAAACTTACCTCTGGTTGAACTGCCCTAGAAAGATGTGCCGTCAAAAACCCTCCAACTGGAGCTCCGTTATTGATTTTCTCAAATGCAATAAGGTCCATATAAGCCTTTAAAAAAAAACACAACAAACTACTTCTGAAACTCTCCCTCTAAACATAGCCTGACTCTGTGAAAATGTACTTCCCATCTTTTATTCTAATTTTTTCAGCTTTCAAGTCTCCTCTTGTACTTGTCTGTACAAGTGTCCCCACTCTGCTGTGGGGAAAATTCCTCAAGGCCTTTTATAATTTCCCCCAACCCCAAATCAACTTTCACCTCCTTGGAGTTCTCACTAGTGATGTTGCTGAAGTTGCTTCGGCCCTCCGGGTTTCTCGCGGACTCCAGCGCCGGCTACACACAGTTCACCGAGCGGAACCTCTGACTGGCACAGGCTGACACTGCGAACGCTGGGGAACCTCCGGCGCGCTTCTGTCTCGTGCAGAGCTCAGGCACTGCCAGGACCAGACCAAAGGCCCGGAGCCCTGCGGGGAGGCAAGCTGCGGGGAGCGGCAGAGCCCGGAGGCCCGCGGAGCCGGAGCTACCTGCCTCACGAGCAAACAGCGCCCCCAGCCGCGGGGCAGACGCCGCGTGGCCCTTCCAGAAAGCCTTGCGGACACGTGGGGCGCGCCGGGTCCTACCTGCAGGAACTGCCTGCTCTCCAGGACCCTTCAGCGACGGCCGGGGCATGCGTGCCAGGCAGGGCGGCGAGGGCGGGCCCTGAGGGCTCGGGACCCTGTCGGTTCGGAAGCGTTGACTGTTCCCCGTGCCACGGGGCAGGCAGCCGCCCCTCCCGAGCGCCGTGAGCGCGGGCGCGCGGCCGTGGGGCACATCGACGCGAGGGAGGGGAGTGGCTGCACGTCACTTCCGCTTCCCGCCGCGCGCGGCTCTGGGACCACAACCGAGACGCTGCGGGTGGGCGTCTTGTCCAACTAAGGCCTGGCGGGTGTGCGTGGCTTTGCGCCTGCATCGGGGCGNCCGGCTCTGAAGGCTTTCCTGGCGCCCTTTGCGTGGGAGCGGGCCTCAGCGGGGCTAACTGGGGCGTGTGCCGCTGCACCCGGAAGGCTTCCCGCTGGGGCGCGGGAGGGCCCGCGGCACCTCCCGCAGCAGTTTCTGCCCAGGCCAAAGGAGGACGAGCCCCGGGCTCCGCAGCTGGGACGGCTGGGTAACATGCTTCACTGGGGGCTTTTCTTTGAATGCCTGTGGCATTTCGGCAGAGCTTTTCTTAGCCTTCCCTAGAGATCTAAATAACCCTCGAAGAAATGAGTCGCAGAGGGTCACCCCCCATCACCAACTCCCCTTCTCTCTCTTTTTTTTTTTTTAAAGTTTTGGGTGAAAGAAGTCCTCCACGCAAGACACTTCCCTGGGAGAGTTCCACTTTATTACAAAAGGCTATGGGCTTATATAGATCTAAGGAGAGATGGCAGGGCTTAGGTAAATGACGGGTCACTCGTTTATTGGTAAGTTCTTCCAGATGTCAGTTCCGGAGCCCACGAAATTAGTTCTTATTGGGGCTAAGGTTTCCTGCCAGCGAGATTTGAAATTGGCGCTGGCAGGAAAGGCAGAGGCAGGAAGAGAAGCTTCTCAGGTGCCATGTTGGGTTTTTTTTTGGGTGTAGCTGCCATTATACCTTTTCCCAACATTGGGGATTGAACCCAGGGGTGCTCTACCATTGATGTAGATCCCAGCTCTTATTTATTTTGAGACAGGGTCTCAGTAAGTTGCTAAGGCTGGCTTCAAACTTACAATCCTCTTGCCTCTACTTGTGGGAATATGGGCATGTGCCATCACGTCTGCTCTTTTTCAAAAACTGGATAATTTGTAAATAAAAGCCAGCTGTGGGGGGGGTGTTCTAGGTTAAAAATTCATTTAAATCATTTGCATAGCGTCCTGTGTATGTCTTGCAAAAAATAATAATGAGCATTTAGTTGATTAGTTGGGAAATGCTTTTGGAGAAGAATATGGCTACCTTTCCCCTTAATTATTTTCCTTTTATTTTGGTTTCCTTCTCTTAAGCTCTCCTGCCATCATCCGTACGATGGAAAGGGCACTATCAACTGTTCCATGAAGTGAGGACTTCTATCTTCACAAATAAATGAAGGTCATTAGAAGTTATACCCCCTTACTAAAGACAGACTGGGTTGACCTGTTAAAATTTAAGAGGAACTCAATCTCTCCTAATCTGATTTTCTCTTATTCTTCACTTGTGAGAAACATGAGCTAGGAAGCACACCAATTGTCCTAGGATAATCCTAAACCAGTAGATGCCAATTTTCTCAACTACCAACCTTTCCTGAGTTGTTAATAAAAAAAAAGGCAGCAGTGTTATTTGACATTTATCTTCTCTGAGCTGGGTTGTGCTTTGAGTAATAGAAAAGGAGAGAAGTAAAGGACCTGGCTATTGATTTTTAAAGGGAAGGTAAGATAGGACCTTTTCTGTCCATTTTCCTCAATAAATAGCAAGTATTAAGGTTTGTGTGACTTTCTTATTGACATGTACTTTTTTTCTGCCCTCAACATCTGTAGGAAGAAGATACTTACATTGATTTTTTTATACCAGAGCAGACGGGCCTAATTTATCAAAGGTGGCACCAGCAGGGTGCCAAACACAGGAGCAAAACTGGTGCTAGTGCAGAATGATGATGGTAGATCTGAAGGTGGTTGAGCATTTGGACCCTCAAATCAGAACTCTGTGGGAGACTAAGGAGCCTGTGACACAGAGCTCCAATCAAAGTAAGAAATCTGCACAGACAGACAGTTTGGATCCCAAGAGTTCTTGCTGGCATTTCCGGAACTTTCATTATCCCAAAAGAGCTGGACCCCGTGTAGCTGTCAGCCAGCTTCAGGAATTATGCCGTCTGTGGTTAAGACCAGAGATTCACTCAAAGGAGGAAATCTTGGAATTGCTGGTGCTAGAGCAGTTCCTGACCATTCTGCCCAGGGAGATGCAGGCCTGGATGCAGAAACACCATCCACAGAGCGTTGAGGAGGCTGTTGACTTGGTGGAACACTTACAAAGGGAATCTGGTCAAAGGAGGAATGGGGTGAGAAGGAAGATTTCTAACATGTATAGTGAAATAGGATGGGGGAAGTTAATTGAGAAATGATGAATTAGTTCTACTGTATTGTGCTTTTAAGGCATTTACGTTGGGACTTGAAATCATAAGCACACAGGAAAGGAAAAGTCCACTTGTTCCATAGATCACAGCAGGGATTTCCTTGACTTTAGAGAAAAAATAATTGAATTTTGCTCTTTTTTGGAGCCATGATTAATGGGGTGATCTTGCCTGAGGAGACAGAACCTGAATTCTTAGAAACAAATAAAAGCCAATAAGGTGAGTGAGGGTAGATCCAAAATAGGGAGGATGCCTAGAGACCAAAGGAGAACAAGGATAATAAAGGAGGAATTCAAACAACTAGGGGAAACTGCAGAGGGAAAGAAGAAAATAGAGAAGAGGGAAGCAAAAATTTGGAAAGAAGGAAAATCCCAACAGAGTAGCTACAAGAAGAAAGACATTGAAGGATAGTTGCTTCCCTACCTTAAGGGTCTCCATTACCCTTCCTTTGTGGCTTGTTCTTGGCTTTGCTGGTGAGTGAGAAAAAAGGGTATACCCTTGGCAGGTGCCAAACACCTGCTGACCTTAGACCTACTAGGAAGTTTACAGGGCAGGACTTTTGGTATCAATCATCTGGGTGTGGGAGCCGTTCTTCCTCTCTCATTTTCTTTAATTTATTCACTTTCCCTATGAAAACCTCCCCTAGTTATGGGGTAAATGTGATTGACAGGAAAACTTTTATTTAATTCCTTAATTTTTAGAGAAAATGAGAAGATAGGAAATCACCCAGGAAAGGATCTAAGGCAAAGGAAAAAGCCAGACCAAGTCAGTATAAGAATAGGTTCAGTGCCCAACCTTGGTAGTGGTCTGAGGTAGATTTGTATGCAAAGGTTGCTGTTTTGTTTCAAGCTTATAGTTTGGAGTATACATTTGTTCCACCGTCTGTTCCACTTCCCAACCAAAAGAAAGTTCTGCAGTAACAAGGATGGGGATTATTTCTAGGTTGAAATCCATGAGCTGGGAAAGGAGCCAGTACTTTTGGGAGAAACAGCAGAGGCCCCAGGCTTAAAGGTGAAGCCAGCAGAGTCTCAATCAGAAGGCAAGTCTCAGGATGAAGAACTTTGGAATACATACCAGGGTATACAAGAACATCTGAGCAGGAGTATTTGTAAAGAAACGGAGTCTGTATTTGAGAATGGTAAGGAATTTCATGATAATTTCTTTCTGAGAAATGTGATAGTAATTTGTTAAGCCAAAATGTAGTGGTCATATTTTGGGTACCCAGTTCTGTAGATCTGTGAAAGCCATCATGATTAGCAGTTATGATGTCCCTTCAGACAGTGGCAAAGGTAGGGGTTGGCCTGGGGTGTAGAAACAAACTACAAAACCCTGGTAATAACACCATGAACTCCATTCCTTAGAAAAGTGGAGAGAAGGAAAAGAAACAAAGCAGGAAGGTTTGGGGCCACTCATATTCATAAAATACAAAAAGAATTACAATCAGAAATGGACTTTTAGCCTCTGGGCACAGTGGCACACAACTGTAATCCCACAGCTTGGGAGGCTGAGACAGGAGGATTGCAAGTTCAAAGCCAGCCTCAGCAAAGAGCCAGGCACTAAGCAACTCAGTGAGACCCTGTCTCTAAATAAAATCAAAAAAGGGTCGGAATGTGGCTCAGTGGTCAAGTACCCCTGAGTTCAATACCTGGTACCAAAAAAAGGGGGGGGGGTGCTTTAAGCAAAAGCAAATGGTCTGTTAGTGGCAGAATGTGAAGACAATTGTGCACCAGGAAAAAAATAATAAAAGACAAGTTCATTTCTTGTATACAGGAGTCCCTGAGTGCTTCATTTTGGAATATCTTTAATTATTGCCTAACTCAGAACAATTTATGCATGAATGGAAAATGAAAAGGGATTTTATTAATTTCTCATGACTAAGTTAACATCAACTGGGGAACTAGTTCTAAGAATTTGGTAGGTACTTGGTTCTTATTTATGAGAAGCCACTCTGTCACCACAGCACTTGTAAAGAGGATCTGTATTTCAGAAATGAACTCAAGAGGTTTATAGACAAGAGAAATTTCTTCTGGTTCTTTTTCCACCCACAGATGTACCTGCTCAGCAGAGTCTAGCCTTTTCTGAACAGAAAAACACCAAAGACTGGACATTGGCACCTGATCTTGTCTTGTCTGAATCCCAGGTGAGCTTTGGTTTTTAGCTGTTTAGAGTTGCCTTTTCCTGCTATCCATTATTCATACTATCCAGGAGGAACTCAGAAGCATGTTAGATCCAGTCTTTGTCACTTGGGGTACCTCTTAGGCTGTTTGCCAATCCTTTCACCCATTTCTGGCTTCTTTCTTTTTATAATGCAGTCAGGTGTTGCATGATGGTGGGGATACTTTCTGAGAAATGTGTCATTAAACAACTTTGTCGTGCAAACATCATAAATGGTGCTTACACATCCCTAGATCATGTAAGTCACTTATTCAGTGAGACCTGTTGATGCAGTCAAGAGACATGGTAAGTACAAGATGTATGAAGCTGCTGCTATCACAACATTGGGATACTGTTTTCTAGTAAACTTTTTTTTCCCAGTATACCAGGAGTACACTCCTAACAATTAAAAATATGGTAAATACATAAACCAATAACTTAAAAAATAAATGTGTTTTTAATTAATATGTACTGTACATTACTGTGTGTTATACTTTTGTACAACTAGTAGCCCAGAAGGTTTATTTATACCAGAATCACTACAAACACATAAGAAAGGCATTGTTCCATGATGTCATTAAGCAATAGAAAATTTCTAGCTTCATTATAATGTTACAGAATGACCTTCATATGTGTGGCCTATTGACCAAAACGTTCTTATGTGGCACATAACTATAATCATGTACTGTTAATTCCTTCATAACCTGGCCTACCGTACAGTTCTTATCTAGGTGTTTGGGCTGCTTCTGTAGTAATGTAAGTACTAAACTAAGTCCATTATTTTCCTTAGAGCTTGTTGACATTTGAAGAAGTAGCCATGTATTTTTCCCAGGAAGAATGGGAGTTATTGGATCCCACTCAGAAGGCTCTCTACAATGATGTAATGCAGGAAAACTATGAGACTGTCATCTCCCTAGGTAAAGATTTTTCCTCCCATGTGTAGAAATCAAGTAACCTGACTCATTCTTGGCTTACTAAGAATGAAATCCCATGAGATTTCTCTAGCTAGTTGGTTCTCAACTAGATGGTGTGGGGAGGGAGAAGGTGTGTCCCTTACATGTGGGAGCTTTTCCCAAATGTACATGCAAATTTCTTATCATGCATAGAATTCTTGATCCATTTCCTTTCTTTTATCCCAAATCTGCTCTTACACATCTTTCCCATCTTGGCAAAGGATTATCTAGATGGTTCAGGCAAAAAAAAAAAAAAAAAAAAAAACCCAAATAGTTATCCTTTAATTTTGCCATCATATCCCATTAGTAACCCATAAGCAAGTTGTCTTAGCTCCACTTTATTATGTACTGACTTCACCTATGACTCAACCTCTTGAACTCTGTTAGCATCCTCATCTAAGGCAGCATCATCTCGAACCAGATAGCTTTCTAACTCTGTTGCCTTGCCTCTACTCTTGCCCTCCCACTATCTGTTTATCACACAATGACCAGAGTGATCTTTTAAGAATTTCTTTGGATTATAACATTTTATTGCTTCAGAATTATACAGTGATTTCTTAAATTCAAAATAAGCTCATTATCCTTATCAGAGCACTCAGACTCTCCATGATCTGGCCTTGCCTCCTGCCACAAGTACCTTTGCTTAATCCTCTTTAGCCACATTGATTTTCCTGTTGTTTCTTGATTTTGCATACTCATTTCTGCTTCCCTTTCTCCTCTGCTTGGCATACTTTTCTACCACGTTGTAAAATTCTCAACTTTTATGTTTCTGCTCAAGCAATACTTTGTCAAAGAATGCTTCCCAGAGTAGAATCATAAGACTCTTTTGTAACGTCTTCAGTGTGCTTCAAAACATTTATTGCTTCTTGACATTCTTTGGCTTGTTTTATTTACTCACTTGCTTTACTAGTATACTAGAATATAAGCTTTCTAAAATCAGGACATTGAGCTTCTTTACCACTATAGCTCCAGTCCATAGAGCATCATATCCACTCAATAAATAAATAAATAAAAACAAGATATTAACTTATTTTTGGTACTGAGGATTGAACCCAGGACCTTGTGCATGCAAAACACATGCTATACCCTGGAGTTAAATCCACAGTTCCAATAAATATTTTTTGAAAGAATGAATGATATATAGTTCTCATACTGGCCAAACTATTTAGAAAAGGTCTACCAAGTGTTCTTGGTCCATTTCTTCTACCTGAATGTAGAACTGTGAACTATAAGAGGGGTAGAAATCCATCCTCATCCATGGCCTGGTGCTAAATAAGTAAATCTAAATAAACAGCTATAAGTATGACAGCAGTTACTTGTGGATATGATACTAACCTACAGACTTTCATATTGGCTCCACTATACATGGTCTTATCCAGTATGAATTTTCTTGAGTTATTAAGACCAGCCTGTATTTCTTGTAACCTCTGGAATTTGGTTCCTTTTTGGTTGAACAGAGTGTATTCTTGGTAACAGAAGAGGGAAAATGTACACTGGGTTTCTATTCCCTATATCCTTTTCATTGATCTACCTTGGGGTTTATTTCTTAGCCTCTGCTTGCACATCCAACCATGAATGCAGTATAATATAGTGTAAACATGATACTAGATCTGGGGTAACAAAGTGTAGAATTGTCCTTCTGTCTTCCTGAGTAGTCTGAAATTAGTAGATCAATTCATTGTGAAGTTGAAGTCTTTGACCTCATTTTTCCCATTTCACAGCATTATTTGTGCTCCCCAAACCCAAAGTGATCTCCTGTCTAGAGCAAGGGGAAGAGCCATGGGTTCAAGGATCCTCAGAGTTCAAAGACTATCCCAGAGAGTCTCCTACAGGTAAATATACCATGGGAGGAGGAGACATGTACCTTGATGTGATCCTTTACATGGACTTAACATTCTAAGGTTCTGCTAGTCTGATTTTTTTTTAACCCATGTTCATTTTGTTTGTTTTAATAAATCACCATTGAATTTTTCCTTCCTTGTGGTTCTGTTGTTCTAGGACACAGATGGCTTATTCTTATGTTTATTCCAGCAGGGTTAAAACAAAAAAAGGACACTGAAAATCATCAGCCTGTATCTCTTTCTGACTTGGAAATGCAAGCACCAAGAGATACAGTATCAAAAAAGGCCAAAGTGAAAGTTCCCCAGAAAACAATGGGCAAAGAAAATCATGGTGATACCCACAGAGTAGGAAAATGGCACCGAGATTTTCCAGTGAAGAAAAGAAAGAAACTTTCAACATGGAAACAAGAGCTGCTAAAACTTATGGACCTTCACAAGAAAGACCGTACAGGAGAAAAGCCTTTTAAATGCCAGGAATGTGGGAAAAACTTCAGAGTTAGCTCTGACCTTATTAAGCACCAAAGAATTCACACAGAAGAGAAGCCTTATAAGTGTCAACAGTGTGATAAGAGGTTTAGATGGAGTTCAGATCTTAATAAGCACTTAACAACACATCAAGGAATAAAACCATATAAGTGTTCATGGTGTGGGAAAAGCTTCAGTCAAAATACAAACCTTCACACACACGAAAGAACTCACACAGGAGAGAAGCCCTTTACATGTCACGAATGTGGAAAAAAATTCAGTCAGAACTCCCACCTCATTAAACACAGGAGAACCCACACAGGTGAACAGCCTTATACCTGTGGTATATGCAAGAGAAACTTCAGCAGACGGTCAAGCCTTCTTAGACACCAGAAACTCCACCAATGAAGGGAAGCTTGTCCAGTGTCCTTATTCTGAGGAAATTCACCAAATGGAGTTTGACACTGAAAAAATGCAAAATCATGAAGCATGAAGAATTTTTCCTCATCAGAAAATTGGGTACATATATCATATGATTCATAGAAAGATTGACCCAGCCATGGATACATTAGTTGTACTACTTACTGTTTTTACTTTTAACTGTCAGGGAATTCCTTAGCATAAGAGATGTTCTAAGAGCATCTGGATAAGGGAAAGGGCTCTTTTGGGATTGTACATGGAAAATAGCAATTTCAGCTTTAGATAGCAGATGCAGCCAGTTAGTAGTTCACTGTGATGACAGAAGTAAATACAGATGGTTTTGCATTGATCTCTCCAGTCACTTCAACATAGTAGAAACATTTGTAATATAGTCTTCCAAGATGAAAAACAGTGAACATTTGTCTATATTTAATTGCAAACCATTGTCTTCAGGGTAACAGGCTTAACATTTTCAGTGATCTTGTGGGGCAGAAATTAATTCGAATGGAAAGTTTTTTCCAGGAGCTAAATTAGATTTTTTTCCTTTCTCTTGTCATTAGACACTGTTCACTAGAGTGGACATCATTGGAGTTTCTTGAACTTTTTAGCAACTTAAGCTCTTGAATCCTTCCTGTTAGCACAAATTTTACTGTGATAAAACAATATTTACTTCACCACTAGGGAATCTGCCAGGTGGACTAATAATGCACTATTTATGCCTCTCATTGGTGGTGTTTGAAAAATGGAAAACATCTTTAATGAGAGCATATGAAAACGGGTTGGAATTTGTAGCCATGAATATATATTAGATGTAAGGATTTTCTGTGATAAAAGTAGACTGTTTCCTTACCTCAAGATGTCAGGATAAAGCAGTCATAAAAATTAGCACTTGTCCAAGGATGGAAGAAAGTTTAGGATCAACTTCTTACAGTTTTTGTTTACTTCTTAATTTGGCTTTTGTTTCTTAAGAAAAAAAGAGTTAATGTTTGTATGAGAACTGGAATGTGTGTGTGCTATTTGAACATGTATTCAGCAGGAGTTTGGATTCCTAAAAGGAAAGTTTGGTAACTGATGATTGGTGTTGGGCAAGTATAGGTAGATCTACATCCATGTTGTTATGTCTCACACTGAAAGTTCTTAAGCAGGGTCCACCTGTCTGTTCTTTCCAGCACAGTATAGGTGATAAATTTGATGGATTGCTGTCAGTCTGCATAGCCTATGGATTTTCTTAAAACTGACAAAACAGTAACTCAGGTTTGTTCCTGGTATGGCTTTTAGGTATGTCAAGAAAGAGATTAATTATCTCTTCCAAGTCTCTCTTAAATAACAAGTTGAGACTCAAAGAGATGGAGGGCCAGTATGGTGCATACCTGTAATCCCAGCTTCTTGGGAGGCCAAGGCAGGAAGATCACAAGTTCCAGGCCAGCCTGGGCAATAGGGAGATGCTGTCTCAAAATTTAAAAAGGGCTGAGGATGTAGCTCAGTGTTAGAGTGCTTACCTGGCATAGGTAAGGACCTGGGTTCAATCCCTAGTACCTCTCCCCCAAACACACATACACAGGCTTAAGAACTCATTGCTAGAGGGTCTGTGGACTATCACATAGCATCATCTATCATATATGAAGGCAGGATTAGTAGGACCAACTTATTACGTTATCCCTACACAGCCAGCCTGAGTAATGTGTTATATTGAATTCTAGCTTGTAAAACACTTATGTTTCTTGATTGGCATTTCTTGGTTGGTTTGTGAAACACTCTTGTTGTCTCCATTTTCTCTCTGAAATAGAGATATCATTCAATTCAGGGTTGTTTGGGGATTAGATGGATTGATGAAAGTACAGCACCTAAAACAGGGCCTTGCCCATAGAAACATGGTGAGTATATGTTCTTTCCCTTTCCCCTGCTTCCCAGTGGTAAGTTGGACTGGCCAGCTACATTAAGGAGGCAAATGGCATTTGTGGCAACTCCATTCAGAAATTGAGCACTTACAGTTATTAGGCTAAGATGACTTGATTCTTGGCTTTAGTGTTTTATTGTGTACATCACGAGAACCACCTGAGCTATTGGTCAGGAGTTCTTGGAAGTTTTATCTCTGAGGTCAGTTGCACCAAGTTTATTTTCTAAGCCAGCCAGCTATGAGGCTGTGGTCTGCCTAGTCTTTCAGTCTTTGACCATTCTCTCAGGACATACATGTATTTCTTAACAGATATGCAGTCACTCAGCTCTATTGTGTTCTGGACGCTGTCCTAGACTCTGAAGAGACAGCAAAGGAGAGAACACATCCTTTCATGGAGATTGTATTCCAGTGAATTTAGGAGAACTGAGGTAAAAAGAATGGTTTAGCTTTCTTGTTTCTTGCAGTAAGGTAGGATCATGAGAGATTTGGTCAGTGGGTCATGGGCAGAAGCCTCACTTCCGGGCTGACACATTTGTTTTCTGGTGCAAGACTCTAGTACTCTCCTTTCCTGCCTTAATCATGGAAACACATATATGAGTAGAGGAGCCACAAGATCAAAGCCATCAGGAATATTGAGTCCCAGCTTAGAGGTCAGGTTTTCTGAAGCCCCCAGACCTGTAATGTATTTTGTGGGAATGAAAAATAAATTTCATGTTAAAGCATGGACATACTGGTGCCGTGTGTTTCTGCAGCATAACCTAGCCTGTTTAAGCAATTGTTTGGTGGGTACACTTGTAGAAATCAAGAAAATTTCCCTTTTCATTTCACCTGACTTTGGTCCTTTAAGGATCTAGCTTCTCTTATATGCTTGGCAGCTAATGCAATTCCAGTTGAAACAATTAGGCACTCAAGACTGTAGGTTATAGGGAAGAAAGAAATTGCTGTCTGGGACAGTGATATCAAGGGGAAATTAATGGTTCAAGTGGACAAGGCAACCCTTCCTTCCTCTCTAGCTTTATTCTGTTTTCCTCATTGTTTGTCTTCCTGTCCCCCACCCCTCCCCTGGACCTCACCTGTAGGTGGTGTGTCTATTGATGTTTGGGTTGGGGAGGGAGTAGGGGTTACCTTCCTTTTTTTTTTTTTTTTTTTTTTGTTTTTGTTTTTTTAGAGAGATTTTTTTAAATATTTATGTTTTAGTTTTTGGTGGACACAACATCTTTATTTTATTTTTATGTGGTGCTGAGGATTGAACCCAGTGCCCCGCTCATGCCAGGTGAGTACGCTACCGCTTGAGCCACATCCCCAGCCACCTTCCATTCTTGATGGAATAGTATAATTTGGAAACTGCCTCTGTTATACTTACTGTCAGTTGTATACCTTAGAAAACAGAAGAGATATAGGGCAAAGCACATTTTCTCAGACTGGTATAGAGAGGAAAGTGGCTGCTCTGAGCTAAGAGATGACAGTTGGGGAGAAACTTGAGCAGGAAATTAGGACAGTTGCAGTTCTTCAGTGAGAAGCTGCCAGTGGGAAAGTCCTGGCTTAGACTGTAGTGATCAACACAGTGTCTCACATTGTCTTAGGCTTGAAATTTGGGGTAGAATTTGGAAGAAAGGTTTTGTGAATCTTTGTTCAAATATGAAATATGAGAGGCAACTGTAGCTTTAGCCTTAAACATTAAGCACTAAAGTTCTAATGAATATGTCCTTCAAAAGCAGCCAGATGATTTCCAGCACAAACCAGAATGGTGCTTTATTTTCATTTGTTCAGATAGCAGTATTAACAAAGTTGTTTCTGAGAACTGTATCATTTCTTAGTCTAGACTGCCTTCATCTCCCCCTGCTAGTCTAAGTGGCCAGTTGCTAGAATCAGCCCAGATGTGGAGTTCTTGCCATTGAGCTTTGCTCCCTTACCACATACCCAAAAGTAATGGCCAAGTAATCATGGACTGGAATCTCAAATTGTGAGCCAAAATAAATCTTTTCTTTTTTTAAGTTGATCATCTCAGGTATTATAGTAATGGAAAGCTGATACATAAGTATAAAGCCATATTTTTGTTACTGAATCTTTCTACACTTGTTACTTGTATAGTTTTTTGTGTAGGTTCACTGGGGAGCAAGGTTGGGCCACTTTGAGACACCTTCAGTAGATTTATTTAAAATCTTTTTATCAGTGGTTATGAGGCAAAAATGATTACCAAGACATGATAGAGAATATGTGGCTGGACACAATGGTGCACACCTGTGATCACAGAGGTATGAGAGGCTGAGGCAGGAGGATCACAAGTTCAAGACCAGCTTCATTAATTTAGCAAGACTCTAAGCAACTTAGTGAGATCTTGTCTTGAAACAAAATGAAAAGGACTAGGGATGTAGCTTGATGGTAAAGCGCCTCTGGGTTCAATCCCCAGTACTTGGACCAGGTACAGACTGTGGCAGATTTAATAGATTGTCAATGGTCATTTAGTTGAAGAAAATACATTATGGTGCATTAGCCTCATGTTCTGAGACCATCTCAAGGGCTCTCTCTACCAAATTGACCATGAAATCATGAGAAAAGATACCTAAATAAACTACACAATATTGTATTGGATTTCTCTCTGTGTATATTTGTGACACATACATATTAACACATACACAAATACACTTTGTGGGTAGCTATAGAGGTAGATATTTAAATATGCTTCTGAGACAAATAGCCATGCTAAATGAGGCATGTTGGTATCAGATCTGGGTATTAGTGATCACGACTATCTCCAAAGTACGGGAAAAATGTTATGAGGCAGGACAATATTCCTCTGACCACAGCCTGGGACAGCCAGAACAAACCCAGCACTCACCTACAGTAGGTAACATGATGGGGTATATACTCCCTCCAGAATGGAGCACATTATACCCTCACCACCATTCTCTGTACAAGATGCTATCCATCTTGTCATTAAGGAAATTTCCACCACTATAGACCATCCACTAGTCTTTGACCACAGCTCCACATGAATCCTGTACTTTTGGAAGGTAGTGTTCAGTGCCCTCTGTTCTATTCTACGAGGAGCTTTATACATGTGACTGATATTTGTTGACTGCCACCAAGCACCTTTTTTACCTTTCCTCCTTTTAATCTGAGAGGTTCCTGGCCCTGGTTACCAGGAGTGGAGAATGTGACCATAACTAAGTTATTAAGAGAAGGATTCTACCTCTGGTTAGGCATATGACCTTAAGCCAACCGTCTCAGAACTTTTATTGGAAATGCTAGAACAAATTCAGCTTTTGCCATATAAGTAACCGAGTAGCTATTGCCAGTCTTCTTGAAATGAGAAGAGATATGAGCTTTAGGATGAAACCAACATCATAAAAGGCAAAGCACAATGATAGAAATTCAGGCATTGGTACCATAATGGAGCTGTAGGATCAAGTATCACCTGACACCTAGAACTGCTATGAACATTTTAGCTATATCAATCTACACCTTCCCTTCATTGTTAAAGCCAGTGTAAATTGGGGTTTCTCTTTATTATAACTGAAAGAAACATAAAGATATATAGTAATAAGATAATATATCTAGGAGATAGACAATTCTTTTATATATACCTATCTAAAAGATTTTTAATGGAAAATATCAAGCATACATTTAAAAAAGAGAATAGTATAATAAAAACCCCATAGGCCTCAAAATTGTGACTATCTTGCTATCTTGTTTCATTTATCCCTTTCTGCTTTTTGTGTTTTGTTTGGGGATGGTTGTTTGCTTTGAAGGGTTTTAAAGCAAACCTCAGACATAACATTTCCCCATAAATAGTTCAGTTTGTAAGAGATAAATAATTTTTAACAATCTCTGCCCTAAATCACCTTTGAGGGAAAAGTTCCCACTCAGCAGAGCCCTGTCTCCCCCAGGAGTCAGGTTAATTGAGAGCTAAGGAGCTACCTATTCCTCCCTCAGCGGGCAACCAAAACTTGACCAAGGATTTCTCAAGATGGCTTTGTAAGAGGACCCTCTTGGCCGCCTGCCTGGGGCATTCATTTATGAGAATAGTAGACATCCCAAATGCCCCATAATGAGGGTGGTGCAGAGGGGATACCAGCTCTCCATAATAATCACCAGAGCAACTTGTTAATTGGAAACTTACCTGATCTACTGTAGCACTTTTAATGAGCCCCATAGTGATTTGTTAATTAAAAGTTCAGTGGCATAGGTTAATTGTTGGTTTCCTGGAAGCCCAAAGAGCACAATAATAATAATAATTACCTTCCAACATATGTAGAGCACTTCCTCATTTATTGAATATTCAAAACATTAAAATTTCATCATAATTCACCTCCTTAGCATTCCTGCTTGATCATACTTCTTTTCAATTAGCACTTGACCATCACTTTTGGTTAACTTCTGAGAAGAAAAATGACCAAGAAATTTAACATTTCTATTCTCTTTTCCTCCTTATTTGTTATATGTATCCTCTTGTCGGGGAATTTTCTCTCCTTTCCCTTGGTTTATGCCATTCCTTCCCTTCATCCTCTTCATCCCAGTGCCCTGATAATCAAGAAGTGTGGTACAAACTATTATGAAAGATCCTTTATGGCTGATTAATACTTGTCATATTTTATCATGTACCATTAACCTGTTTAGCCAACCAAGAGTTCTTTGCAATCAGAATTCCTGATTGATCCTTATCACCTTCTGCAATTCCCAGGTTGACTTGCTGTTAAGCTATTGACAAAAACTGGTCCTGCCTAAGAATGTTTGTTCCCTAGAATTTTAGACAGGTAAGTACTCTGTATGTTGAGTCACTCCTTCAACATTGTGAGCATATTTACTGGGCACTTTTCTTCTTCTTCTTTGATACTGAGGATTGAACGTGGGGACACTCGACCACTGAGTCACATCTCCAGTCCTGTTTTGTATTTTATTTAGAAACAGGGTCTCACTCAGTTGCTTAGCACCTCACTTTTGCTGAGGCTGCCTTGGAACTCACCATCCTCCTGTCTCAGCCTCCAGAGAAATTCAGGCCTCCCGAGCTGCTGGGATTACAGGTGTGTGCCACTGCTCCCAGCTTACTGGGCTGGGTACTTTTTTATGTGCTATACATTGTTTTAGGTGCTGAAATTATGTCTACACACTTTGGGTGTTTTTTTTTTTTTTTTGGTTGTTGTTTCTAAAGAATTTGAGATTCAAGATAAAGAGAGCATCTCCTTAGCTCATTCACATTGTGTAAATAATTGTTATCATATCTATATCTTTTTCATTTGGTCAGTTGGTTGGCTTTCCATGGTCAATTACCCATGCTGCCTTATCTTCAACCCACAACTCTCCCAAAATGGAATGAGAAAAACACCTGTCTCCAATTTTACATAATGTTACTTTTTAAAATGGGTATAACTGAATTGGCTTAGACTCTCCACTTTTATGAGAGTGGATTTTGAGTATTCCTATTTGGGAAACATCTCCAAATACTTGCAGGGACTTTCTTTTAATCCTGAAGACACTGACACGACATAATTAGAGCATTATATTCTCTGTGAGACCTTGAAACATGAAGCAAACTCTGAAGGAAATTGTAAGCACTTCAGTATATAAGCAGTTACCATCAAGGGTTCCTTAATGATGAGGATACACTCTGAGAAATACAGTATCCAGCAACTTTGTCATCGTGTGAACATCAGAAAGTGTACTTACGCAAACTAAGATGGTCATGATGTTACAAGGTGGTATAATCTTATGGGACCACCATCAAATATGTGGTCCTTCAAGAAACTGGTAAAAGCTACTTTGAAATATCATTAATGGCCAAATACTACTTGCCATGCACCACATTTACATGGCCAAAGTGTTATTGGGTGGTACATGACTGTATATTCTGATGACTTGAATGTGTTCCCTCCAAAATCTAGGTGTTGCCAATGTGATAGTATTAAGAGGTAGGGCCTGTCAGAGGTGATTAGGCCTTGAGAGCTCCTCCTCCTGAATGGGATTAAGGCCCTCATAAAAGAAGTCTCATACAGTCATCAGCCAGCTTGCTTTTCTGCCTTCCACCATATAAGGACCTGATGTTTCTCCCCTCTGGAGGATGCAACATCAAGGTGCCATCTTGGAAGCAAAGAGCAGCCTTTACCAGACACAGAATCTTCAGACACCTTAAATCTTATACTTCCCAACTTTAAGATTATGACAAAATCAATTTCTGATCTTTATAAACTAACCATACAAAACAGACTAAGATTGCCTATTTACCAAACGATTTTTTACAACAATCAAATCATCAAAAACTTCTAAACAATTAGCATTATTTAAAAGTATATGAGGGCTGGAGTTGTGGCTCAGTGGTAAAACATTTGCCTGGCATGCAAGAGGACCTGGGTTCAATCCTCAGTACCACAAATTAATTAATTAATTAAATATACTACAACTAAAAATATTTTTAAAGTATATGAAAGAAATTCGATAATAAAAAGATAACTCAATTTTCAAAAGGGCAAAGGATCTGTAGACATTCCTTAAAAGAAATTATGTAAATGGCCACTCAACACATAAAAAGAAACTCAAAATCATTGGCCATCAGGAAAATGCAAAATCTCATGAGATAATACTCTACACACTCTAGGATGGTTATAATAAAAAAAGGTAGTGATACATGTTGGAGAAATCAGAATTCATATACACTGGCAGTGGGAATTCAAAGTGGTAAAAAAAAGTGTGTCAGTTCCTTAAAAAATTAGAGGGGTTGGGGATGCAGCTCAGTAGTGGAATGCTTGCCGGACACATGTAAAAACCTGAGTTCAATACCCAGCAATGCATTAAAAAAGTTAAATATAGATTTGCCATGTGACCTCACAATTCCACTCTTAAGAGAAATTAAAATATATACACATGAAAACTTCCCCACAGATGTTTTTGTTTTGTGTTTTGTTTTGTTTTTGGTATCAGGGATTGAATTCAGGGGAACTTAACCACTGAGCCATATCCTAGTCCTTTTTTCATATTTTTTATTTTGAGATAGGGTCTCACTAGGTTGCTTAGGGCCTGGCTAAGTTGCTGAGGCTGGCTTTGAACTCATGATCCTCCTTGCTTCAGCCTCCCAAGTGGCTGGATTTACAGGTGTGTGCCACGACACCCAGCTCCACAGATGATTAAGCAGCACTATCACAGTAGCCCATAACTAGAAAAAACCCAAAGTGTTTATCAACTGAGTGGATAAATAAAATATGATCAATCCATATAATGGAATATTATTCAGCAACTATCACTATGAATTTGATATGAAGACAGCCTATTTTAAACTTCTACCACATGTGTGTATGTATATGTGCATTCATCTTCAAAGAATAGTCATTATATTTTATACATAGCTTTTGCAATTTTCCATAAATAGCATACTCTATGTAATGATCTGCAATTTGGTTTTTTTTGTCTGTTATTTTTTAGATTTAATTATGTCAGTACCTACATGTCAGGTCATTATTTTAATTAATGGCACCATTTGAATATGCCCCAGTTTACCCATTCTTCTATTTACTTGACAATTTGTGATATTTTTCTTTACAGTGATGCAATGATGTTTACAGAGATCTACCCATGCAAATGTGAAATATGAAATAAATGGCTCAACAATTGGTCCAATTAGGAAAAAGATGCTATCAAATAAGGAGTTGCTAAGCTGCCAATCAGGTAGAGTAGCTACTCCAGAAGGCATTAGGAAGGGAGAGGAAGGAAAAAATATAAAAATGTAGAAAAAAGTTTAAAGGAGCTAGGGGAGGTCATGCATGCCTGTAAACTCAGCTACTTGGAAGGCTGAGACAGGAGCATGGCAAAGTTCAAGGCCAGCCTGAGCAACTTAGCAAGACCCTGTTCTCAAGATAAAAAATAAAAAGGGCTGGAGATGTAGCTCAGTGGTAGAGTGCCCCTGGGTTCAATTTGTCAGTATCCTACACACACACACACACACACACACACACCAACAAAACAAAACAAAAATCAGATTATTAATAAAACTGACATCAGACTTCTTTCTAAATAACAATACAGAACGCACAAAGATAATTTCAAATTGTTAAAAAATTATATTCAAACTGAGACTGTTATATGCAATCAAACTATCCTTCACATGTGAAGGTTAAATATATCTAGCAAAAGGACCCCAGAAAACTTAATACATATATACTCTTTATGAAAACTTTTAGAGGAAGTGGTATAGCAAAAATAAAAACATTGAGGTCGTTGATGTAAGATATATGGTAAGAGTAATGATATGCATTAATAAAGTTTTCTAATGTCTAAGAAAGCAAGACCAACACCACAAATAATAACACACACACGCACACACACAATTATATAATAACAACTAAGAAATAACTTAGGGCTGGGGATGTGGCTCAAGCGGTAGCACTCGCCTGGCATGCGTGCGGCCCGGGTTCTATCCTCAGCACCACGTACAAACAAAGATGTTGTGTCCGCCGAAAAACTAAAAATAAATAAATAAATTCCCTCTCTCTCCTCTCTCTTTAAAAAAAAAGAAATAACTTAATATATAATACCAATGAGGAGGAGAAGCATAGATTAAAGAGATATAAAGATATGCAAAGAGATTTTCTTCCTTGGAAGGGTGGATATTAAAAGTTTAAGAAATTGAGCCAGCTGCAGTGGCACATGCTTGTAATCGAGGCTGAGGAAGAATTGAAAGTTCACTTTAATAATTTATTAAGACCCTGTCTCAAAATAACTTAAAAGGGCTGGGGATATATCTCAGTGGTAGAGTGTCCTGAGTTTAATCCCCATTATCAAAAAACAAAAATAAACTTAAGAAATTGAGAGAAAAAAGTAACATTCTTGCTTTATGAAGTGTGATTAATAATCAGAAAGAAAAAATGAAAAGAATTTCAGTCAATTCCCCATAAGAAAATTAGACCCATTTAATGAAGTCAGGAAAAGAATAAATGAATGAATACAGTGTAGTAAATAAAAACTTGAAAAAAAATAGATTCAGGATTAAGACCTAATAAGACAGTAATTACAATAAATGAAAATGGTTAAGTTATTTGATCAAAGAAATCTGAGGCTAATAAGATTTAAAATAAGATATATGGCGCATTAGTAAGATTTCCATCACTGTGACAAGAAATCTGAGAAAATAAACTTATAAAGGAAAATCTGTATTTTGGCTCACAGTTTCAGAAGGTCAGACTATAATCACTTGTCCCTATAGTTTTGGACCTGGGGTGAGGTAGGACATCATGGTGGGCAACATGTGGCAGAACAAAATTAATCATCTCATGAGGTTAAGACAACACAAAGAGAGAGATTGGAAAGGGCTGGGGTTCTAATAGCCCCTTTAAGGGCATGCCCCAGTGAGCTAACTTCTTTCTACTAGGTTCCACCTCTTTAATATTTCACTACCTTCCAGTAGCATCATCAGTTGGAGACTAAACTTTAAAAACATGAGTCTTTGGGGGACATTAATGATTCAAATCATAGTACATAAGGATACAGAAAATAATTTAAAAAATGAGAAAATATGAAATCAGAAAAATATGAATCAAAGAAATCTTGATTATATATTGACTACTGGTCAATTTATGATTCAAGGCCAAGAACTCCTGTCATAGATTTTTTTTAAAAGAGAGAGAGAGAATTTTTTAATATTTTTTTTTTATTTTACGGCAGACACAACATCTTTGTTTGTATGTGGTGCTGTGCTGAGGATCGAACCCCGGCCGCACGCATGCCAGGTGAGTGCGCTACCGCTTGAGCCACATCCCCAGCCCTGTCATAGATTTTAAACAAAGTTACATTGGGGATTCTAGAAGGTATACCAATACCTGAAAAGAAATAAAAGATACAAGGAATGGAAATGCAGAAAGAAAGTTATTCATATTAGGGTTACAGTTCCAGGTAAAATAGAGTGAAATGCTTTCTTCATCTTTGCTGTTATATTGAACTATGAAATCTAGATAATGCATAGAGCAGTTATTAGATAACTCTGAAAAGTTAACAGCAGGTAATTTAGGAAAGAACATCAGAATTGGAAAATGTTACTGAATTGATTATGAGTTCTGTTTATTTTCCTCTGGTGTCTCTTCAACTCCAACTCAACACAATTATAAACCTATAAGTGGGCTTGGGTTGTAGCTCAATAGTAGAGCAATTGCCTAGCATGTGTGAAGCACTGGGTTCGATCCTCAGCACCACATAAAAATTAATAAAATAAAAGTATTGTGTCATCTAAAAATAAAAATAAAACATTAAAAAAAAACCTGTAAGAGAGAGGGGCTGGGGTTGTGGCTTAGTGGTAGAGTGCTTACCTAGCATGTGCAAGGCCCTGGGTTTAATCCTCAGCACCACATAAAAATAAATAAATAAAGTAAACATATTGTGTCCAACTACAACTAAAACATAAATATTTTTTAAAAAACCTGTAAGAGTACTATAGTGAAGACTGAGAAAAACAACCATTTTTAATGATAGAAACTTTCAGCAAATTAGGAATAAAATGGAATTCCTCAACCTGTAAAAGAGCACCTATGAAGAGCCTACAGCTAATATTACTAATGATCAAAGACTGGACACTTCCATCTGAGATCACGAACAAGGCAAGCAAGGAACCTACTCCTATTATTCCTACTCAACAGAGCACTAGAACTCTTAGCCATTGAATAATGCAAGAGGAAGAAATGAAGACATCCAAACTAGAAAGGGAAAGCTAAAGATGTTCCTATTAAAAAATGACATGATGGTCAATGTAGAAAATCCTAAGAACCAACAAAGAGTTCTATAATAAGTAATTTTAGTAAGAACATAGGATACATGGTCAATAAGCAAAATTAATTATATTTCTATAGACTTGCACTTATAATAACTTCAAAAATGAAAGAAATCTAACATGTACAGGATATTTATAATGAGAACTATAAAACACTGGTCAAAAGACACCATAAATAAATGGAAAACACATACCGTGTTCAGAAATTGGAAAGATTCAACATGATATACAATGTCAGTTCTCCTGAGACAGCAATAGATTTAATGCAAGGTGGAAAAGTAAGCATCTAGAATAATAGTCAAAAACTGTTTTGAAAAATTAGAATGGATTTTAAGGGCAGAGGGTATGACTCTGTAGTGGAATGTTTGCCTAGCATGTGGGAGGCCCTGGCTTAGTCATCAGAAACAGAGACACACACACACACACACACACACACACACGCAGATTTTTAGAATTATAAAACTCTTTAAAGCTGTATTACTCAAAACAGTGGGTTATTGGTAAAGAACAGACACATAGACCATTGGAAGAAAATGAAGAGTCCAGAAATAGACCCACATAAATATGGCCAATTGATTTTTTTTTTTTTTTTGGATGAGGGATTGAACCCAGGGGTGCTTTGTCACTGAGCCACATTCCCAGTCCTTTCGATTTTTTTTTATTTTGAAACAAGACCTTGCTAAATTGTTGATGCTGGCCTCAAACTTGCAATCCTCCTGCTTCAACCTCCCAGGATGCTGGAATTGCAGACATGTGCCACTGCACCCAGTGCCAGTTGATTTTTGTAGGCAACTTTTTAATGACATGGTATTCACATAAAACAAAAGTTACTATTTTAAATCCAATGGCATTTGTACATTCACAATGTTATGTAACCAACCAGCAGCTTGATCTAGTTCTAAAACATTTTTCTTGTTGGCCTTTTCTCTTCTTTGGAAACTGTTCCAACTCCTCTGCCTATTCAAAATCATGTTGTTTGTCCTTTTGTTTTTGAGTTGCAGTATTTAAAAATATATGTGAGATATTAAACTCTTATCCTACCTGGGAGCAACTACTGTTTCCCTCTCTGTAGGTTTTGTTTTTCACCTGCATGATAATGTATTTTGTTTGATGCACAAAAGCTTTTAATTTTCATATAGTTTAATCAATCTAGGAATCAACTGCCAAATTCAAGGTCATAAAGATTTAACAGTTTTCCGTTAAGTATTTCAGGGTTTTATCTTTTGTGTTTAGGTCAGGAGTCCATTTTCAGTTAGTTTTTGTGTTTAGTGTGACTTGATTCTTTTGCATGTGAATATACAATTGTCAAATCACTAACTGGTGAAAAGGTTATTTTCCCCCATTGGATGATATTTGTGCCCTTATGGAAAATCAATTGACCATAAATATGTGGGTAAATTCCTGGAGGCTCATTTCTATTCCAGTAGTCTCTATGTCTATCCTTATTTCAGTATTTCACTATTTGATTACTATGGATTCACAGTAAGTTTTGAAATTAGAAATGTGAATCCTCCAGCTTTGTTCTTTTCCAAGATTGTTTTGGATAATCATGGTACCTTTCAATTCCATATGAATTTGAGGATCAACTTTTTCATTTCTGCAAAATACCATTGGAATTTTAAAGGGGTTATCTTTCCTTTTGTTTGTGTCTCCTTTAATTTTTATCAGTGTACAGATCTTTCATCTCCTTTATTAAATTTCTATAAGTATTTTATTCTTTTGGACGTTATTATAAATTGAATTTTTAAATTTCATTCTTTGATTATTCATTGCTGTTCTACAGAAATACAATTGATATTTCTGTGTTATTCCTGTATCCCATAACTTTGCTAAACTCATTTACTGGCACTCATGGTTTATATGTGGATTTTTGGAATTTTTATATATATAGGATCATGTTATATATTAATAGAGAAGCTTTTCTTCTTCCTTTCCAACTTGGATGCCTTTTGTTTCTTTCACTTGCCTAATCACTCTCACTACAACTGAATATTGGTGGTGAAAGTGGGCATCCATGCTTTGTTCCTGAATCCAGGCAGAAAGTGTCTGGGCTTCTGACCACCCACATGTAAGTTGGAGGTTCCCATACCACCACCTCCTTTGATTCAATCATTTGCTATAATGGCTTGCACAACTCAAGGAAATACTGACTTCCCTTTACTGGTTTATTGTAAAGGACATTTCAAAGGATGCAGATGAATAGCAAGATGAAGAGGCACATAGGGTGAGGTCTGGAAGGTTCCTGAGTGTAAGAGCTCCCATCCCTGTGGAGTTGGGGATGTGACATACTCTGAGCAAACAGACAAGTTCAACAACCTCATGCTTTAAATGAATATGGAGGCTTCATCAAATAGGCACGATCACTTATTACTCAGTCTTCAGCTCCTCTCCCTTCCCAGTGGTATGTGGTAAGGATGAAAGTTTTAAGCTTCTAATCATGTTTTTTTCCTCTTATCATGCAGCCCAGTAATTGTACTTTGGGCATTTATCACAGAGAAATAAAAATTTGTATTCACACACAATCCTGAACACAAATGTTCATAACAACTACATTCACAATAGTCAAAACTTAAGAAACACCCCAGATGTCCTTCAGTAGGTGAATATTAGACAAATTGGTATTTTCATACTATGGAATAATACTGACCAATAAAAAGGAATGAACTATTGATTCATGCAACAAGTTGGATGGATTTCCAGTGAATAATGTTGAGTGACAAACACCAATCCCGAAAGGATACATACTATATGGCTCTACTTAATATTGATTTTTGGAGTGACAAAACTTTACAAATTGCAAAGAAATTAGTTATTATCAGTGTTATGGGAGTAGGAGGTGGGTGGAAATGGTTCCAATACAGCAACATGAGGGATCCTTATGTTGATGGAATTGTTCTCTATCTTGTTGTAGTGTTGCATACATAAACTTACACATGCAACAAAATTTCAGAGAGCTAAACACATGCACACAAACAAGTACAAGTAAAACTGGGAAAATATGAATAAGATTGGTGAATTATATAACAATTACATGGTTATGATAGTAAACTGTGGCTCTAGTTTGGGATATCAGGTGAAGGACATATGGAATCTCTGTATTATTTCTTATAACTGCATGTGAATATATAATTACCTCAATAAAATTTTAATTTAAAATGGATAAAATTATGAATGTACACTTTACCAAAAAGGGTGTAAGGATCGTAAAAATGTTCCTTTTCCTCCATGTCCTTTCCAGCATTTATTATTTTTTTTAAAGAGAGAGAGAGAGAGAGAGAGAGAGAGAGAGAATTTTTTAATATTTATTTTTTAGTTTTCGGCAGACACAACATCTTTGTTTGTATGTGGTGCTGAGGATCGAACCCGGGCCGCACGCATGCCAGGCGAGCGCGCTACCACTTGAGCCACATCACCAGCCCTATTATTCTTTTTTTAATGTTTATTTAGTTGTAGATGAACACCCAGTATCTTTATTTATTTTTATGTGGTGCTGAGGATTGAACCCAGTGCCTCACACATAAGAGGTAAGCACTTTACCACTGAGCTATAGCCTCAGCCCCTATTCTTTGTATTCTTAATGGTTGCCATTCTAACTAGAATGAGATGAAATCTCAGTGTAGTTTTGATTTATATTTCCCTAATTGGTAAAGATTTTGAACATTTTTTATTTTTTAAATTTGTTCTAATTAGTCATACCTGACAAGAGAATGCATTTTGACATGTTGTATACAAATGGAGCACAACTTCTCATTCCTCTGTACATGGTGCAGAGTCACACTTTAATTCTTTAGGATAAATACTGAGGAATAGTATAGCTGGTCATATGGTGGTTAGTGTAGTCATACATGTATATGGGGTAATAATGTTTATCTTTGAACATTTTTTTTTGTATATTTTTGGCCATATTTATTCTTCTTTTGAGAAATATCTGTTTAATGCATTTGCTCATTTACTAATTGGGTTATTCTTTATTTGGTATTAAGATTTTGAGTTCTTCATATATTCTGGATATTAATCCCTTTTGTTGGAAGAGTCGTTATCAAAGATTTTCTCCTTCTGTAGGCTCTGTCTTCACATTATCATTTCCTTTGCTGTTCAGAAACTTTTAATTTGATATCATCCATTTGTTAATTCTTAGTATTATTTCTTGAGCTTTAGGAGAAAAACTGACAGTATCAAAGGGAGAAATAATTCTACAATAATAGTTGGAAACTTCAATACTTCATTTTCAGTAACAGAAGATCCAGACAGAAGACTAACAAGGACACAGAGTTTTTGAACAACACTAAAATCCAACTAGTCCTAAAAGACACAGAACATTCCACCTAACAACAGGAAAATACACATTTTTTTAAGGATAGGCCATATATTAAGCCACAAAACAAGACTCAGTGAATAAATAAAACATTAAAAAATTCTCTCTCTCTCTCTCTCTCTCTCTCTTTAAAAAAAAAAGAAAAGCTATAAAAAGGGCATTAAAAGGGAAGAAACAGAAAGAGCTATGGCACAGTACATTGAGGTAAATTTTAAAACTTGCATGCACAAAGCAGAATTTTGTATTTTATAAGGATACATATATATCCAAACACTGGTATATTAAACACATTAGAGTAGGTACCTATGGGAGTGTGGA
Organism: Marmota marmota marmota; assembly: GCF_001458135.2. NCBI lineage: Eukaryota > Metazoa > Chordata > Mammalia > Rodentia > Sciuridae > Marmota > Marmota marmota. The sequence goes on along the minus strand of NW_026000185.1, from coordinate 6,187,243 downwards.
GAAGAATGTCAATGGGATTGGGAATAGAGTAAAAAAAATTAACAAAATATTTAAATAAGAGAAGTCTTGCAGGAACCAATGATAACGACATGTGCAAGAATTCATAGAGGTGCCATGACTTGCTGAATTTCCCAGCGGCTGGACATTGAGATTCTCCAGTCTCTCCTCAGGATGGATTTGAAGTCAAATAGACCCACTATTAGAGGCTCTGCATTTACTAGCCTTTTGCCTTTGGTCAAGTTAGTTAATGCCTCTCAACCTTATTTCCTCTCTTGTACAACAGGAAGAATAATGTTTATCTGGCATGGTGGTTGTGATCATGTTTGTGAACTGCTGAGTACAGTGTCTGGCATGCAGCACAAGCTAACAGGTGGTGCTTACCATCATGAGAGAATGTTTGGAGTCTGCCCACTGGAAGGAGAGCCCCACTGGGCAGGTATCAGGCCAGTCTTGCCAATGCCTATGCCCTCTCTCCAGAACCTGGCACACTGTATATTCTTTGGGTCCAGTTTTTGTTTGTTTGTTCAGCACTGGGGATTGAACCTAGGGCCTCCCACATCTAGAGTCTACCACTGAGCTACATCTTCAGGTAAGTATCTATTTCTCCAATGAATGAGGTTTCTAAGTCAGCTATTTAGGGGATTACTCATTTTCTGTAACATCTAATGCCCTACCAGATTGCCAGCTTCCTCCTATGCATTTGTTTAGAAGTGGTTGTAAATTTGCTTTTCATACAGCACTGTATGATAGTATCTAAGTTTCATGTCCCTATTTATGGTTTTGTTAGGACCAAGATAGGGGGCCTCCTTTCTCTGCCCTCACCCCACAAAAAGAGCTAAAATTCCAAGAGATATCTTATAGATGAAGAGTCAAAACAGTCTCTCCCTTTGCACAGGACAGCTGGCTTCTACCTGGTGCCAAGAGCCACCTCTGGGCCACACCTAACACCAGTCAAGTCACATGGTCACTTCATACTTGGTCCACTCCTGTGCATGGGGGATAATAGACCTGGCCCCTCTGCGGTAAAAAATGTTTTAAGAACTAAGTTAGCTAGCATGTAAACAGGTGAAAAGAATAAAATTATATACACAGTGAGTATTTAATGAATGCAACTATTCTTACTTCTAGATCAATTAGTGCTCTGTGTTCAGGGAGGGAGTCCAAGTAGAAGACGAAGTGTGTTCTTCAGGGACACCATTTTCCTGTGTCCTGGCCACTAGGGCCTTTTGTGCTAATTGCATGGTAGGGGTGAGAGGGCTGAAATCCCCCCCTTGGGCCCTGCTGATACCCAGGCATCTGGGCAGCAGACCCAGGCTGCTCAGAGGGTCAGGACCAACGACAGTAGCTGCTCGGCACAGGAGGACAGTGCCCACAACGCCTGCTCCAAGTCCCACACTTGCCTTCTCCATACACCGAGCATTGGGCAGAGGAACAATGCGGGAATCCTGAAGCCAAAGGTATAGTTCCATAAACACTTCCTAGATTTCATTATTGAAGAACAGAGAGCATAAGGGAGAGGCAAAGGGAGAGTGAATACAAGGAAAGGGGAGTGAAAGGGAGAGTGTTAAAGGTCTTTCAAATATTCTGCTTTGTGTTCTTCCTTTAGGAGCAAGGCAGGACCATGTGATATTAGAGCCGCAAGCTCTGATAGACTCATGACCTTCTTCATCAGCAAAGAGGCAAACTGGGAAGAAAAAAAAAATCCAACAGGCGAAAGAAGTTTTATAATATCTTAAGACCCCCTTAACAAAAGTCATTTGTAAGAGAATCCAGGAGACAAGATGGGCATTTCTTTTGTTGTTGTTGTTGTTTTAAATATATTTTTAGTTGTTGGTAGACCATTATTTTACTTATTTACATGCAGTGCTGAGAATCAAACCCAGTGCCTCACACATGCCAGGCCAGTGTATTACCACTGAGTCACAGCCACAGCCCCCAGACAAGATGTGTATTTCTTAATCTGACTTTAAAACCCCAACCTGCCTAGCACAGTGGTGCATACCTGTAATCCCAGTACTTGGGAGGCTAAGGCAAGAGATCACAAGTCTGAGGCCAGCCTCAGCAACTTAGCAAGACCCTGTCTTTAAATGAAAAGTAAAAAGGACTGGGGCTGGGCTGGGGATGTGGCTTAAGCGGTAATGTGCTCGCCTGGCATGCGTGGGGCACTGAGTTCAATCTTCAGCACCATATAAAAATAAAACAAAGATGTTGTGTCCACCAAAAACTAAAAAATAAATATTAAAAAATTCTCTCTTTCTCAAAAAATATATTAAAAAAGGACTGGGGCTGTAGCTTGTGATATGTCCCTGGGTTCAATATCCAGTATCAAAATAAAACAAAACCCAAACTAACCATCGAAAAAACCCTTTTTGTATGCACAACCCTGCCCTAGGAACAGAATCCTCATGCAGAAAATCTTAAGCAGAGTTCAGTGCCTAGAGGCAGGTCGATTCCTAAGCAGAAAGAATTTACCACTATGTCATCAAGTCAAAGTCTCACAAAGTTGTAACAGCTTCTCCTGCTTTCTAATTTTAATTATTTATTTGTTTGTTTGCTTGTCTGTTTGTTTGTTTATTTATTTAGTTTGTTTGTTTCCAGCAAGCTCAGGTGTTTAAAATCATATCAGAACAGTGAAAATATTAACTGGAAGGAACATCCCAAACTTCCCAAGTAAACTTATAGACAGGTAAAGGTTAGAGCCATCTGTGTACCAGGTGAGTGATTCCTAAAGATCCTCCACCTTGGGCTTCCATGCCCAAACTGCATGCCCATGCAGGGTGGAAAGTTCAGTATCACCCTTTCTGAACTCTTTCTAAAATGCCAATGCTTCTGGGTTAACTGAAAACTCCCAGATGATTAGAGAGAACCAGGAAATTTCAAGGGAAAGAAAAGGCCCCAAAGGTCCTTGATGAACACAAGCTTGTGGTTATCATTGTGTTTGCTCGGGGATTTGTCCAGCTCAGGCCAAGAGTCCAGTTGGTCTGGTGCTTCCTCTAGAGCTCATGGAACAGCTTCTCCACCCTAGAAATGGCCTTTCTGTTCCCATTTTGGCATGTTTATTCCTTAGCTAAAAACTGCTTGGAAGACACAAAGCAGGGACTGACAGGAACTATGGCACTGCTGGACAACCATTGAGCACAAGCCATGCAGAATGAGCAACGCGGGGAGGACGGGCAGCAGTGCCTGTCTTTCTTTCCTCTAAAGGGATTCAAAGGGCTGGGCACCTCAACCAGCAGCAATTAGTAAGACAGGCATCAGCAAGAACTTCGGAACAGAAAGATGAGTTGATTATAAGGCTGGTTACTTAATCCATGGCTCTCTTAGGTCCTGGATGAAAAGAATAAGCAATCCTCTCTTCCTTTAGGGGGGGTCAGAGGGAGGTTGGAACACCCTCTGTCAGTCATTATCCCTGACTCTGTGGAAGTACTCAACTACTGACTCAAAAGCAAACATTTGAAAGGAATTTCCTTTCTTAACTCCTTTGGATTCTAGCATCAGGATCTCCACTATTTTTGCTGTGTGTTAATGAAAAGGAAAATTCCTGGGATTCTTAGCCAAGAGGTATGGCCCAGTGGCCCCTGCCTCATGTACCAGAAGCAGCTAATTGCAACCTCACACTGCTTTAAGTAGCATCTCTTGTCTTTGGACCACAGTGCTGAAAAATAAACAGCATTCCCTCCCAGTTGTCGTATCCAAATGACCCTCAAAACTATTTCTGTTTTATTCTCAGATTCATTTGTTAGTCAAAAGAAGAGGTTGGACCTTGGTTTATGATCTTCAGGAAAGCCTATATCCCGTCCAAGGAAAGAGACACTAATTGGTCCATTGTTAACAAGAGCATATTTGTGAGACATTAAGAATTATCCCATGGTTTAGAGGTGGGCATAGCAGTCATACATGGCAAAGGTCAGGAATTTCCTCTGACATATTCTAGTTTTCCTTACTGATTATGGATATGTGTTGGCTGATTTAACTCTTTTTGGGGTAACCCCCATTTATATCTTCAACCTGTTCCACTTAAACTTGTTTTGGCTTTTTGTGAAGTTCTACATTTGCCTCTTTTAACTCTTATATTCATATCTTCTGTATTTGGTGAAAGAGTCTATATTCAATGTTACCATTCTTTTCATGATTTTATAGATTCATCATGTTGTTCCTCCAACTTCAGCTTTCTAGATTAGGATTTTTCACCTGAGATGAGAGGGACAGCAAAGAAGGGAAAGGAAACTGATCAGAAACTTCTGGGGAGCTTTTTTGAATTCAGTGTGTCTGCTTTCCCTTTCCTGAGCATATCAAAGCTTGGCTGGGGAAATTTTTATTTTGAGAATTTCCATATGTATTTATTTCTAACAGCTCCCTCTGATGTGTTGTAACCATTGTTCTGAATTGAAGAGCCCTAATCTCATTGTTCTGTCTTCATGCCTGTGCCAGCTCATATTTGACATTCAGATGTGATGGACAAGTTATTGGGGGTTACAGTTAAAGACTGCAATCATAGAAGTTGGGCTGGTCCATAACCGTAGAGCCCAGATAACCACTGGAACTTTCCTGAGCAGACCCACCAGTAGCTTCTTCTTCCCTTGCTTTTCTCGCAGCAGTTTTCCCTGAACAGAGTCTTCCAGTGACTGAAGGCAACCAGTGATGGAAGTGGGCAGCAACAGCTCCTCAGAGCGCTTCATTCTGATGGGTCTCTCTGACCATCCCCAGCTGGAGATGATCTTTTTCATAATCATTCTCTTCTCTTATATGCTGACCCTTGTTGGGAACTCAACCATCATCCTGCTTTCCTGCCTTGATGCCCGGCTACACACACCCATGTACTTTTTCCTCAGCAACCTCTCCTCCCTGGACCTCGCCTTTACTACCAGCTCAGTCCCCCAAATGCTGATCAATTTATGGGGCCCAGACAAGTCCATCAGCTATGGTGGCTGTGTGACCCAACTGTATGTCTTCCTTTGGTTGGGGGCTACTGAGTGCATCCTACTTGTGGTGATGGCATTTGACCGCTATGTGGCAGTTTGCCGGCCCCTGCACTACACAACCATTATGAATCCTCGGCTCTGCTGGCTGCTGGCTGCTGTGAGCTGGTTGGGGGGCTTGGGTAACTCTGTAATCCAGTCCACATTTACTCTGCAGCTCCCATTCTGTGGACACCGGAGGGTAGACAACTTCCTGTGTGAGGTGCCCGCCATGATCAAGCTGGCCTGTGGAGACACAAGTCTCAATGAGGCCGTGCTCAATGGTGTCTGCACCTTCTTCACTGCAGTCCCACTGAGTATCATCCTGATCTCCTACTGCTTCATTGCTCAGGCCGTGCTGAAAATCCACTCTGTGGAGGGACGGCGAAAGGCCTTCAACACTTGCCTCTCCCATTTAGTAGTGGTGTTCCTCTTCTATGGCTCAGCCATCTATGGGTATCTGCTTCCGGCTAAGAGCAGCAACCAGGACCAGGGCAAATTCATCTCCCTCTTCTACTCTGTGGTCACACCCATGGTGAATCCTCTCATTTATACTCTAAGGAATAAAGAAGTGAAGGGATCCCTGAGAAGGCTGCTGGGGAAAGGAAGAGAAGCTGGCTGAGAGATGAGGAAACTCCTTTGTTATTTATTGTCTCTTCATTTCTGCACACTTTTTCTCATTATTTCTCTGGACAGATGAGCATGAGGAGTACTAACCCCAGTAAATCAAGGCATGTCCCTGACAGCCCTGAACTGTTGGTTCATGGTTAGTGTTATTTGATACAATCTATATTTACCAGAAATCCCACTGTGGGCTACAGATAACAGGGCAGATGTGTGTTATCGAAGGCTTAGAAGGTATTTACCTATACAGTTCTGTCTCATTCTCTTTGTCCCTATTGTCCACATATTACTTATTATGCCTTGTATTTCTGCAAAGTACTGTATGATTCTAAAGAAAGCAAATTTACTTGCATTTTCTTAATGTTTCTATAATTTGATGAAATCAAATAATCTATTATTAACTGCATATGAAAACCTGCCAGAAGCTATCCATGAACTGTACATGAACCAAATCTGCAAGGAAACCACTGGGTAGGAAAGTCTGGTATCCAGGAACTCACAGCGGAACTCCTGCCGGTCTGAGATGACCCAGTACATGTGATATCCTATCTAGCTCTGCCAGTTCAACACTGCACTGGAGTTGGCGTGACCCACTGGAGCCACATAGACACATAGCCTCTCAGAGATGGGTGTGGCTTGCCAAGATGCCAATCAACATGTTGACTGCAGGACACCATGAAGGAAGACTCCACCTGCTGAAATCTTATCCCTGCCTTTGATGTACTCTCCCTTAAATAAAGGACTGGAGCCATTTTCTAGTTGTTTGGTTCCAGCTCCTACCAGGACTGGAGAACCTATCATTAGAATCTATTTTCTGACTCTGGCTCTTAATTCTTAACTAATTATTTCGGACTTTCTTTTTCTCAGGTGACTCATCACCTCCTGAGCAGAAAACTACCCTGGCAGGGTGCTGGCAACCCCACAATAAAAACACAAGCAAATCATTTTTGTATCGTACCTATCCATCATATTCATCTCCCTCTCTTAGTCTCTTCTCAACACTATGTCTATTGAATTATGCTTCCTATCCACATATATCTCTATCATTTTATTTTTCCATATGTCTACATTCAAATTTCCCTTCTGTCTAGTATTTAATGAGAAAAGGCAGGCAAAGTATTTGCCTTTCTGTTCTAGCCAAAGTATATGCCTTGATCTGATTTTATTAAAATCATCCTACCTGAAAGTCCTAGCCATCAGGTTTGCCCAGTATTTGGATATGCTGGTCTAGTTAGTGGGTTATAGAATGCCCCAAGATTCCTTAAGCAAATTTAGGAGCCCAAGAAAGATCCACTGATAAGCCATGTCCTCTGCCTCAGCATCTAGCTTTTTATCCCTTCAGCTTGTAGAACTCAGCAACTGATCTAGCACACGATGACTCAAGGAACTCATGTATTGGAATCAGAATGCCAGTGTGATTCTGCCCCTTACTAGAACTTGCAAAGTAATGGTCATGTGCTACTGCTGTTCATGTATTACCTCCCCCACAAGAAGCCAGGTTAATATGAGAAAGTTGCTTAGCAACTACATTACCAGAGAAAAGGAAATTGATAGGTTTTAGAACCAATTTCAAAAGGATCTTCAGTTGTTTCATAGCACTTAAATACATGCCTCATACCTAGTAGATGTTCAATAAATGCTTAGTCAGTTGAATTAGCAAACTTCACCAATCCTCATTTTCATCCTAAGAACCGTTTGTCAAGTAGACCATTTTCATGTTTGCCAATTTGGTGTTATACTATCAGTTTGATAGCATCAAACGAAGAATGATAATTTTTTTTTCATTTCTACATTTCCATAATTCCAAAGCTAATTGGAATAATCACATTCTCCTTTCTTGAATTCATTTTTTTCAGTTACAGATCAAATCCTGCTTTTTCAGTGTCTTACATAGCAATAGTGAAGAATGTCTCTAGGACTAGCAAACTAGAAGCATGATTTTGGTGAATTCATCAGTTTAAAGTTTTGCACACTCAAAACTTGTATTGATCATCACACTCAAATTACATCAAGTTCTCAGGAGGTAGGGTTATAATGACCAAGCTTGTAAAGCTGTTCTATAAGCCAGATTGCCAGCTGATTAATTTGTAAGAATAGTTAAGTACCAAGAAGACTGAAGAGTCCTATCAGGTCAGTTCATCTAAATTATGAAATATTGACAGGCATGATGGCACACACCTGTAATCGAAGCTTCTTGGAGCAGGAAGATCATAAGTTCAAGGTCAGCCTGGGCAACTTAGTGAGACCCTGTCTAAAAATAAAAAGTAAGCCAGGCACAGTGGTGCACACCTGTAATCCCAATGGCTGAGGAGGCTGAGACAGGAAGATCAGGGGTTCAAAGCCAGCCTCAGCAACAATGAGGGGCTGAGAAACTCTGAGACCCTGTATCTAAATAAAATTCAAAATAGGGTTGGGGATGTGGCTCAGTGGTCAAGTGACCCTGAGTTTAATCCCTGGTACCAAAAAAACAAATAAATAAATATAAAAAATAAAAGGGCTGAGGATGTAGCTCAGTGGTAAATCACCCCTGAGTTCAATCCCCAATACTACAAAAAAATCAATTGATTTTGAAATACCTAGCATTTTCTCAAAATGCTCTCCAATAGCTCAGTGGTAAATCACCCCTGAGTTCAATCCCCAATACTGCAAAAAATCAATTAATTTTGAAATAACTAGATAAAATACAGAAGGGGGAAAAAGCATTCTTGAAACATTTTGGAGTTCTGCAGGGCCTCCCTAGGGGAAGTATGGGAGTTATAGAAGCTGTAAGACACAGGAATGAGGAGGAGAAAACACTAGCCTAAATTGGAAAGTGAGCACATCATGGGGTTTTCAGAGAACATTATCAAGATGTGCACATTTATGTTCCATCCTCAATGGTGGGCATGAAGCAAAGTCAAAAATAGAAGGGAGGGGCTGGGTTTGTGGCTCAGTGGTAGAGCGCTTGCCTAGCATGCATGAGGCACTGGGTTTGATCTGATTCCCAGCACCACATTAAAAAAAATCTAAATAAACAAAATAAAGTTATTGTGCCCATCTACAACTAAATATATTTTTTAAAAAATAGAAGGGAGACAGGTACTGTGGTGTACACCTGTATTCCCAGCTACTCAGGAGATTAAGGCAGGAGGCTTGCAAATTCCAGGCTAGCCTAGGTAATTTAGTGAGACCCTGTCTCAAAATGAATAATAAGTTTCCCAGGCAAGTTAGGAAAGGCTAAAATGTTAATTGTAAGAAAAGAAAATAGAAGCCATGTTTTGAAGACTTCTATTACAGCTCTGAATTGCATGCAGTTACTTGGGCAAGTGGGTCAGGGCTCAGTCCTGAGACAGGCAGAAGGGAAAAATCCAGTAACAATATTTTCTCTATCAACGAATGAGAGTGGCAATCATGGGAGAGTGAAGAATTCCAAATGGGTAATATCAGTTAAAATCAACATGGCATAGAATATCAGTGTTCAGCCGGGCCTTAGAGATATACCATATCAGTATGTGGAAAAGGGTTCTTAAATTTATGTGGAAGGGAAAGTAGACTATGGTGAATCAATGAATAAAAATAATGTGAGGTGACAAGCAACAATAATCATAGATGATAACATTATATTTCTGAGTGACCAGACAAAATAAAAGGCATAGAATGGATGATTCTTCTTGGCTGTTGTTTGGTACAGTCCCATTTCTAAATCATGTATAGTCTTTATAGTTTCTAAGGACAAGAATCAAAATGCTCTTTTATATGATCACATAAAAATAAAAATGGCTGTAACATAGCTCAGTGTTAAGGCACCCCTGGGTTTAGTTTCCAGTGCTAAAAAAGGACAAAAACGCAATTAAATATGAGGCATGCTCTTTTTATTGAGGATATTAAAATCCTATTCCTATATCTAGGGTTCCAGAAGAAAAAGAATGTCTAATCTCTTATTCAGCTGGAAATTCAGAAAATGAAAACATTATCTCCAAGACCTATATAAGGTACTATCTAAGGTTGATAGCTTAGTAAAACAGAAGTTTAAATACACTTGTCTAATCAGAAAGCTTAAGCAGTTTTAATAATCAATTTCATAAAGCCCATCATGGAGTCCACTTATGCCCCATGTCATGCCCTGTGAGATATCAATGGCTGTATGAATACCTGGATCAATTGAGCAAAATTTAAACCATTCAATGAAAAGAGAGAGTCAGCCCCTTTCTTGAATTCCATGGTTGTTTTTAGGAGAGGTTAGAACAAAGGAGTTGGTGAGAAATAAACAACCCCCAACCAACACTGTTCATGCAGGGCTCCTGACTGAACTCCATCCTGACTCTGCAACCTGTTCTCAAGGTTGCTCTTCCCATTTGCACCACCTTTTACTTTCTCCCTATTTCAATCTCCAACATTGTAAGTGCACTGAGGTAACTCCAAGGACATAATTTAATGTGAAGTACTCCATATAGAGTGACATTTTTAAAGTTTTCACATATTTATTACTCAATCAACCTACTGGGACAGAGCATAGAAACAAAAGAAATCATATCCCCTGCCCCCACAAAAAATATGTCCAACTTTCCAGGCAGTGGTATCACTTTCAGATTAATCCAGTAAAATTTTAGTGACCTCAATGCAGCATAAAGATGTATGCCATTTCATGTGCAATTCCTTATAGATGCAGCCTGGTTCTTTTCCAAAGACTCTGCTTGGAGTTGTTCCTGGTTTTATTACTAATTTTTTTCTGAATCCATTAGAGAAGGGGCAATTTTGCTTTTGTTTATTGGCTGGGAATTGTTTGATCTGAAATGTCTTCTGAGAAGATATAGCAAGGAACAAAGTCAAGTGCACCACACCATGATGGCTGAGAAAAAAAGCCAGGGAAATTTTTGTAATCCTTTCACAAGCAAAATGTATACATTCTATAATAAATATAGTTTATTAAAAATAACTATATTTATAATAAACCTCATGTGTGAGGTAGAGAAGAAAATTGGTGTAGTGGGAAAATAAGAAGAAAGCACCACTTTTCTTCAGACATTTTCTTGGAATAGGTATTTTAGAATATGAGAAATGAGAAGCACAGAGAAAATAGGGTAGGTTTGAGCAAATTGAGTGATGTGGATGGTAGATGTCTTCTCAACATTAACTTGAACCCAGTGGTTCAAGAGGGTAAGCATTAGGATGATCAGGAAAGCCATCTAGTTGGGTGAGGTGGTGTACTCCTGGAGTCCCAGTGACTCAGGAGGCAGAGGCAGGAGGATCACAAGTTTGAGGTCGGCCTCAGCAATTTAGTGAGACCCTGTTTGAAAATAACAAATAAAAAGGGCTGGGCATATGGCTCAGTGGTAGATCACCTCTGGGTGCAAGCCCCTGTACCACAAAAAAAACCCCACACTGAACTAAAAAGATTATTAAGATAAAGTGTGAAGGTTGAGGTCCAGATGTATGTATGAATCAGTGGAAGCCAGTCCAGACAGTAGGGAGAGAGAGCAAAAGTATGGATTTCCTTGATGACAAGACAATCTTAGCAACAATAATAAGGTACCAAGTTATGGGTGTTTTAAAATGGGCCTGCGAGTTCTTTGATATACTATGCCTCTCTTCCTAAGGTAGAGCCCAATTCCTCTACCCCTGAGTGTGAACTAAATATTGTAACTGACTTCTAAAAAAAAAATAGAAATGATAGTGTGTGGCTTTAGAGACCTAGTCCTAACAAGCACTGAGGCCATTTCCTTACTTGGTTTGTTCATTGTACATCTTTTTACTGGTTTCAATTGGCTTGATCCCTGTCACCTATGGCTACATTGCCATAGATGACTGAAGATCTGATCTTACAAGGACAAATAGGAGCACAGACTTTGGAACACGCAGGTCCCACAATGTGGTAGTGGTCTTTCCTTGGGACAGTCACCTCTGACTAAATCTAGCATAGGAACAACTACTTCCTTGATCAGATCAAACTCTCTATTCTTATTGGTTACACCCATGTTTCATACTCTCATGGACAGCATGAGGAGCAAAACCCTTAGGGGTACACTGAAGAAGCTTCTAGGTGGTTCAGAGATGCAGAACTATGGCCATCAAAAGCATGGTTATGTCCTTGCTTCTCCCCACACAAAGGCTCTTTCTCTCTCTTTCCTGTCAATGCAGCCATCTATTATCTTACCATCTGAATAGAAGGCAGCAAGGTAACTTAAAAAGTCATGACACTGGGAGTAGAAATACTTGAGTATTTGCTTTACCACTGATTATTGGAAGGGCCAGCAGATGGCAGTGTAGTGACCATAGGCTGTCCCTAAAACCAATCTGCAACCAGTTTGTTAAATAAACATACTTGGGAACCCTCTCCGTGCTATGTTTAATCAAAGATGAAATACTTTATCAGTCCATTTCACATTCCACTTGCCTCAGTCTATATTCTGATGGATTACTGCTCTTTGTGCTACCACTACCTTTATAAACCATAGATGGATGAAGAGGAGCAAAAATGAAGGCAGAAAACCATATTTAGAAGTCTTAATATTGTCCTCCACTCTTTCACTTGCACTGCAAATCCCAATCCTCTTCAAAATAAGTCCAGAAACTCCCAATTCAGAATAAGAGATACATGAAAAGCAGAAGAGTGTTTGAATGTCCATCAAAAGGGAAATGATTGAAGACTGAATATATATTGTGGTACAGGCCTAAATGCAGTTTTAGAATATGAGGTGGACATACAGAATCAGAAAAAAATTAAGACACCACATAGATTATATATATTTAGTTAAGAAAGATATAGTTATCATAGTTATTTTCTCTAGGGTCTAGGGTAGGAATGCACTTCTGGAGGTAGTTATGAAGCTGATTTATTTGTAAGGGAGAACTGTCATAGGAAGACTAGGAATGTTGCAGGAAGAAGCAGGTCCCTCAGTTTCTTATGTCCTGAGCAGGCAAATTACTGATAGCATAGTCATGTTCCCCCCCCCACACACACACCCCAAAGATTTGTTTAAAATGAAATTACATTCAGCATGGACACTGCTCAGTCTCCAGAGTGAGAATGACACCTGTGTTCCCCGGAGGTCCTGTCTACACATTCTTTAGTTTCTGGTTTTGTCAGGCCTGAGAACCTAATTGAGACCAACCAATGTGGTACGTTGGTTTTCTTGCTTTGCTCAATGGGGATATCTACTGATCGGTTTAAGTTTAAGGTCTGTTCTGTATGTGAGGAAATGGGGGTGGGGTGTGGTACTTGTTCTGTCCTTATGGTCTGTGGGCGCCCTGTGATCAGGGCTGACAACCTGTTCTCTTGAGAGGCTGACTGTACACCCTGCTTCTTCAGAAAACTGATTTCCTCTCCCTGGGAAATTGTATCCCTGGGACCTCCCATCGTTCCTGCTGATCCCCAGCTTTTCTACCGATCAAGAATGTTTTGTGGTTCTACCGTAATATTTAAAAACAAAAACACCTTAGGAATAAAGTAGATCAGAAATGAATTTTAACTACTTCTGTCGATAGAAAGTCATCTGAACTCTGCCTCGGATTCCTCGTCTGGAGGGCGAAAGCAGCTCCAGTACCGACGTCCCGGCTGTTGGGCGGGGTTGAGGTCGCGGGGTGTGAGGCACTGCGCCGAACAGAGCAAGCCCCGAGGTGTCAGCACAGTTTCACCACCTCGTCCGTGAAACCGGGTTGTGAGCCTCGCGTCGCCGGCTAACACAAGCGACAAGGGGAAGCGCCTCACAACCGGTGCCTCCGTGGACGCACGGAGGGGTTCTCGGACGTTATGATTGGTCCCAGAGTATGACAGAATGACCCTCACGGGTGAGAACCCAAGTCGATTAGCAGAGGGCGGAAACCAGGAGGAAGGGGGCGGTCTTTGAAGGCGAACTTTCGGACCTGGCCTGTGCGCTTGCGTCTCGGCTCTCAGATCCCGGCGTGCCGCGCGGCAACTTCCGGCATGCCCGCGGTAGCTTCCGGCGTGCTAGGTGAGTCTCGCTGGGCTGGGCTTTTCGTGGCGCGTGTATTTAAGGGCTGTGTCTTCGCCTTCTGCCCCGCTGCTGTCAGCTCCTGGGTCCCGGGACGCAAAACCTCGGTGGCGGAGACAACTGGACCTTCTATCTGGGAGGCGTGGCGTCACCGAAGCCTTCTTGCAAGAGGACTACATAGAAGCTACTTGCCCTCAGAGAGCGGTAGATAAACCCTCCCGAAACCAGTTCTGGTATTAGGTGGGTGCAGATAAAGCGCCCTGAGAGTACCGGGCAGGGGCGAGGCTTCGAAGGATCTGGAGGCTTCAAGAAGGTGGAGGTGGCTTTGTTACAATCCTCATCCTCTCGTTTTCAAGAGGATGAGACCCTCTTGAGGACATAGAATTTTCTTCTACATTTGTAAGGTCTAGGCTCAGGTGTTCTTTCCTGGTTGGGAGGGGTGGAGAACAGCCATTCTTCGTATTCACTGTCTATGGAAAGAATGAATTAGGACTTTGGGGAAAGAGTGTTTCAGGCAGGAAAAGCTTGGTGGGTGAAGATGTTAATCTATTTCTAGATCAGGGATTCTCTACCAGGGGCGATTTTGCCCCTCAGAGGATATTCCCAGACATTGCCAATGTCTGGAGATAATTTTAGTCATCACTGGGATGGTGCTACTGGCATCTAGTGGGAGGTGGTCAGGGATGTAACCAAATATCTTTCAAAACAGGTTGCCCACCTACCCCAACCTAAGATCTATCTTACCCCAAATATCAGTCGTGCTGTTTTAGATGCCCTGCCTTAAAATGATAGTAGTGGAAATGGAAGGGGTACAGATGTCAGAGACATCTCAAGCAAAGACCAGTTTTGCCTCTGCATTAGCTTTTCATCACTGTGACAAATAACAGAAAAACAACTTTGAGGAGAAAACATTTGTTTTCAGCTAAGAATTTTCATTCTGTAGTCATCCAACTCCATTGCTCTGGCCTGAGGTAAGGTAGAAAATAATTGGCTGAAGGATGTGGTGGAGGAAAACTTCTCAGCTCATGTTAGCTAGGGATACAGAGAGGAAGAGGCCAGGGACAGATACAGTCCATAAGGGCATATCTTGAAGGATTCACTCCTTTAATTATGTCCCCCTTTCACCACCTACCAGTAGTCTATTCAGTTATCAATTGATTAATTCATTGATGAGGTCAGAGCCTTTATGAATGTGATGAGAAAACTATACATTCTTTAGTTCTTTTTTAGAGGAAATGAAGAGAAATAAATTCTCACATGACCTCTTTTCCAGAGCAAAGATTTTATCTGAGAGACCTAGCTGGAGGTGATTCTTCAGAGTTGTAGGAACTGAATTTTGAGCTGCAGATCAGCTTATGCAGTTGAACTCCTCACCTATCCTTGTTGTCTCTCAGGTGGTTGATGGTAAAGCTAACCTCTCTCAAAGGGATTGGCAATTTGAAGATCTCCCATCAGCCCTCCAGACTGTAGCAAGTATCTGGGCTTCTCAGGGTCTTCCACCAACTCTGAGAGCTCTGTTGTTAAAGGCAACAGCTGACATTGC
The DNA here is from genome assembly GCF_001458135.2 of Marmota marmota marmota. Taxonomy (NCBI): domain Eukaryota; kingdom Metazoa; phylum Chordata; class Mammalia; order Rodentia; family Sciuridae; genus Marmota; species Marmota marmota. The sequence continues at coordinate 6,172,187 of NW_026000185.1, read as the reverse complement.
ACTCAGGAGAGAACTCTGGAGCTAAAGCAATTCCTGACCATCCTACACAGGGAGATTCAAGCTGGGTCTGAGTGATGGAGCATCACCCAGAAAGCAACCACCTTGGTACAGGATTTGGAGTGAGAACCTGGGGGACCAAAGTAACGGCTTTTTTCTGTTTGTTTTTGTATTGGGGATTGAACTCAGGGGTGTTTTACCACTAAGTTACATCTCCAGACCCCATCACTTTTCTGGTGGTGCTAGGAATTGAACCCAGGGCGTTGCATATGCTCGCAAGTGCTCTCCTGCTCTCCTACTGAGATGGGACCCCCAGTCCCATCTCCATCTCTTTTTATATTTATTTATTTATTTATTTATTTATTTTGGGGGGGCTGGGGATTGAACTCAGGGCCTTGTGCATGCAAGGCAGGCACTCTACCAACTGAGCTGTATCCCCAGCCCCTCCTTTTTATTTTTTGTTTTGAGATAGGGTCTCTTTAAGTTGCCAGAGCTGGCCTCAAACTTGTGGTCCTCCTGCCTCAGCCTCCCGAGTGGCTGGGATTACATGCATGTGCCACTGCATCAAGGCAGTGGGAGGGTAAGGGAGTATGGTCAGAGAAAATGGATAGCAGGTTGTAATGGGCTTGGGTATGGGACAGGCAGTGGGAACAGGTGGAAAATCTTGATTTTGTTGCTTTTCCTTCTTTATCACTTCTTTTTTTCCCCAGCCGGTGTCCATGTCAGCCTTCCTAAGAGAATGCTGTTTTTCCTTTCCAGGAGAGTGGGCCAAAGGCAAGACTGGATGTTCTCACCAAACACTAAGCTTTCAGTAGGTCTCTCCTCCTCAATAATGAAGAGAGACACATATCCCCTGTAGAACACAAATTTTTTCCTCTTCAAGTTATATTCAACTGAGCCAGCTCTGAATGAAAATCTTCTGGTTCTTGAAGTGCTTGCTTTGTGATGGTTCACAATGCACAGCAAGGCAGAGGAATTTTAGTTAAGTCCTCTATATGGTTTAAATATCCCCCAGAAGCTCATGGTGTGAGACAATGCAAGAAAGTTCAGAGGAGAAATGATTCGGTTGTAAGAGTCTTTAACCCAGGGCTCAGGTTGTGGCTCATCCATAGTGCACTCTCCTAGCCATGTGTGAGGCCCTGGGTTCAATCCTCAGCACCTCATAAAAATAAATAAAAAATAAAGGTGTTGTGTACAATCTCAACTAAAAAATAAATATTAAAAAAAGAGTCTTAACCCAATTTGTGAATTAATCCCCTGATAGGGATTAACTGAGTGGTTACTGAAGTGGTGGGGTGTGGCTGGAGAAGGTAGGAATTGGGTCCTGGTTTGGGGGGTATATATTTGTATCTGGCAAGTGGAGACTCTTTTTCTTTCTGCTTCCTGATTCCATGTGAGCTGCTTCCCTCTGACACACTCTTCTGCCATGATGTTCTGCCTCACCTCAAGCTCCGAGGAATAGAGCTGGCCTTCTATGGACTACAACTTCTGAAACTGTGAGCTGTAAATAAACCTTTCCTCTTCTACAGTTGTTCTGGTCAGATCATTTAGTCACAGCAGTGAAAAATCTGACTAAAACAGCCTCAATGTGAGGGGGACACTTCTCTAAACAGATTAATACAGCTAGATTTGTTATCAAGAGATGGCCAGAGTGGGACCAGCAGGACTGGGAGTATGCTGCATATATAACAGAGCTCAGGAGCTCAGGGTGGGGCTGCACAGACTCCCTACACTGCCCTGAGCAAACAGGACTCTGTTGTGCTCTCTGCCAGTGGTAGTTGTGGCACTGGGATATAACTTTCCTCCTGGTCCTGTTTTATCCAGCTGCACATATCTGACTTCTCATTCAGTGTTTTAGCTTTGGCTTTCCAGAGATCTCTATTCCCATACTTCTGTCCTGAGTCCACACGGTGATCTGTAGGGGTGAAGCAGGGTATCAGTGATGGAGTTTTTGTATTCAGACAATAATGTGTGAGCTCCAAGAATAGCAACCCTGCAGTGATGGAGGAGGGTGTTGCTGTGCTCCAACTGAAGCTAATGAAGCCCCATCCCCAGGAATTTTTCCAAGAGAAGAGCCAGGAATCATACTTAGGATCTTGCAGACCATAGGGCTTTAAAGGAGACCCCAACTACTTTGAGGAATGGTGAGACACAAAGTCTCAGGCTGGAAAGAGAAGCAGAGAGTGTCCAGAGATGAAAGTTTGTCAGTGTCTGTGACATCACAGACATGACCTCATAGTTCTTTCGGACCAGAATCAGTAGCAGGTAAGGTGGGGGTGCAGCTGTCAGACTGAGGCAGCTCTGTTCTTGATCTGGATTTGTTGTTTTCTCTGGCCATCTCTTCAGAAAGGCTCATTCCATGGTAATTTTGGAAGGCCCTTGTGTGTCAGTTCTGTGTTTTGAATGAAATTCTTCAAGTTTTTCTGTTAGCTGGTAGTACCCGTCCCCAGCAGCCACTAGACATCCAGACAGAAGGGCACATTCTCCTGCCTGGGTCCTCTGGGGCTGTCAGAGGTTGGGCTGCCTGCATGCCATCAATAACACAACCAGTGGAAAGTCTGAGTTTGTATTTGTATTGATTTCCTGAAACATTATTCAAACATGCTGTGGATATCTCTTAGGTTTTTAAAAACTACTCTTGAACTCACATTTCCTTGTAGCTACAATCTCATCTCTCCACATGTTCCCCTTTCTGTCTTGTCTTCTCTAATCTGGCTTCTGCTACCACTGTTTCACTGTTACTCTTGTTGAGGGGTCCATTGATCTCTGGGTTGAAAAATCCAATAAACTTTTCTTGGTCCCCAAATCATTTGACATCTCAAGAACCTCCAGCCCAGGGCTGGGGCTGTGGCTCAAGTGGTAGCGCGCTCTCCTGGCATGCGTGTGGCCCCGGTTTGATCCTCTGCACCACATACAACAAAGATGTTGTGTCCGCCGAAAACTAAAAAAAATAAATATGAAAAAAAAGAAAAAAGAAAAAAAGAAAAAAGAAGAAGAAAAAAAAGAACCTCAAGCCCAGTTGATCACTCCCCCCCACCTTGAAATTCTCCATTCTCCTGACATTCCAGTGTCCTCGCCCTCTGCCTTTCCTTCTCCTTTTCAGATAATGCTCTTCTTCCATGCCTCTCGTTATTTCTCAGGCTTCAGTTTTAGGTCCTCCATTTCTCACTCAGCCAAGGATCCTAAAAATTAAATAGGCATAGAGATCATTTTAGAAGTTTATTCCAAATGCAAATTATTGAGATCCCCCCCCCCCCCCAGAAATTGTGTGTATATGGGACAGCCTAAGTTTTCTATAACCAATACCTGAGGGTCATACTCATGCAAGAGGTTCACAGACCACACTTGTAATCATCGCAATTTTCTTACTCTCAGCTTTAAATACCCTATGAAGATGGTTTCCCATCTGGTTTCTCATCTGAGCCATAGAGTTTAAATCCTGTGGCCTACTTTACTGCACCATTTGAGTTTCTTGTGCATTTTCTAACTGCAAAGTATCAAAAACTGAACCTCTGAATTTTCTCCCCAATACCTGCTCTTTTAGCATCATTTCCATCTTGGTAAATGGCATCTCCTTCCACTTGGCACCCTCTTTAAACAAGAAATCCAAAGGTTATCCTTGATATCTTCTGCCTCATCCCCTAACTAATCAGTATCATCCAATCGCTTAGACTGCCTGCCTTGCCCTTGTTCCTTTTTTGGTGGTACTAAGCTACAAAGAGCATCGATCTTCTGCCCTGAAGGTAGCAGCAGTTCATAACCCTGAATGCTTTGAGGTCAAATACCGGTTTAAAAGAGATCCAGGCTTTTAACTTCTGGCTTGCTCCCTATGAGGGAAGCCCTTTCTTAGCCCTGTGAGGGCTATTTTTGCCATAATAACCTGGCCAGGAACAGCTCTCAGACAACTTCCAGACCACAGGGAGGCTCTGGTTTCCTGACAGGCCTTACAAAAACTACAGCCTTCTCCTTGTCAAATAGCCTTATTCTCAGCCAGGTGTCTGCAGAATAGGCTAACATCCTTATCCTGATTCTTGTTCCTGGAGGTGGTTCTGAAGGTCTAGTTATAGCAGGTCTACCGTTAAGTCAGGGATGGCTAGACCTCTCCAAAAGCAGAAGGCAGCTCTAGGAAATGCCTAGCCTGAGGAATCTGTGAATCTGTGAGGTAAATATCTTCCTTCCTGTAATGTAGCAACTCTTCTGTATGCACTGCCTGAAGGCAGATGAGTGTACTACTCTCAGTGGAACTTCTCTCACAGACAGCACACTGGAGGCTCTTCCCTCAAGTGGGAGTAGCTACGGAAGCTTCATCCACAGTGCACCCAACCATGGGGCTCCATGCAGCATGGCCATGTCATGAGCACTGTTCTGGGAGTTGCCGAAGCTCTTCCTACAGACAGTGTACTGATAAGGTCTCTCCCCAATATGCATCCTCTGTGGGGCAGTGAGGCTGGAGCTCTGGTTGAAGGTTTGCTCATACTGAAGGGGCCTCTCCAGTGAGTTTGCTGATGGGCACTGAGGTCAGAGCACTCACTGAGGCCCTTCCCACACTCACCACCCTTGTGAGACTTCTTTCCCGTGTGGATGCTAATGCCAAACAAGGTAAGAGCCTCTACTAAAACCATTTCCACATTCAGAACCATCAGAAGCCTTTCCCACTGCGGGCTTAGCTTGTGGGGAAAAGGGTGCACTCTGAGTTGTTTTTCCCACACAGGGTGTGAACAGGCCATGTCCTGGTACAAAGTCTCTGGCAACTTGTCTTCCCCAGGCTGAGGGTCTCTCATCACCTGCCCCAGAGAGTGTCTGTGCAGGTTTCTTGGCACTGGGCTCACTCTCCCAGGCTTTTTTTTTTTTTTTTTAGCTCAGAGTGGTAAAATCTTTGTCTACTAGATGTTCTCTGTAAAGGCTTGCTCATTTCTATTTCTGAATTATCTTTTTTTTTTAAATTTTTTTTTTATAGAGAATTTTTTTAATGTTTATTTTTTAGTTTTCGGCGGACACAACATCTTTGTATGTGGTGCTGAGGATCGAACCCAGGCCGCACGCATGCCAGGCGAGCGCGCTACCGCTTGAGCCACATCCCCAGCCCTGAATTATCTTTTTAAATCACTTTCTTGATTTCAAAACCTGGAAAAAATGCATTGGACTATGGAGAAGGAAAACAATGGAACAAGGGCAATAAGAAAGAAACACCCAATGAGGTTTTTTTCCATGAGGTTAAGTCTCCTGCTAATCAGAAGCCTAAGTTTATTTTCCAATTGTAATATTTTTGAGCTCCAAATTCAGGGGTCACAGGCAAATTATACACTAAGCTCTACAACCTTTCTTCTACCCTGTCATTTGGATATCCTGACATGATGACAAAACTAAGGCTAACAGTGAGCTCTGTGTCCTCTGTCAGTATGTACATAGGTGTGTTCTTAATCTCAAATGGCCTGACTTCTGGTAGCAGACCAACAAAAGGCCACCCTGGGTTTGGCCAGCTCAAAGTGGGACAAAGCAAGCTGTTGAGCCCCTGTCAGCACAGGGGTGACTGTGCTGGAGATGATGGAGTCTGGCCTGCAGGCTTAACTAGCAATCTGAGTATGACAAGCAGTGGAAATCCATGGGAAAAGATGTCCCGGATTCAGTGAACGAGGTCAGCGAGTGCTCCCTCTAGAAAACAAGGGAGATAAAAGCCAAGATTCCTGGCCTGACAGACTCACACATGGAGATGACAACAAAGCCCAAAGCAGTGCCCACTCCCTCTAGTCTGCTAGGCTAATAGCCTCCAAGTAGACGTGCCCAACCTGTCAGGGCTGAAAGTCCCACCAGGTCTGTGTGGGGACAGGACTGCAGGCCTAGTCTTCTAACTTCTGGGCCAATATTTCTGCAGTCCTTCTGCACAGTTCACAATGCAACTTCCACAACCCCTGTGGGCTCCTGTTCTGGCTCCTTTGTGCCTTAGCAACATTTCCTTCTTATCCAGGAACAGCATCACTTGCATAGGAGGTCCAGGAGCTTGAAGGAACACTCATTTCTTCAGAAAAGGTACAAGACTCGGGCATAGGGCCTCTTAATGGTTTTGGTAACTCAACTGTAGGCTTTTTTTTTTAAAATTTGGAGACAGGGTCTCTCTAAGTTTCTCAGGGCCTCACTTACGCTGGAAACTGGCTTTGAACTTGCAATCTTCCTGCCTCAGCCTCTTGAGCTGCTAGGATTACAGGCATGAGCCACCATGCCCAGCTCAACTGTAGGCTTTTGAACTTGGTGCAGAATTGCTCTGGAGTGTATAGAAAACCCTGCTCCTGGAGTCACTCTGTCATGGCCCAGCAGACGTGGTTGTTCCACGAACTGAGAGAGGGTTTTCAGAAAACCGAGAGCTACTGAGGATGGCCAGGAGTGTCCTGGTCTCCTCATAGTCCCAGTGCACACCTGCCACAGTGCACAGTGATTGGGTTGGGGAGGACCGTCTATCCTTAAATGCAGGGGTTCAATAGCCTCAGAAGCTGTATCTTAGTTCCCCAAACTACACTACAACTGCCTACTGTTATTCTGGGAAGACACCTCACTGGCTTTTCCCATAAAACATAAGAATGTTCAGGGTAGTATAAAAGGCATCCTCTCCCAACTGACATGGTCTGCAGAATTCTCCACAAAATCTGCCCTTTCTGTTTACTCATCCTGAGTCCCACTCATTTCCCCAGGAGAAGAGACTCACTGTAAGGGTTGTGGCTTGCTTGTCTCCACAGTTTGGGACATGCTGAAGGTACCACTAAGAAGAGGGTGAACAGGAGAGACTTGAAGGGAAGCCAAGATTCATGGGCAAAAAGCCTGGTTATAGGATGTACTCCCCTATTCCTTATCTAAAACAGGAACACCTCCTTATCTGGCCCATCTGTTTATGTAAATTACAAAATGAGAATAAATAGTGAAAGTCGGCCATCTGATGGGGAGCAGGATAGGTGAAGAGTCATGAAGTCAGAGTGGGCAGTGAAAAAATACTCTGAGCAGCTCAGTGGATGGCATGAAATCTTTCCAATGTCTCTAGATGAAAAGGGGTTCAGGGTGAAAGTAAATGCTAAGGTGAAATGGGAATCTCAAAAGAGACAGAAGGTGTCAACCACAGCTCACTTGGGACCCAGCTGTCCAGACCCCAGCACCTACCTCCTGTGTCAGAGCCCCTCCTCAGGCAGATTCCTGAGAGCTGGAGGAGCAAATCTAGCTGGAGGAGAAAGAGCCACTGTTAAGAGGGGAACTTCTGCACAAAGCTGAGGTTCTCGTGGTAGGCTTCCCAGGAACCTGTCCAGAGTGCAAGTTCCTAGGCCCCACCCCAGAGCCTCCAGGTGATTCTCTGGCTGCTCGGAAAGGGGCCATCTCCTTCACGAGCACTTTCAAGTCTCAGAATCTGAGGCCTGAAAATACCAATGTGACATTCTTCACAGAGCTAGGAAAAAGTCCTAAAATTCATTTGGAAGAATAAAAGAGACAGAGTAAATAGCCAAAGCAATTGTAAGCCAAAAAGCAATGCTGCAAGCATCACAATACCTGTCTTCAATAATCACAAAAATTATACTACAGAGCTTTAGTAACAAAAACTGCATGTACTGACTTCAAAACAGACCAATGGTATAGAATAGAAGTCACAGACAAACCCACCCAGATGCAGTCATCTGATCCTTGACTAAGGTGCCAAAAACACATTGGAGATCCATTTTAACAAATGGTGCTAGGAAGATGGGTTATCCATATGTAGAAAAATGAAACTAGACCCTGTATCTCACCTTGCACAAAAATCAACTCAAAATGGATCAAAGACATAGGAATTAGACCAGAAGATATGCAACCCCTAGAAGGAATATAAGACAAAAACTCTAGCATAAAGGCATAGGCAATTGATTTCTCAATAGGACCCCTAAAACTTAGGAAATAATGCTAAGAGTTCATAAATGGTATGGCATCAAATTAAAAAGCTTTTACACAGCAAAGGAAACAAATCTGAATGTGAAGAAAAACTAGAGAAGAGAGAAAATCTTTGATAGCTATTCTTTTTTTTAAGAGAGAATTTTTTAATATTTATTTTTTAGTTTTCGGTGGACACAACATCTTTATTTTATTTGTATGTGGTGCTGAGGATCGAACCCAGAGCCGTGTGCATGCCAGGCAAGCACGCTACCGCTTGAGCCACATCCCCAGCCCTGATAGCTATTCTTATGATATAAGATTAATCTCTAGAATATATAAAGAACTCAAAAAAACAACACCCAAAAAAATTCAACCCAATTAATAAGTTGGCAAATTAATTAAACAGACACTTCTCAAAATAAGAAATATAAATGTTCAGGGCTGGGATTGTGGCTCAGTGGTAGAACGCTTGCCTAGCACCTGTGAGGCCCTGGGTTCGATCCTCAGCACCACATAAATAAATAAAATAAAGGTACTGTGTTCAGCTACAACTAAAAAATAAATACTAAAATAAAATTTTTAAAAAAAGAAATATAAATGTTCAACAAATATATGAAAAAATGTTCAACATCATTAGTAGATAGGAAAATGCAAATCAAAACTATACACTAAGATTTCTTCTCACACCTGTCAGAATGGCTGTCATCAAAAATACAAATAATAGCCAGGCATGGTGATGCACACCTGTAATCCCAAAGATGCAGGAGGATCATGAGTTGAAAGCCAGCCTCAACAAAAGTGAGGCACCAAGCAACTTGGTGAGACCCTCTCTCTAAATAAAATACAAAATAGGACTGGGGATGTGTCTCAGTGATCAAGTGCCCCTAAGTTCAATCCCGCTACACACAAAAAAATAAAACAAATAATAATAAATTCTGTAAAGGATGTGGAGAAAAATGAACACTTCTACACTGTGGATGAGACTGTAAATTAGTACAACTACTCCGTACTATGGAAATCAGTACGGAAGTTCCTCAAAAGACTAGGCATGGAACTACTATATGACCCAGCTATACCACTCCTTGGTATTTATCTCAAAGAACTGAAGTCCTACTACAGTGATACATGCATACCCATGTTTATAGCAACACAATTCACATTAGTCAAACTATGAAACCAGCCTACGTGTCCATCAATGGATAAATAAATAAATAAATGAGGTATATATACACAATGGAGTTTTATTCAGCAATAAAGAAAAATGAAATTATGTCATTTTAAGAGAAACAGATGGAAGTAGAGAACATTTTGTTAAGTGAAATAAGCCAAAATCAGAAGGTTGAGGGTCATATGTTTTCTCTCATGTGTGGAAGCTAGAAAAAAGGGAAGAGAAAGGTGTGGGGGGCAGGGATCTCATGAAAATCAATGGAAGATCAGTAGAGGTAAAGGACAGCAGGAGAAGCGAAGGGGCAAGTGCTGGGGAGTAATATTTGTCTAATTGTTGTATCGTGTGCATGTACAAATATGTAACAACAAGTCCCCTCATTATGTACAAGTACAATGCACCAATTTCAAAAACACTGTATAAAGAGAGAAAAAGAATATGGGGCCTGAGAACAGACCCCATTATCTGTCATCACAAATTTCTGCCAAAGTTGGACATATAACCTCTAAGAGTGGCACTAAATAACAGTGTGAAACCTAAGGAAGCAGGGAGAAACAGTCCAGGAGCCAAGGTATTGCTACAGGAATAAGCCAGGCAAAATGGGACACAACTATAATCCCAGCTACTCGGAGCTAAGGCAAGAGGATTGCAAATTCAAGACTAGCCTTGGCAACTTAGTGAGACATGTCTCAAAAAAGAAGAGCTATGTGTATAGCCCAGTAGTAGAGCAAAAGGGCCTGGGTTCAATCCCCAGTACTGTGTAAGTAAATAAATATTAATAGAACATGGTCTTGGAAATGATGAAGTAAGATCACTTAAATGAAAGCATCCAGCAAATAGCCTAATAACACCAACACTACTAAAAATGGTGAATAAGTGTTGGAAATGGGAACTTTGGCTTTTCCTTTAAGAAGCCTCTGTGAACCCAGCTCTAGGCTCTTTTCTAAAATCCAATGTCAATTCTGTCTTCAAGAGATACCTCATACTGGTCCCCTTCTCTCCACCTCCACCAGCCTTCATCTGGTCCAGGACATTCTCATACATCTACACTAATACTGACACCCCAAAACTGATCACCCTGCATTCTCCAAACCATGCCTTTCACAAAAAGGACTCTAGTGTGGTCTTTTTAAAATTTAAGATCACATCATTCCCTGGTAATATTCCTCAGGGCCTTCCTGATGCCTATAAAATAAAATCCCAAATCCCTTCACAGCCTAAAAGGCTTCTTCACCTTATCTCATGTCCTCTTTCTTCCTGTTGATCTCTAAGCTGTCCATGAATCCTCCCTCCTCTTTCCCAAACACATCACCTTGCAACCCAGGCTCTCTTCCTGGAATACTCTCTTCCCAGCTCTTGGTACAACTGGCTCCTTCTCCTCCCTCACCCTAACTCAGATGTCCCAGGAGAGGCCTAGCCTTACCCCCTTTCTCATTATCAGATCACCTGTTCATTTCCTTCCTAGCACTTAACTGAAACTATCTTTATTCATTTGTTTCTTATCTGTCCCCCATGGGCAGAGGCCTGTCTTTGTCACTGTAAAATCCCCCACATCTAGCATATCATAGCACCAGTCAGGTCTGCAGATGAGACATTCTCCCAGACAATATGGGCATTCTGTGGGAATGGTCTGTGTGCTATCATCTCTCTAGGTGCCTCTCAAGAAACAACTTCTGTGCCCTATGCCCCACTTCTTCATAACCAAAACCCCAAGGTTCCAACTTCCTTTTCTCATCTGTTCTTAGAGAATATTCTGTGCATCCTCAACCAGACACACAGCTTCCTCACCAATGTGGGCATCTGGCAAGATGGTCAGGAACTGTTCCTTGGAGTGTGTTTTAGGCCTCAGCCACTGACAACAGAGTTACCAGAGTTTGCTAAAAGCTTCATGGGGACTTGCTACCTCCTGTTATCAGAAGTGCCTGAAAGCACTAGTGGGAGGCCTTGGGGTCAGGGTGGTGTCCCTGAGTGGCTGTTTCTGTTCTGTGTAGAGTCCTTGTTTGAGGATGAGTGTGTCTGAGGAGTCTTTGCTGCAGCCATCACTTAAACAAACTGATTGACACTTCTACCTGGGGATCAGATTCCATCTTTCCCCAAATCACTAGGCAGCCAGGTTCTCCAGGAAGGAGGATTTTTCTGGAATCAATGGGACATGAGTGTCACAGATATACAGAGACTCATAGCTGAAAGAAAAGGCTCTTGGTTGAAGGGGGCCAAGGAGAATGACAAAAGATAGCATAAACCTAGTCCATCTTCCTTCACTCTGCTTCCTGTGATTCACTTTCCATCCCTTTTCTCCCCCCACAATAAACACTGAGGATTCAAAACACTAGAAGTAAAAAAATAACTTTTCTCCCTAGCTGTTGAATCATCCAAACTATTTCTCACAATCAGTCCACCTGTTCTTCCTCTTCTCCTACATACTGAGTCTTTTTCCTGTCCCTCCTGACCCCAAAGAAGACTGGACTCACCAATTGCCATCTTATCTTGAGATAACTAGTGTGTGTGCATACCGAATAACCTCTTCACTATTATTACACACACACACACACACACACACACCCAGGCCACGTACATACATGGTGACAATGGTGGTTCTGATTGTATGTTTTTAGCTCCCAGCATTCCCTCATGGTCATCTGATAGTGTCTTTTTCTTTGTGAAAGAGCCCCTCTCTGTTTCATTGGCTCTGGTGGGGCTGTTAATTACAGTGCCCTTCACTCCACCCCAGGAGTGGGCATAGGACAAAGCTGAGCCTATCAGATTCTTCTGTGAGATTTTACATATAGGAGAGTGGGGAAAGTTCTCAATTTCCAGGGAAAGGCTAAAATGGGTAGATGTAAGACTGCCCCTCTCTGCAACTATGTCCCACTCACTCTTCCACTCCTCCACCACAGGGATGAGCCTGATAACAGGAGGTTACCAATACACCAGAGACTAGACTACATACTTCGATTGCCAGGGCCAGTTTAGGCAAAGCCGTATCTTTTAGTTATTTTGAGTGGGTTTCAATTATTTAAAACAGATCAAATGACAAACGCTCCAATGAGAAAGATAGTATTCCTTTGGATTTTTTTTTTTTTTTAAACTAGAACATCTTTTTTTTTTTTTTTTAAATATTTATTTATTTATTTATTTTTTAGTTTTCGGCGGACACAACATCTTTGTATGTGGTGCTGAGGATCGAACCCGGGCCGCACGCATGCCAGGCGAGCGCGCCACCGCTTAAGCCACATCCCCAGCCCTCCTTTGGATTTTTATATCGTAGCTTATATTTCCTCAGCAGGCAATATTAAAACGGATTCATGTTGCACATGTGAGTATACTGAACGCTACTGAACTGTACACTTAAAAACAGTTAAATAAATAGAAAAATTCTTAAGTTTTACTGTGGCAGGAGGGCCAGAGATAAAGAACTCAAGGGTGTTATGATTAGCTTTCCTTTTTAGCAGAACAGCAGAAACTGAGCGATTAGGTATCCTGCCTACTGTTACACAGCATACTCCCACCAGAACTTTGACAGGTTTTCTCACATCCTGCACCTGGAATAGCTGGACAATGTAGTAGATGCTATTCTGGTACATGCCTGTACTCCCCCAGAGCCCTGACAACCCATTCATTGCTAAATGTTTTCATGCAGGTCTCTCAAGAACTTGTTCCACTTTGGCCATGGCGCACTCGGAGAAATGCAAACTGAGATGGGGAGCAAGCTGGTTCATTCCCCACTCTGCAAGCATCTGCTGGTCGGGAACTGTGGTTCAGACTCCGCGAAGCGAGCAGGGTAGAGGGGAGGCCCCGGCGCCGGCTGCGGGTCCGGGACCCGCTCCAAGCGCTTAGGACAAGGCTCTGAGCGGCGAGGAGGTCCGGGGTTGCTATGCTTCCCGGCCGCCAGCAAGCAGAAGACTCACCCAGCCTTAGCAGACTCCACAGACTCCCTCGCCGCGGGGCCGGAAGTCAGCGGCGCAAGCCCAGCAACAGGCCACCCATTGCGCACGCTCCGGGGCCGAGCCCAAGACTACGACTCCCGGGGTGCAGTGCGATAGTATGACAAACTGCTCAGCCAATGGGCGAGGGGTTTGCCCCGAGGAGCCAATCCCTCGGGGCGGAGGCGGGCCCTCCCGCGGGGTGGCAGTGTGTGGGCGTCTCCACGGCCCGCGCCTCGGCCCCGCCC
>NW_026000185.1:6105952-6158217 GCF_001458135.2 Marmota marmota marmota | reverse complement strand
CTCGCGTGGGCAGACTCCGGGCGCACTGGCCACCCGGCCAGCGATGGGGCCTCCCGGGGCCTGCTCCCCGCAGGATGCTCGCGGTCGGCGTCAGCCGGGATGCGGGAGAGTTGGAGCGAGCTACCTGTAAGACGGCTTGAACTTTTCCTGGGGATTCCAGTCCCTGTCCGTTAGATTATATTTCGCCTCTCGTCGGAGACTTGTGTGCTTATTACCGAAATAAAGGAAATATTTTTTCCCAGTGCCCTTAGGACGTTATGACTTTTCTCCTTTGCAAGACAGTTTTACAAACTGACGGAAACACAGACCCCCTCCCAGGACCGTATTAAGGTTGTCTGGAGAAAGGGTTGGCAAATAAGGCCTTGTCTCTGCAATCGTCCTTCCCAACATCTCGGAGGAGCTTCGTTTCTACCATCTTTCTAGCATTCAGAGAGACTTCTCCAGGGTCATGATCCCAAAGGCTTGACCAGTTTACAAGGAGAGAGAAGTTGTTTTCTTGAGCCCCCCAAAATGGCAGCTAAAATGGAGATAACTTTGAGTTCCCAGACTCAGGCTTCCTCCAAGCAAGAAAGACACATAATAACAAAGCTAGAAGAGAAACGAACACCTACTCTGCAAAAAAACTTCCCGGATCCTGAGCTCTCCCGACAAAGCTTCAGACGGTTTCGTTATCAAGAGGTGACTGGACCCCAAGAGGCACTCTCCCAGCTCCGACAGCTCTGCCGGCAGTGGCTGCAGCCTGAGCTGCACACCAAGGAGCAGATTTTGGAGCTCCTGGTGATGGAACAGTTCCTAATCATCCTGCCCCCGGAAATCCAGGCTCGGGTCAGGCATCGATGTCCAATGAGCAGCAAGGAGATTGTAACCCTGGTAGAAGATTTTCACAGAGCATCCAAGAAACCAAAGCAGTGGGTAAGGAGAGTCCTCTGTTATGGTCCCCTGGGTTTTTTTTTTTTTTTTGTGGTTTTTTTTTTTTTTGGTCATCTTTGTACTGTTTATCTCTGGATCCCTCCCTATTTAAGAGTCCAGGAGATTTTTAAAAGTTACTTCCAGCCTCTAGCTGGGAACCCCCTGCAACTTCTAATAAGTTTCAGAAAACCTAGCTACTGACATCCAGTGAGGAAGTAGAGCACCAAGGTGCTCTGCTTTTTCATTCCATTGTGGGCCGCAAGTCCCAGAAAGTAGCTTTAAGGTTCAAAGGCTAGGGATATGTAGCTCAATGGCAGAGTGCTTGCCTAAGCATGCAAGGGACCCTTGCTGGTTTCAATCACCAATATGAGGGGAGGGAGATTAAGGTTCTTGAATCTCTGCTGATAGATCTAATCCCCATTCATTCCTACAATCAGAATTATTGGAAAGATCAGCTGACTTGGGGGGAATTTCAATGAATTTTTTTCCAGTGGTGTGTCTGCCCTGTTGTCTCTGAATCAGGAGGTTACAGCTCACTTGCCTAGTGTTGCTATTCTTTCCCATCCCATTCCCCAAGCCAGACCCCAGCCAAGGCCTAAGCAGGAAGCAAACATATTTACTCTGGAAAATGGGAACAGGTGGGGCAGTTCTTTTAGACCCCTACTATTATTGGACCTCCCTGATAGGAGTCTTTGGCAGAAAAAAAATATTAAAATGATTTTTTAATGTTCCCTCACCATACTGATTCCTGTTCCTATATGGCCTGTTTCCAACAGAAGTTGAGAGGTGAGAGGAGTGTGGGGAGGGAATTTGATGGGCCAGTGTCATGACTGACCCATTGGTGCCAGCTCTCTTCTGATGACTTTCAACTCCAGGCCTTGTTAAAGGCCCATGCTTGAGGATAGGCAGTCAGAAAGTACTGGATGCTGTGAAGCTGCCTCATTCTGTGTTCCCTTCCCTTGCTTCCTGTGAGCGTTTCAATGGTCTCTATAAAGTTAACCTCCGGGCCATGAGCAGAAGTTCCCAAGGTAAAGGGGTTATTGTACAGCAGTGGGCAAGAAAGCTGCTCTCAGCTGGTCCTAACTGGAGTGTTAATGGATGGGGCTTGTTCCTAGGTGGCCGTTTGTATGCAGGGACAGAAGGTGCTGTTGGAGAAAACTGGATCTCAGATTGGAGAACAGGAACTGCCAGACTTCCAACCACAAATTCCTAGGAGAGATCTCAGGGAGAGCTCTCTGGTGGAGCCTTCCCAGGAAGGACCTCATGACCGGCTGAGCCCCCGTCACTGGGAGAAATCCCCACTCCCCCAGGAACCAGCTCCCATATTGACTGGGACAGGTAACACTCTGCCTTCTCTCTCCCTCTCATCTGCTCTTTCCTTCCATGAAAGCATCTTATCATTCTGCAAAGTTATAGACTGTGTGTGTGTGTGTGTGTGTGTGTATTGATATTTATTCCCAGGTTTTTAATGTTATGTGTATTGATATTTATTCCCTAAAGACTCCACTAATTACAGTGGTAGTGGAACTACAAATAAGTATGCTTTTATCATTTTGTTAATGAATATTTGGCTATCCAATGCATAGTAGGATTATTCTAGTATCTACTTTTCTGTCCCTTTCAGAGCTTCGTAGGATAAAGATAGATCTAGATATAACCACAGATGAATTTCCATGGTCCCATGCTAAAGAATGTTCTGCCCAGTAGAGAAAAAGCCCCACTCCATATTATTCCTTTTCCTCCTCCTCTGTGATATCCTTTGTGCTTTAAACCCTTGTGTCTATTGCCCTATCTGCCTCTGGTACAATACCAGTATAATTGCTGGCCCTGTTCTACACAGTGCTATTATAACAGTGACATTCTGGTCAGTCTTGTGTGACTCCAGGATACAGCCAGCAGATTAGAGAGGGTGATTCCAAGAAGACTACAGCTCTGTTTCTTTAACATTTGCTGTGTTTAGGGAGAAACTTTGTGTTGTAGTCTGTTCAGGCATCTATAAGAAAATATTAGAGAATAGGCAGCATAGAAACAACAAAAGTTCATTTCTCACAGTTCCAGAAGCTAGGAAGTCCAAAACCAAACTGCCAGCATGTTTGGGTTCTGATGAGGGACCTATTTTGGGTTGTGGACTACCAATTTCTCTATGTCTTCACATTCCATGGCAGAGTAGGCAAGCAAACTCCTTCAGGCCTCTTTCATAAGGGCAGGAATTGCATTCCCGTGAGAGCAAAGCCCTTATAATCACCTGCAAAGGTCTCACCTCCTAATGCCACCTCCTTGGGAGTTAGGGTTTCAATAGATGAAATTGGGGGAACATAAACATTCACTCCATTGCATTTTGTTTTGATTATTTTTGGAACTTGGGAAGAAAAGCTTTTGACCCTTGTGGAGGTCCTGCCCCATAATGTAGCCTTCATGGTCCTGAACAAGGTGGACCACACTTTCCCTTCTCTCAGCAGAGACAGTGGGTATGCATGTGCTGGCTTGTGTCTCCTTTCATTTTATCCCTAGAAGGGTGGAATCCCATGTTCCTCATGTCAAAGATCCTTCTGAGCTGCACTGTCTAATATAATAGTAGCAACTAGCCACTTGTGGCCCTTTAAGTTATACTACTGAGATATAATACATATATTATAAATTCACACTTTAAAGTACACAGTTCAGTGGGTTTTAATATACCTACAGAGTTGTACAACTGTCACCACTGTGTAATTCCAGAACATTTTCATCATCTCAAAAAGAAACCCATTACCCATAGCAACTACTCTCCACTTATACCTCCTCATAGCCCTGGCAACAATTAATCTTTTTTTTTATCTCTATAGATTTGCTTATTCTATGGATATTTCCTATAAAAGGACTTATACACTACAAGGCAGTTTGTACTGACCTCTTTACCATGATGCTATCAAGTTTTGTCCGTGTTGTAGCATAGATCCTTACTTTTGTATGGCTGAATTATATGCATTGTATGAATAGGCCACATTTTTATCTAAAACTTACCTGTTGGTGGACTTTGTGGTTCTCCTTTTAGCTATTAAAAATAATGTTGCAGGCTGGGGATACAGCTCAGTTAATAGAGTGCTTGCCTTGCCTGCATAAGGCCCTGGGTTCAATAACTAGCACCATCAATAAATAAATAAAGTTGCTGTGAACATTTGTGTACAAGTTTTATGTAGACATATGTTTTTATTTTTCTTGGATGTGTATGTAGGAATGGAAATGCTAAGTCATAGCTAACTCTGTTTTTAACCTTTTTGAGGTACTACCAGGCCATTTTTCCAAAGTATTTGTGCATTCCCACCAACAGATTATGAGGTTCTAATTTCTTCATATTCTCATTAGCACTTGTTATCATCAGTCTTTTTTAATATAGCTATCTTAGTGTGAAGAGGTATCCTCTTGAGGTTTTGATTTACATTTCCCTAATGAATTATGATGTTGAGAAGCTTTCTGTGTGTTTATTGGTCAGTTGTCTATCTTGTTTGGAGAAGTATCTTTCAGAGCCTTAGCCCATTTTTAACTTAGGTTGTCTTTTTAATGAGTTTTTAAGAGTTATGTATTCTGAATACTCCCATTGTTTCCTCCCATTTTGTGGGTTGTCCTTACTATCCTGTGAAGCACAAATGTCTTCCATTTTGATAGTATAATTTCTGTTTTTCTTTGCTTGTGCTTTTGGTGTCATATCTAAAATACCATTGCCTAAAGCAAGGCTGCAAAGATATAGATATGCTTTCTTCAGAGATAGGATTTAACTCTTATATTAGATTGCTGGTCCATTTCAAGTAAATTTTTATATATTGTATAAGATAGAGGTCTATTAGTCCATTTAGCCTAAATTCCTTAGACTGAGTGATTGATTTATAAACAACAGAAATTTATTGCTCACAGTTCCAGAGGCTGGGGAATCCAAGGTCAAGGCACCAGCACTTAGAATGTCAGGGAGGGCCCATTCATCACAGATAGCAATGTTTCCCTACATGGCTGAAAATGGGATAAATAAGTTCCCTTTGACCTGTTTTATAAGGACATTAATCACATTCACAAGGTCCATCTTCATAACCTAGTTGCATCCCAGATGCCCATGTCCCAGCACCACTGCACTATGGATTGTCGGCATGCTAATTTGGTGATGGGGAGACAAATAGCAGAATCAAACTTCACACTTTTGCTTGTGGAAATTTAGTGCTCCCAATGTCATTTATTGAAAACACGATTCTTTCTTCACTGAATTATCTTAAGAACCTTGATGATCAATTGATTGTATTTGTTTGAGCTACTTATTTAAACTTGAATTTAAGTTAATTAAAATTAAATTAAATTTAAAAATCCAGTTCTTCTGGTATATTAGCCACATTTCAAATACTAGCAGCCTCACAGTCACATGTGGCTGGTGGCCACCCTGTTGAACAGCACACACACAAATTCTGCACCTCAGAAGAGCTCCTATTGGGTAGCCCTGCTCAATATCCGCAGCTTCCCAAGAGCTGTGCCAGGGCATTTCCATCCTGATCCTCAGTCCTGGCAGTCCATGGTGGGAAGTTTCTGTGACCAGAATACACATCTGGTCCATATTCCAGTCATGCTATCACCTTTGTAATTACAGAAACCAGTCACTGGATTAACCATCCTCTGAAGAGGGTTTTGATCATGTTCATGTAAATGAGGAGTATTTGTCCAGATAACTGTTTGCAATGCTAAGACTGCAACTCTCAGCCAGGCACATTGGTACTCACCTGGAGTCGCAACTACCTGGGAGGCTGAGGAAGGAGGCTTGCTCCAGTTCAGGAGCTTGAAGCCAGCTTGGGTAGCATCCATAGCAAGACCCCATCAAAAGAAAATAAATAAATAAATAAGATGTCAACTCCCTTCCTTCTTTCATCTATTAGCTGATGCTCAGTTCCAGTGGGTTTCCTTTTCCCTGTTCCTTTTTTCCTAAACTTAGGAAGGAGGAAAAGAATTGGAGAACTTGGTTTCTAATATAAATCAGAACACCCCAGGAGCCTATTACTGTACAGATTTGCAGGTCCAAGCCTCAGAGATGCTGACTCAGCAGGGGGGTGGCTGGGAGCCTGCTTGTTAGTGAGTACCCACCCTCAGGAGTCTAATGCAAGTTGCCAGCAGAGGCATCTTTGAGAATCCACACTGTACATTTCATATCTCTTTTACTGACATTTTTTCTTCTAAGTGTGGAAAATGAAGAGTATTCTTTCTAATTATAGAGGCCCCCAGAATAAGGAGTGACAACAAGGAAAATCCACAACAGGAAGGAGCTAAAGGAGCAAAGCCATGTGCAGTGTCAACTGGCAGATCCAAAGGGAATGGTCTGCAGAGCCCTGAGCCACGAGGGGCAAACATGAGTGAGCCCCGGTTGTCTCGGAGGCAGGTAAGCCCCCCAAATGCTCAGAAGCCGTTTGTTCACTACCAGAGACATTGCAGGGAATTGGAATACATCAGCAGCCCCCTCAAAAGTCACCCCCTGAGAGAGCTGAAGAAGAGTAAAGGAGTTAAAAGAAGCTTGAGCAGTCGCTTGCAGCGTCTTGGTCACCAGCCAACCCGCTCTGCGAAGAAACCTTACAAATGTGATGACTGTGGGAAAAGCTTCACGTGGAATTCGGAACTGAAGCGACACAAGAGAGTGCACACAGGAGAGAGACCCTACACCTGCGGAGAGTGTGGAAACTGCTTTGGACGGCAGTCGACCCTGAAACTGCACCAGAGGATCCACACTGGAGAGAAGCCATACCAGTGCAGCCAGTGTGGGAAAAGCTTTCGCCAAAGCTCAAACCTCCACCAACACCATAGGCTCCACCATGGGAACTGAGGAGTGTTTCAGTCACAGGGAAGGGCTTCGTATACCTCCTTCCCTACTGACATGTAAATCAGATTACATGACTTAACAGGGAAACCAAGTGGCCCTTGGGGAGTGATGGTGTACGCTTGGCTGGTGAGGAGCCCCCAGAAAGGCTGTCCAGGACCCACTGCACAGAGTGACAGGGTGAAGAGATGGCAGGTCTGGGTACTGGGGCAAAGAGTACTGCAGTATCTGCAGAGAATGGGGAATAACTTCTGAGGGAGAATCAGGATGACCCCATAGGTGACCCCCCACTGCTGTTACCCCCCCCCTCCCCGTGGCATTACTTATCCTCTAAATATGTTAAAGGTGAATTCCATAGAGAGTTGTGCATTTGCTGCCATTCCACATCATATCTTCATCTGCATACTTGAGCAGTTCTCCACAATTTCAAGGTAACACTCATTGGAAAATGAATCCCCTAGTACTCTTTCTGTAAATGCCTAGCTGATTATAACAAAGAACCTGAGTATGTGCCTGTGTGCGAGGAGCATTTCCAAGCCAGCACATGGTGCTTTTATCAAAATAAAAAAGGGATCTTTTATATTACACACCTTTGATTTAGAAAAAGAAATTCCACACATCTGCAACAACCCTAACCCAGAAGACAGGGAAAAGCCATGGTGAGAAGGAAGTGATGGATTAAGTGCTCAGAAATGTAAGGGGGGTTCTGCATGCTCTCCTTTGTTACCTAGGCCATGAGCTTTAAAACTGTCAGAACCAGTGAAAAGAAAATAGTGTTTAAAACTGGATTACAGTGATGGCTGCACAACTCAGCGACTTTGCAAAAAGTTATCAAAATGAATTAATTTTATGATATATAAATTGCCCCTCCATAGCATTTTTTTAAATGACAAAATATATTTATATAAAATGTTAAGAATCCCAGAACTAGGCCTGGGAGGTCATCTAATTCCACCGCTTATTTTCTCAAAGTAGAAATTAAAACAGTGTATAATTCGAGGTCACCCCAGGCAAGCCAGCCTGCTCCTTAGTTTGAGGAGCCTTTTGGCAGATTGGTGCACTGCCTCATGCAGAAACAGGAGCAGGTAGCAGTCTTCCTGAAATGTCAGTATCAGATCACTACCATACAGGATTCTGCCCCAAAGAAGCTTATGTTCCTCTTAACTGCTATGGAATGAGAGCACACTTGAGGGTCTTCACTCAGCACCTTTGCACACACAGTTTCTTTACCTTTTATTCCTGCTGCCTTCCACTCCATCTTCCCTCCTCCATCTCACAAGAGCTGCCTATGCAAATCCCAGGGAAAAATTGGTTTGTAATCATGGGTCAGCTTCCTTGCTAGACTCCATAAGCTGGGCTTGCTCAACCTGGCCGCATTCTTGCCCTGCAGGGGACATCTGGCAATGCATAGAGACATTTCAGGTTGTTGTGACTCAGGGGAGGAAGGGTTCTCTTGGCCTCTAGCAGGTGGAGCTCACGAATCCTCCAGGGCACAGGACAGTGCCCACAACAGCCACCTGGCTGAGCATGTCAGTGATCCCAGGATAGGGAAACTGCCATTCACTCTTAGCAGCCCTTTCAAGACAAGAACTGTGTTTTCCATCATTTCAGCTTTTGAACTTGGCCCATGCTTAGTCAAAATAAATAAATGTTCAGTAGTTGAATAGTTGAGGCCCCAACCTCAGGGCCCATACTTCTACCTGAATTCAGAGATCCTGGTGATAGTTTATCCAGAGACTTACAGAAAGTCCAGCTTTTTTGGCCCTGAAGGCTCTAATCACAGATCCCCTTCCCAACTGCTATGTTAAGTCATGGAAGGATTTTATCTTCAGCATTCAGCCTGCTCCTCACCTCACTCCATGCTGCAGCCTGTCACTAGCTAAAGGCTTTGCGTCTCACATTCCCTCCTTTCCCTGCCCTTCTCCAGGCCAAATGTATGTTGTCTATTAATAACTTCCAAGTGCTGGTCACATCTGTATTAGTTACCCACTGGAGCTGTAACAAAGCCTGCAAACTTAGTGGCTTAAAACAAAAGAAACTTCTATAGTTCTGGAAGTCAGAAGTCCAGAATTGGTTTTACTCAGCTGAAATCAAGCTGTGGTTGGGGCTGGGTCTTCCTGGAGACGCTGAGAGTAAGTCTGTTTCCCTGACCTTTTCAGGTTCAGTAGTCACTTGCATTCTGTGGGTTGTGACCTCTTCCTCCTTCTTCAGGATGAATCCCCCTCTCTTCCATTGTGTTGCCTTCTTGGACACTGGCCCTCCTTCCTTCCTCTTATAAGGACTGTTGTCATATTGGGCCTACCAGGATGATCTGAAGATCCTTAATAATATATTCAAGGTCCCTTTTGCCATATAAGGTAACATGCACAGGTGCCAGGGATTAAGATGTGGATATATTTGGGGGGCCGTGTTTCAACCTACCACCCACCCATATCTGTATTGAGTAAACTTGATTGGTCAAAAAGGATTTTCTGAAAGAGAAGGAACTTCCAGTTCTCTTATTTATAAAGGTAGGCATAGGGATTGTTCTTAAAAGAGTTTCTGCTGCTTGGCATTTTTCCTCTCTTCATATTACCCGTTAGTAATTGTCTAATCTTCATGTCTTTGGGTACACGTTTAGTGGTGGACCTTGAATAAATGTGTCAAAATCACTGCTCTGAACACTATTCTTTTCCAGAGTAAGTCAAGTCTGATGCTGACTGACTTATCCCGGACTCGTTTTCCTTTGGTATAAGGTTCACCTCCAGGCAAGCAGTGGCAGGAAAGATCAGGTGGCCTGGAAGAAGGCCCCTGGGTACTATATTCATATGGAGGGCTCCCCTTGGCTTCCTTGCCCATGCATAGTGCCCCAGAGCCTCAGCAGGACTCTGACCCACTAGCATGCAACCAGCTTCTGTTTATAGCACCCCCCGAATAATAAAAGGGCCTCCTTTTTCCTCCCATGTGCAGCCCTTGCCATTAGGTTCTGCTATCTTCTCCAGGCCCTGCCTAGCATCTACCTGTGTCAGGGTGGAGGTAACTCCTACTCCAGATATGTGGCCACTGTCACCCTCAGAGAGATGAGGAGAGTGTATGGCCATAACTCATGATGTGGGGTACCCACATCATAAACCTTTCTGAAGAGTATTTTCCATCTATAGCAGATGAGGACTTGTAAACCCATCCCATAATACCATTATCACTCCCATTAAATTAGCAGCAACTCCTGACTATGACAGACATGTTGAAATTTCCTCCTTTGTTTCTGAAACAGAAATGCTATCTTTCTGCACATATCAGAAAATTCATGTAAAGTGTACAGTTCAATGATTATGGTGTATTCATGAAACTATCACTACAGTCTAACTTTAGAACATTTTCAACAGCCCAAAACAAAACCCTAAACCATTAGCAATCACTCTCTGCTCTGGCCCCATCTCAAGACCCCCTCCTTCATTCACTGAGCATAATGTCTTCAAGGTCACCCATGTTGTATCATTAGGATTTTATTCTTATTGCCAACAATACTCCATTGTATGAATGGACCACGCTTTGTTGGTCCATTCATCATTAGTGGACATTTGGGTTTCTACTTTGTGGCTGCTAAGAACATTGATACATAAGCTTTTATGTCTTTATTTCTCCTGGGTGTATATCTAGAGGTGGAGTTTCTGGGTCATGTGGTAATTTTATGTTTAACTCTTCTTGAAAGTACCAAATTTTTCCAAGTGGCTGCATCATCTTACATTCCTACCAGCAGTATGTGAAGAGTCCCAGTTTCCCCAGTACTTGTTGTCTTTTTCATTACTGCCATCCTAGTGAGTGTGAATTGGTATCTTGTGATTTTGATTTTCGTTTCCCTAATAATTCATGATGTTGGAAATCTTTTCATATGTTTACTGGCCACTAGTATACCTGCTTCGAAAATATGACTATTTAAAACATCTTCCCGATTTTAATTGGATTGTTTTTATTGTTCAGTTGTAAGAATTCTATAAAAATTCTGGAATCAAGTCCTTACAGATATGACTTATAAACAGTCTCTTCCATTCCACTGTAATATAATTTTATTTACTTATTTTTTGCCATATGGGGGATTGAACCCAGGATACTCTATCACTGAGCTACATCCCCAGCCTATTTATTTATTTAAAGACAGACTCTAAGTTGCTGAGACTGGTCTTGAACTTATCATACTTCTGCCTCATCCTCCCAAATAGCTGGGATTACAGGCATGCACCACCACACCTAGCATATTGTTCTCATTTTAGAAGAAAACCATGCAAGTTCAGAGTTGAAAGAACTCTACAGCACAACTATTAAACATCCCTTGAATTAGGAGTAGGTCTGATTTCAGTGTTTGTGGGGCTTTTTGTTTTAGATTTGTTTTGAGATGGGTCTCACTATGTTGCCCCTGCTTGCCTCAAACTCCTGGGTTTCAACAGTCTCCCTGCTTCAGCCTCTTGAGTAGTGGGACTATAAGTGTGTACCACTGCATCCAGAAATGTCTGTCATTAATCACTGGGCTGGGAATTTGGGAATCAAGGGTCTTGGGTGATTGCTCTTACTGAATCTGCTGAAGCCCAAAAGTATAGAAGGATGTAGGATAAGAAAGATGAGGATCTGAGGAAGCAAGGTCCCTGAGAAACATGTCATTGGAGAAGAGGTGACTCAGTTGTCCAAAATTGAGGAGTAACCCAGATTTTTTTTTTTTTTTTTTTTTTTTTTTTTGGTATCAGGGATTGAACCCAGGGGCACTCAACCACTGAAACACATTCCCAGCCCTTTTTGTATTTTTATTTAGAGACAGGGTCTCATTAAGTTGCTTAGGGCCTTGCTAAGTTGCTGAGTCTGGCTTTGAACTCATGATGCTCCTGCCTCATGATCCTTCTCCCAAGCCATTGGGATTATAGGCGTGCACCACCACTCCCAGTACCAGAAAAAGAATTCTAGTCAGGCTTTCCTGATTTAGATCTGCATCCGAGTATGCTACAAGCAACCTGACTGTTCCAAACTGGAAAAGGAACAACTAAAAGATTTACAGGGGACACACCCCAAGAAATAACATGGTAGAATGAATAGACAAAATGCCATCCAGCCACACAATGGAATACTATTCAGCCATAAAAAGAAATGGTATATGCTACAACATGGATGTACCTGGAAATCACTAGGCAAGAATCCAGAAGTCACATATGGTATGAGTTCATTTATGTAAAATGTCCAGAATAGGAAATGTGTACAGACAAAAAGTAGATTAGTGGTTTCCAGAGGCTCAGGAGAGAGAAATAGGGGATGACTGCTAGTAGGTATGGGGTCTCTTTCTAGGGTGAAAGTTGCACAACCTGTGAATATACAAAAACCCACTGGACTGTACACTTTAAAAAGGTAAATTTTGTTACGTGGATTATAACTCAATTTAAAAGAATAAACCATAGTCAGCCTCCATTGCTGGCAACATAACCAGTTAATTTTGCCCAGGGCAAGGACTTCATGGGTCCCTGCACCTCAAGTCAGAGCAGTGGAAGCAGAATATCCAAAGGTGATAGTTACAAAGTAGAATTTTAGTGTATCCAACTTGAAAGTGTTGAGGACATACATGGTAATATCTGTTGTGTGAGTATGGCAGGAGGACATCTGTACCAAGGACCTAGGTTGTCCTGAGAGAACAGGAACAGTGTCCTGTGAACACAGGACAACAGAGGGAAGACCAGGGTTGGTCAATTCTTAGGACTCTGTCTTAGGAAACGGTAAAGCTCCAAAGCTGACACTGTGGAGCGTATACCCAAATGGAGCCAGGATCTTTAAGCCAAAGACAGTGTTATGGGGAAGTTTTAAAAGTTACTTATCTTTTAGAAATTTTAAGTAGAATGTTGGGATGCTGTTCAGCAAGCCAAGTATGTGTGCACTTTGTCTTTGGACAGACCTAGACTGGGACCCAGCTCTCATCCTTTCAGAGCCTGTTTCTCCAACTGCAAGACGAGAATACTACTTTCTGCCTTATGAGGTTTAAGTGAGACGATCTGACTTTATGCCTCCTGCATAGTGAGTTCCCAACCACCCCAAAGCAACAGTTCCAAGGGGCAGAAGTGTCTGGGCCCTCAAGAGGCGCAGTCATCATAGGGATGGCTCTCCTAAGACTGGTCCAGCCACTGCCAGAAGTGCAGACCAGTGGGCAAGGCAAAACATAAGCAGGTTATCAAATCTGCCTAACCCACATTCTTCTCTCCAAACCTTTCCAAAAATCACAGTGTGTTGCTAGAAGAAAAACTGACATTGTCCACATTCTACCTGATGCATAGATTCCTCTATACCTGCTGCACTAGCACCCAAGCTTTTGTTAGAGATTTTCATAGAGAACTTTCCACTTTACAACATTTCATTTTGGGACCCTCCCAGTTTTATTTTCTAATATGCTGGGCATACTGGCCTTTGACCCTGGAGCCCTCATTGCCCCATGAGTACAGTAGAAAGGGAATGGATAGGGGTGACAGAATAGGAAGATGAGGGGAACTGTACTGGGCCTCCAGAATACCCCACAAAAGGTTAAGCCTACGTAAATCTGAACTGCTCTGAATGTGGAGAGGGAACCCACCAGGGCCATGTATTTCAGATCCAAGAACAGGCACAGCACCTGGGGGACCCAGAAACCTCTGGAAAGCATGCTCCTGGATGTCCAACTTTGAGGCACAGACCTCATTGGGCAGGATGGTTCCCTGGGGGAAAGGGGCTGTTCTATAAAAGGAAAGTAAGTCCCCCTGATAGAAACTTTTGAGGAATCATAGGTTAGGCTGTCAGGTCAACCAGAAGTCAGATATGTACTTCAGGGAAGGAGTAACAAGAGCTGAGGGGGAAGTTCTTTGATGACGTTTGTTCTGAGGGAGAGTAATGGGACCTCCTGAGGCAGGAGGTAATGGAGGTTGCCATTACATCCCAAAGAACTATTTTCCCTGGAGGGTAGAAGAACTGGGAAGTGCGCCCCCAGAAGGCAGGCTCACGCCTGCTCCTTTTCCACCTTGATTTTCCACCAGGGCTGCAGCCCTGACCCAAGTCGCGAGGAGGGTTCTGTGAGGCTACCTTCCCATTAGTGGGCTCTATGGGAAGAAGCAGCGCCCCCACCACAGGCCCTCCTCCCTGCTCCTCCTGTCTGTCACTGTCAGATCGCTGGCTGCATAATAGCAAAACCCTGCCCCGCCTTCCTGCCCGCATCGCAGAGCAGGCTCGCAAGGCGAGGGAATGGGTTCGTGGCCTCACACGCCCCCTTTCGTGGGGCCACTAGGTACATTCCGTGGGAATCTGCCGCAGCCGGTCCCCACCAGCGAGATGAACCAGGGAGCTCTTGGGGGGGGCGGGCAGTGTGGGTAGAGAACCCGCCTATAAGGGCAGAGACCTCTGCAGGAAGTTCGGTCAGTGCCCATCCCGCAGGAAGCTCCGCCTCCCACTGTCGCCGAGCTGTCAATAAGAAGCGCGGGCAGCGGGGAGCCCCCTGGGAAGTGTGGCGCACGGCAACTGGCTTGCGCACCTTTGCTCACGCGGGCATGCAGCCGACATAAAAGGTGTCGGTACTTACTGGATGCCAGCTACGTGCCCGCCACCCTTCCGCGCTGGCTGGCTGGCGATGCAGTCGTAACTCGGTGTAGAGGGGGAAAACAGTCGACCCAGAAAGCCACACCAACGTCAAACCGCAACCGCACTCCTAATATACCCAGGATCGACGCGATGGAAGTACCCCTGACACAGGAGTCGGGGCCGACTTTCGCCGGCCAGGGCAGCCGCGGGTGGCAGCAGCGATTCCCCAGAGGCCGCGCACACTTGCACACTGTGGGGTAGACTACGACTGTGCACTGGGCACTGCGGAAACAGACTCGGTCCTCCTCCGGAGTGGTGGGCGCATCGTTAACGCGCCGCCTCGCATCCGTCTCCCTTCACTTCTCAGCATACCCTGTGACCCAACCCTTTCTGACCTGTAATAGGCGATGGTGGTGAATTCAGGAAAAACGCTTAGCACAACCGGGCCTGGCACGTAGCCAGCCATTTAGTTTTATTCTAATTATCTGATTCACTACTCTGACTTCCCTGTTATGTTTAGTCCAAATACCACCCTCTCTTTTGTAATAGTATCCCAAGCATACCTTGCAGTCACCTCTTTCTTCACATTAAATCTGTGATTTTGGT
The DNA here is from genome assembly GCF_001458135.2 of Marmota marmota marmota. Taxonomy (NCBI): domain Eukaryota; kingdom Metazoa; phylum Chordata; class Mammalia; order Rodentia; family Sciuridae; genus Marmota; species Marmota marmota. The sequence continues at coordinate 6,143,336 of NW_026000185.1, read as the reverse complement.
GGGGCTGACCCCAGTGGGATCTCCTGGGCCAGGTCTCCAGGAGAGCAAAGGAAAACCAAGTCTGGCCTATCAGTCCACTCCATCTTCCTGGCCACAGGGGCTGGTTTAGGAATGGGTCCATGAGCCAAGTAAATAAAACTTTTTAAAATAAATGTAAAACAACACATTCAAGATATACAGCATGATTCTGTATGATTGCTACAGACTAACATCTTGTGCAGTTACCTTTAAGCAAATTTCCAAAACTATTAACTGTGGTCATCATGCTGTACTTATTCATCCTACATACTGCAACTCTGTACCCTTTCACTCACATCTTCCCTTCCCTACTGACCATCATCTACTTTGTTTCTATGTATTTCATATTTTTAAGGTTCCACACATAAGTGAGATCATGAAGTATTTTTCATTCTGTGTCTAGCTTATTTCACTTAGTGTAACATCCATCAGGTTCATCTGTTGTTGAATTTTTTAAGGCTGAATATTATTCCACTTTATGTGCATACATACACGTTGGGTGTGATTGTGTCAAATTTCTTTATCCATTCACCCATCCAGAGACAAAGATTTGTTTCCTTTATTGTTTGAATATTGTTATATTATTTCCATTATTGTTGAACATAGGAAACTGTATCTCTACAAGGTGTTGGCTTCATTCTAATGACATATATCCAGAAGAGTGACTGCTGACTCCTGTGATAGTCCTATTTTTTAATTTTTTGGGTAACCTTCATACTGTTTTCATCATGGCTGCACCAATTTATATTCACATGGATGGTGTACAAACACTCCCTTTTCTCCACACCCTCATCAACACTTTCATCTCTTCCCTTTTTGAGAACAGCCATATTAATAGTTATAAGGTTGTTGTTAGATGTGCATTTCCCTGATGATTAATGATGTTGAGCACCTTTCAATATCCTACTGGCCATTTTTTTTTTGAGAGGAAGTCCTGCTGTATTGTCCAAGATGGCCTTGAACTCCCAATCCTCTTGCTTTAGCCTCCCAAGTACATGGGAGGATGTGCTTGTCTGCCTATTGGCTATTTTTGTTTCCTTTGGAAAGATATCTATTTGAATACTTTGCCCATTTTTCAATCAGGTTGTTTTTTGCTATTGAGTTGTATGAGTTCCTTACATTTTTATATTAATTCTTTATCAGACATATGATCTGCAATTATTTTCTCCCAGTCCATAGGCTGACTTCATTTTGTTAACTCTTTGCTTGGCTGTGAGTCAGCTTTTTTAGTTTAAGATATTTCAACATGTGTTTTGTTGTTTTGCCTGAGACTTTGGTGTTATATAAGAAAAACAGAAAACAAAAACACTGCTAAGGTTAATGTCAAGGAGATGCACTGCTTCCTTCTAGGAATTTTATAGATTCAGGTTTTACACTCTTGGATATCTAACCATTTTGGGTTGATTTCTGTGTACGGTATAAAGTAAGGATCCAATTTAATTCTGGATATCTGGTTTCCCTAAAACCATTTATCAAAGAGACTCTCATTTCTCCATTATGTATTGTTGGTGCACTTGTGTAATTAGTTGACTATATATGTTTAGGTTTATTTCTTGGTTTTCTTTTCTGTTCCATTGATCTATGTGTATGTTTTGATTTTATATTTCAATTTATATTTTATAGTTTGATTACGATAGCTTTGTAATGCAATTTGAAATCAGGAAGTGTAATGCCTTCAACTTTGTTCTTCCTTCTGAAGATTGCTTTGGCTATTCAGGGTCTTTTGTGGTTCCAAACAAATTTTAGAGTGTTTTTTTTTTTCTATTTCTGTTAAATATACTGTCCTGCAACAACCTGGTCCTAGTACATGAGAACCAGCACCAAGTTGCTGTGAAACTGAAAAAAAAGAGGCAAAAAATATCCAGGATTATATAGACTGCAATTTATTTTGGGACTTACTTACTGACAGAAGTGTGGTTGTGAGTGGCAGCAAGATCAGTGGATCCCCACAATTTGTGCCAGAAATAAAGGTATACATAATGCCAGGACAAAACTGACTGCACATAGTTTATCTCAAGCTAAAATCAAAGACTTCAGGTACTGAAAAGTCCCAGAGTCCAATCACAAAGCTTCACATGATAGGTTAATGATTTTCTTTGTTTACAGTAAGCTAGGGAAACTATAGGGTTGGAGAATGAACAGGGTTATTCAGGGGCAATCACGGTGGTTCCAATTTAAGAGGGCTACAGTGATGTCAAGCTGAATCCCTACACATGCTATAGGAATTTTGATAAGGACTGTATTGAACCCAAGCCTTTGGTGGTATTCACGTTTTAGCAATTTTAATTCCTTCAACTCATGAACATAGGATGTCTTCCCATTTATTTATGACATCTTCAATTTCTTTCATCAATGTTTTTGAGTTTCAAGTGTAATTTATTCCTAGGTATTTACTCCTTTTGATGCTATCATAAGTGGAAACTTTTTTTTTGTACCAGGGATTGAACTCAGGGCCACTCGACCACTGAGCCACATCCCCAGCCCTATTTTGTATTTTATTTAGAGACAGGGTCTCACTGAGTTGCTTAGCACTTTGCTTTTTCTGAAGCTGGCTCTGAACTCATGATACTCCTGCCTCAGCCTCCTGAGCTGTGTCAATGTTTTTTCTGCATCTGATAATATGATCATATAGTTTTAATCTTTTTATTTTGTACTAGGGATTGAACCCAGGGGCGCTTTACCACTGAGCTACAATACCAGCACTTTTTACTATGAGACAGGGTTTTGTGAAGTTTCTAAGTTGCTGAGGCAGGTCTCAAACCTGAGATCCTCCTGCTTAGCGGCCAAAATTGCTGGAATTACAGGTGTGCAATCCATGCCCAACTAGTTTTAATCTTTCATCTGCTAATGTGGTGTATCACATTAGTGAATTTGCAGATGTTAAGCTAAACTTGCATCCCACTTAGTCACAGAATATTTTGAGGTGTTGAGTTTCTGGTATTTTATTGAGGATTTTTATATCTATGTTCATTAAAGATATTGGACTATAGTTTTCTTATAGTCTGCTTATAGTCAGTATCAGGGTAATACTTTTATTTCTTAGATGAGTTTAAGAAGGAATAGTATTAATTAATTCAGCTGTAAAGTCATCATGTCTTGGGCTTTTCATTATTGGGAGGTTTTTGGTTACTATTTCAATCTCTTTTCTTAGTGGGCCGTTCAGACTTACTCTTGATTTGCCCTTGGTAGGTTGTGTTTCTAGAAATTTACCCATCTCCTATTGACTATCCAATCTGTTGCCATGTAATTGTTCATAATAGCCCCCTTGTGATATCTTTTTTTAAAAAAAAATTAGTTGTAGATGGACACAGTACCTTTATTTTATTTATTTTTATGTGGAGCTGAGGATTGAACCCAGTGCCTCATACGTGTGAGGCAAGCGCTTTGCCACTGAGCCACAATCCCAGCCCCTTTGTGATCATTTTATTTCTGGGGAATCCATTGCAGTAGCTCTTATTTTGTTTTCTAATTGAGTCTTTTTTTCTTCTTAGTCTACCTACAGGTTTGTCTATTTTAATTTTTCAAAAGACCAAGTAATAGTTTTATTGGTTTTTTTCCATAGGTTTTTTTCTATTTTTTTTCCTGATTAGTTCTGATTCTTATCATTTCTTTCCTTCTGTTAATTTTGAGTTCTGTTTGTTCTTTTTCTAGTAATTGAAGTGTAAAGTTGGGGATTCTTTGTATTGTGCTGGGGATCAAATTCAGGGAAGGAAAAACAAAGTTGAAGGCATTACACTTACAAATTCAGGGCCTATATATATCCCTAGAGCTAAAGTGAGATTTTTTTCATTTGAGGGTGATAAACTCCCTCAGTTTTTGTATGAGGAAAGTCTTCTATCTTCCCTTTATTTTTGAAAGGAGTGTTTGCTACCCATAATATTTTTGGCAGTTTCCCTTCCACCCCAGAATTTTGTATATATATCATCCCTCTGGCCTGAAAGATTTGTGCTGAAAATATGATAGTCTTAAGGTGGATCTCCTGTACATAAGAAGTTGCTTTTCTCTTTTTGATGCTTTCATAATTCTTTTTAACTTTTAACAATTTTGATAATATGGCTTGGTGTGTGACTTGAGCTCACCTGAGCCACATCCCCAGCCCTTTTAATTCTGAGACAGGTCACACTATGGCCTCACTAAGTTGCTGAGCCTGGCTTTGAACTTGCAATCCTCCTGCCACAGCTTCCTAAGCCACTCGGTTTACAGGCATGTGACCACCATGCCCAGCTTCTATTTTGATTTTTGCACATTAGACAAGACAACCAGGATGGGGTTGTGGCTCAGTGGTATAGCGCTCGCCTAGCATGTGTGAGGCCCTGGGTTTGATCCTCAGCACCACCTAAAAATAAATAAAAACAAAGGCATTGTGTACAACTAAAAGAAATAAATATTTTTTAAAAAGACAATCCATTCTCCCAGTCTTAACAACTGGCCTTGTATAAGAGATGAATCTCACCAATGAGCCTAGCCAGAGATTTTTGCCTCTCAATCTTCTGTGCTTGTCCAATCTGCTGTTTTCAGTAGCCCCAAAAGACTAGAGTGCACCAAATGCCATCCTTATGCGCCAAGACAAATGAAATAAAGTCCAATTCCTGAAGATGCAACTGGGAAAGCTGTGGTGGCAGATGTATACTCCAGTTCTTCTAACCTCAGGGAAAAGTTGGGAGCTGGAGTTTATCGCCTACTCACTCTGCACTAAGTTGGAGAAAAGATCTGTGGCAAATTCCTAGTCGTTTTTAAACTGTATTCTTCAACCCATTGTTTTGCTCTTTAATGCTTCCCAAGGCCTAGCAAATGCCAAGTCCCATTTGCTCTCAGAGGCAGGTGGGTTAGTTGGAGACCTGGATTTATCTCTGGAGTTAGCTAGCAAGAGGAAGTGTAGGAAGTGCCTGAACATACATTGAGATTCCTAGAAGACTACTCAGTGCCTGATTTGTCAGCTCCCAAATACAGACTACTTAAAAGCCTTACCCATAGAAGCAGCTATGAAAAATTGATGTTAGGTATGTAAACCCTTTCTAGGGAGAAACTGAAAGCTGGGTGTTTCTGCCTGCTTGTTTTGGACTGAGCTAGGAGAAATAGCTGATGATGCTTATATGCCTATACAAAACCACCTGTTTGTCTTCTGTGGTCTAGGGGGACTCATCAATGCAGAGCCCCCTCAATTCCCAGAACTAGGTGATTAAGTCCTTTGGTGGGATCTATAAAAGTTAAGATACTCAATGTGAGGACAAATTCCTTCCAGGGAGAAGCTGGAGACATGGGTTTACCTCTGGAGCAAACTGTAGGAGTATGAGGTAAGGGGAGAAGTGAAGTGGCCACATGCCTGTTCAGGCTTCCTGATGTTTGTTGTTTACTTCCTCCATCAGCTCCAAGACACAGGCTAATTAGAAGCTAAATCCTCAGGCAGCAGCCAGGAAAGTGTGCAGACTAATCTCTTCTAGGAAGAAACTTGGAATTAGGTATATTTGCATGTCTGCTCTACATTGGACTCTGGAAGTGCTCATGCGCAAGTTGAAAACTTTCTTTTTTCTCTTTTGTCTTAGGGAACTCACAAATACTGAACCATGTCTACTCCCAGAGCAAGGTGATTTAGGCGGGGACTATATAAGTTGGAGAGCTATGTGTGGCCCAAATCCATCAGTCCCCAGGAAGTTGGGATTTTGTAATTCATTTTCAATTGTATGATGCTATGCCCAGGCTGGGATTTGTGGTGTACATGTCTTAGCTTTTCCTACTCATTTTGATGTGGATATTTTTTTCAGTTGCCTAGTGTAAAGGAGTCTCTCAACCAGTTTCTGGATTTCTCTTAAAAAGAAGTGACCCATGTTTAAAAGTTTATTTGACACATCCATGGAAGAAAGGAAAGTCAGGAGTTTTCTATTCTGCATCTTTCTGAAGTTCAAGTCTGTCAACTTCTGTTAGAAGTTCTGACTTCTAACAGAAATGTGGATCTAGAAGCCAAGTGCATTTGTTCCATAGTTTTCAGGTTATCAGCAGTTTACCTTCTCAGAATTCCTTGAGTGTCCTATCCTTCAGGTGTAGCATCATTTTGCCCACTCAGGATGCTTGTTCCACTCCCACTAGGGGATCTCCTAGGATGGGAACAGAACAAGCAACAATGCTATTGGACTAGACACAACTCTTATCCTGTTTTCTTGCAAGTAGAGATGTGAGCTACTTTAGTAACTAACACTTTACTCTCTGGAGGTTCAAGGCAGTCAGGTGAGGACTCAAATTGTTCAAGTGGCCTTCTCTGTTGTACTAGCTCAAAACCAATTCTGCTTAAAGCACAAAAATCATTTTAACTCCTTTCTTTAAATGTGGCTTACAAATTGTGTATTTTTGCCCTTCAATCCTACACAACTTCATTACATCTTGATCCTGGGTATTTCTTTAGTCAACTTTTTTCCCCTAAGCACCTTAACAGCTTCTCTGGGTCTGTTCAGTCTACTTAAAACTGGCAGCACAAGTTACCTGTTTCCTTTTCACTTCTGACAATCCCTTAGCTGCAACCATTGGTTAAAAAAAAAAAGTGAGAGAACACAGAAAGTTCATTCATTCACTGAATAATTGTAAGCATCTACCATGTTCCTGATCCCTGCCATATAGAGTCAATTAAACCATAAGTTTTAATAATTACAATTCAATTATAAATTCAGTAAGTGCTATAAGGAAGATGAAACAAAAGAAGGGATGGAAGGAAAGCTTTAAGTAAAAGGGAAATTATAGGACTGGGCAAAACTGAGTAATACAGCACTTGCCTGCCATGTTTGAGACCCTAGTTTCTGTCCCAACCACTGTCAAAAACAAGTATGTACATGGTTGTTGAAGAACTAGAGTTGGTATATTTGAAGAAATGAAAGAAAGTACAGCTAGAGAAGGGAGAAAAAGAAGAAAGAAGGTAGAAGGTGGAGTTCAAGTTAGCAGGGAAATCCAACAAGAAGTCAGTAGATGGTGACATTCTCAGTTGTTTTAAGTTGTGCTGGGAAAGAACAGAATATGAGAGGGGTCAGCAGGCTATTTCCATCAATTGAGGTGAGTACTGTTGGATACAAAGGAGGTAAGGACAATGGAAAAAAAGTGCTCAGGTTTAGGAGGTATTTTGGGTTTCATTTTTGCAGTGGTGGGGACCAACCCAAAGCCTTCACACATGCTAGGCAAATGCTCTACCAATGAGCTACATCACCAGAATATTTGAGAGATTTCTAAGGTAGAATTTACAGGTCTTGATGACTTAATGGATGGTCTCTCAATTCATTCTGGCTATTACCAATTACCATAAACAGGGTAGCTGATGAACAACAGAAATTTATTCTGGTTCTGGAAGCTAGGGAGTACAAAATTATGAGGCTGGCAGATTCCATGTCTGTGAGGCCATTTCATAAATGGCCAGTCCTCACACTACAGAAGGTGCTACATAGTTCTCTGCATTTCTTTTATAAGAGCACTTATATGGGATCCATCTTCAAAATCGAATCACTTCCCAAAGTCCTGTGCCTCCTAATACTATCCCCTTGTGGAGTAATATTTCAACACATGTTTTTGAAGACACAAACATTCAAACTGTAGCAGGACAAAAGAAGCAAGAGGGTGTCTGTTTATAGCATGTGTAATCACGTAGGAAGGTACCACATATTGGAAGCAAACAGATCAGGGCTAAAGTACCAGTTCTATTTTGGGTCTATGTTTGGATTTCTCAAAGACACGCCAAGGATGATCTCTCCCAGGCACCTGCAACTCTACAAGGGATCAGTTAAGTTTGGCTGACATCAAATGAGGTATGAATGTTCACAGAATTGGCTAAGATAACTGGGGCAGCACATTTATGCAAGATTAATCAATTCTCCAGAAACAAGTTAGAATATAGCAGCAAGAAGCCTACACTGGTGGTATATTACTATAATTCTAGCTAATTGGGAGGTGAAGGGAAGAGGATCACTATACCCAGGAGTTCAAGACCAGCCTGGGAAACACAGCTAGACCCCTAAAACGCAAACAAAAAAAAATGGCTTCGGGTCACACCTAAAGTTCGAGACTGGCATTGGTTTTAGAAAGAATATACTGCACCTAGAACGATTTTGAGACGCATAAAACACCGCTTTCAACAAGCCAGAAACATTGGCTGGACAGTTCCACATCTCCCATATTGGGGTGGGGGCAACGCTAGAAGGTAGGCCAGGGCTCCTTCTCCATCCAGTGCCTGGAATCACAGGATGGAGACTCACGTTGTCTCCCACCGCTGCCGGCTCCCGCGAGTGCAATGGAGAGTCCCGAGGGGCCTCTCAGCAAACACTCGCATCCCCACTGCCCAGTTTCTATGGAGACCCGTGGTGTTCTGTGGATTTAGAACATAAGCCTACTTAAACTCGGCTTCGGGATGCCCGTCGCTGAACACCCAAGTGCGCAGGCGCTGACGGAAGCGGGCACCGGAAGTGACCGATACTTCCGGCTTCCGGCCAGCAGCCACCTTGGAAAACCCCAACTGGTTAGCATTTCCGGCAACCTGTAAGGTAGTGGCCAAGCGGAAACCCAGGGTCTCTCCCGCGCCATATGAAGCCTTCTGGGAGAACTACTCACCGCTTTCCTACCCCCGACTCCCGGCACTGGGCGGCATCCCGTGATGGACAGCTGCTGCCCGGTAGAGCTGGAGGTACCTGGCCCTGTACTGCTGCTATGCAGCATGACTGGAAGGCGAGTGGATATCTAGAGCTGTCTTCCTGGAATAACGCTGGAACTTTGTGTCGAATTCCGGAGAGCAAACGACTTTACTTACTTTATTAGATGGCACAAAGTCATTCATTCAACCCCTTCAAACCACAATCCAATGAGCTTCAAAAATCATTATTACCATTTAAAATCACTGGAGTACCAAAAAAATTTTTTCACTTCCTTGCCATCCTCATTAAAAAAAAAAACCAAAACATTTATTAGATAACAAATTGCACATCAGATACACATCACCACTGCTGAGATATTGCAATCTAGAGCTAAGACCAATGAGAATGCACCAAAACAGTAAAATTGAAACATTAAACAAACAGTAAAGTGCATACAGCAAACATACTCTGAGGTATCCAAAGGAACTAAAGATTACAGCATATTCTTAGGTTTATATATGATATACGTTGTATCCTTCTCTTTCCTAGATTATTCATGCAGGGAGGGTTATCAATTTTAAAATAAAAACACCTGAATTCAGATGGGCCTTTGAAACATGGATAATGGCCATCAATAGCTCTCCTAATCGACAAGACAAATACAGATAAATATACACATTTCTAATAAAAGATCATTTACTTTTTAAACAGATGGTCCAAGAAAGAAGCACTTCCTACTAAGGTCCCACAGCAATAATGACATTAATGAACATTCAACATGGACTTTTTATTCAGATAAACTACAACCTGCTATGTCTCCCCTTGAACACATACACAGTAAATTGCAGCTTATTTTGAGCAAGAGCTGCAGTTTCACATTGTATTACATCTTCTGTTGCAGTCACCTGAATACTGCCACTTAATTATATGGAATCTCAGGAATCAAAGACTCAAAATTGGCATTTACTAAGAAATGTCATTTGTTCTTAGTTTTAACACCCTGAATAATTGGGTTAGTCATTTTCAGTGTTACATAGGGGAATGTGAAGAGACTATATTACTTGTATCAAAACAACTCTAAATGAAACTATTTTTAGCTCAGCTGCTTTAAGAAAAACACCACAATTTCACAATTTCTTCAATTATATAACATGTAAACTGTTCGCATATGAATTCCATTAGGAAAATGTTATTTTCATCAATGATGACTGTTTAACAGAACTTGATATTCCAGCCATCGTGTTAAGGAACTGTAGAATATACATTTTCATTACTGCATCAATGACCAAACCAAGGAATTTGTTCAAAACCACCTTCCAGGTACTACTTTCCATCCAACTGCTCCTCAAAGAGGCCTTTTTGTCTACTCATGAGATTTCCCAGCAATAATTCCAGTTTAGTAAGGATTGTACTTTTATACTATTTAAATAGAGTAAGACCATTCTTATATGCCAATCAAAAGACTACATATAGTTTTGCTGATAGGTATACAATCAATTTTAATGTAAAAAGAAATTCTGTTTGTATATTTATAACATCTCTGCTTTATAACCACACTATTTAATATTTTGCAGCAATATTTATCTGTATAACAATACCTAAGGATCTAGGTTATGAAGTGTCTTGGTTAAAATTCTAACCATTTTTATATGTATTTGTCTTTTGAGATGGAGAGGAAGTGTTGTGATTTTTTTGGAAACTAAAACCTTATAGAACTTGAAATCTCAAATCTGATTGTTGGGATGGGAATTAACACTAGAAGTCCCAGAGAGTCTTCTGTTGCTTTATGAGCATACTTGAAATTCAGGCTTTGGATAAAGTGCAAAGAGAATGAAGGAGTTCCAAGATGCAAGTACACAGGGTGGTCTTCATAATGACCATCGTCCCTCCATACCTCAGACTCCCTGGTTGCTTGCACTGCTAATACTTGCAAAACATAACAAAGTGTCACAGAATGTAAAGCGTTTAGAATTAGAAGACACCCAAATTTTTGGGGGGGTGGGTTCCAGGGATTGAACTCAGAGGCACTCAACCACTGAGCCACATCCCCAGCCCTATTTTGTATTTTACTTAGAGACAGATTCTTGTTGAGTTGCTTAGCACCTTGCTTTTGCTGAGGCTGGCTTTGAACTTGCAATCCTCCTGGCAAGCCTCCCCAGCTGCTGGGATTATAGGTGTGCACCATCGCGCCTGGCAGAAGATACCCAAATTTAAATGGCAACCTCACTACAGTGTAATGTTTTGTGTGCTTGGCAAAGTACTGACTTTAACACTCTAGGAGCTTCAGTTTCTCATTTATGAAACAAAGACAGTCCTTTCTCTGTCACATATTTATTCCTAAGATTAAATTAGATAACATACCTAAAGTATTTAGCATACTCAAAAAGTTACGATTATTCATAACAAGTCAGGGAATGTGCTTCAATAGGGATTTGGAGGCAAATCCCCTTAAAGTGTATCAAATACCCACTGGAATTAAGTCTAACCTCCAGAAGAGGGGTGTAGTAAGACTGCTAAAACTCCTACCAAATATTTGAGTCAAAAATGCCAAGACTTTCCCTTGACTTCAGATCTGAGAATGGGAACTCCATAGATACAAGTTGCCATCAAAATATCAACAAGTCCCATTCATTTGGGAATTTTAATGCAGGGGGAGGATATTCTAAACTCCTCTAGAAATTCACATGTAAAACAATTATCTCCATACAAACATTACATTCAAATATTTATAACAAAAAGTACAAAACAGATATAAAGTGATTCGCTTTTCTAGATATTATATGTGCAAAACTGGCAATAAATAAATTTTCCTCTTTCTAAAACTTACTTAGAAACCACATAAACAAAATTTTAAAAGAAATATAACAATAACCTTCATTTTCATGAAAACTGAATTTTTTAAAAAAGGTACTTTGTTTCTCTGGCTCATACAAATGGAATGTGAACAGTAACTAAGTTCAAATTCTGGCTTCATTCACTAACTATGTGACACTGATGATGTTTCCTTATTTAAAAACTTGAAATAATACTGCTGAAATCAAGGTTGTGGTGAAAATCAGATATTAAGTGGAATGTGTATAAAGTGCTTAGCACAGTGCCTGGCACAAAACAGTAACTGTTTCCACCATACAGATACTGAAAAACCCAAGCATTAATGTAAACTTGTGTTTACATGGTGTTTTTTCTATGGGTTCGCTTATGAGTAATGAGATGCATATTCACTTTAAAACTCTTCCCACACACGGTACATTTGAAAGGTTCCTCTCTTGTGTGGCTCTTCTGGTGGCATGCAAGTTCTGAATCCAAAGCAAAACTTTTTGCACATGTTTTACATTTATGGGGCTTTTCCACTATATGAGTGTTTTGATGAGAAACAAGCTCAGAGAAACAAGGAAAGGTCAGGTCACAGTCAGGACATTGTAAGGGTTTGAACCTGGAAAATGAAAAAAAATTTTCATCATCAATATGGCATTTGTGAGAGACCTCCTTGTGTTCCTTCTCAGGGAGGTCAGTGTATAGGGGCTGCCTAAAGCTCTTCACTCGCTGGGTGTACTGGTATGGGGTGGTTGATGTGTGTGTTTTCTCATGCAAAGCCAGATTTGTTTTCTGATCAAAATATTTACTACCATTAGAATTTTCATATGCTTTTTCAACAGTATGGCTTTTCTGATGCTGTGCCAATCCTGGGAGCCACATAAAACCTTTCCCGCATGTGTCACATGTGTATGGTTTTTCCTTTATGTGGCTATTCATGTGCCGGGACAGATGTGACTGCTGGCGGAAGCTGGCACCACACTTGGTACACTTATAAGGCTTCTCACCAGTGTGGATTCTCCTGTGTGTCCTCAAGTTGGCTCTATGATTAAAGATTTTCCCACAGTCACCACATTTGTATTTGTTCTCTGCTGAATGAATTTTCTGATGTAAAACAAGGTATGAATTATCACTGAAGCTTTGGTCACATTCAGGGCACTTGAACACATTTTTGGCTTCTTCCCAGGGAAATTCAAGAATTTCAGAAAGTGCTCTGACTCCTAAACATTGAGACAATTCTACTAATGGGGTGTGGTTGTCAATGGTAACTAAAAGGCTTATCATCTCTTTCTTGCAAGTGGAAGTTCCATCTGAGAATTTCCTTTCAGGGACTCCAACTCCATCCTCAGAGGACTTTTCTGGGTAATAGACAAGGGGTGCAGCAATGGAGTACTTTTCTAAGGAAAGTTCTTCAAGTTCCATAGACTCTTGGCTTAATTGCTGATTAATCTCAGTCTTCCCTTCCCCTCCTGTTGATTAAAAAAAGCAAAACACGAAGAACACCTTCATATGATACTAGGGAAAGCAGCAGTTAAGAAGCAGTTACACAGAGGTCCAGGAAACTGCAAATGGATTACCTTATAACCTAGACACTGACACATAAATAAAATCAGAAACCAAGAGGCTTTCCTGGCTTCCTCAAAGATCCAGGTCCAGGTGAACCTGTAAGGGGAAGGAGCAGAGAATGGCTCTAACTAAGTCAAAGTCGAGTGGGATAGGTACAAAGGACAATCTTGGTATGCACTGTCTAGAGATATAGATGTGTCTATTTAAAACTCAAGAGCTTTTCATCATTTAAGCTAACTCAAGTGACAGCTGAGCAATGAAAACTGGAGTAAGATTGGGGTTTATATTTATCAAAAAAGAGGGCAAGTATTTTTCTACTATAACAGAGAAACAGGTTACTAAAAGTAGTTTCATTTCACTAGGAGAAGTCTCTAAAACTTCTGTGCCCTGAGGAACCATGGAAGTAGGGCTGCTGTGTGTACAGCAGGTCAATGATGGCCAGTCTTACCTCAAGGATGGCTGACAAAACTTGGGCCTGCCAGAAAGAGTTCCTTTTGAATATTTTTGCAAATATAACCAGCTCTCACATAGTTATGGTTCTGTATGTAAAGATTCAACCAACTACAGATTGAAAATATTCTAAACAAAAACTTCATCAATACTAAACATGTACATTTTTTTGTCATTATTCCCAAAACAACATGGTATAACATCTATTTATATTATACTTACTTTGGGTTAGGTATTATTAAAATCTAGATGTGATTTAAAGCACATGGAAGATGTGCATGGATCATATGGAAATACTACGATATTTTATATAAGGGATTTGAGCATCTGCTGATTTTGGTACCCTTGAGTGGAGGGCAGTGTCCTGGAACCAGTCTCCTGCAGAGACAAGTATATTCTTCATTTATAAAGCTAATATATTAATACAAAAAGGACTCTTCCTTCCAAAGAACTAAAGTCCTATGACTGTTCCAAGTCACTGACTATAAAGGGTTTCTGGTCTATAGTAGAGTGCATGGGAATCCAAACAGTACCCACCAATTTTTCTGATTTTTCTGAGTTCACTCTGGGATACCAGGGTCACTAGGATTTGAGAGCAAAATAATAAAGAAGGAGCAACTTCTTAGAGAACTTAAGCATCTACAAAAGGTTCCTTAAAAACTTTTGCTGAGTATTCATCTCCATATACATGGAAAAACTATCCAAGGCCATGGAAAGAACCACCAAAAAGGAAAACATAGAACAGTACACAAAGTTCACACAATACTTCATACTCCCACCAGCCAAAGTGGAAAGACCCACTAGCACACAGGACATCAAGCAGTCTCCTAAGGAAAATAACTGCCTCACAAGTATGACCAATCATCTCTAGCCTAAAGGTTGATCTGAATCCACACAAACAAAGCAAAAAAAAAATGCAATCTTGAAAGAAACAAATTGACCCCAAGTAACTTAACTGCATCCCACCACATAATCCAAAAATATTTTTATACAACAAAATCAAGCAACCAACAAAATAAAATTTACAATGCCCAAAATCCAATCAAAACTTACCAGGCATGTAAAGAAACAGAAAAATATGATCCATAACAAGGAAAAAAACTATCACTAGAAACAGACCCAGAAGTGACAAAGATAAAAAAAAAACTAGCAGAAAAAAATACTAAAATAGCTATTATAAACATACTCCATATGTTCAAGAAGGTAAGGAAAAACACAAACATGATAATGAGAGAAATGGAAGATATAAAACGTAAGTTCTGGGATAGTTTAGACACTCAACCCAGTTCAGAGGTAAAATATACTCACGCATAGGAATACTGCAAAGATCCCCCTTGGATGAGAAAGGCATAGCACCCCCTTAAGAGCAAATCACTTTTCCATCTTTAGCAAATGACAATAATTTATAGTAATGGGGTTTCCCAAGTGCAACTGTAAATTGACTGCAACAAATATTAGGGAAGATTACCAGGAATTGCCATGTGTTGTGTGAAACCACAGGTACTATACTAGACTGGATGTCTGTCTCTCAAAAATCATCCTACACTTTGAAACTTGTTCCTTCATGCAAGTTTTCACCACATCTGTATAAATCATTCAGCAACAGGTCCTGCACCACCATATCAACATGTGGACAAGAAATGAAATCCTCATCCTAGAATTAACAAAAGTCCGAAAATGCAGGAAAAACAATTGCCTTACCCATCAAAGCCACATCTTCGAAACACTCCTGTTTGATTTCTTTTTTGATTTTCTGGGCAGGGTGCAGGCTCACACATTCCTCTTGACAAAAATACACAGCTAGGTCGTCATACAGGGTTGATCCCTGAAACAACATGAGAACCCATCTCAATACAAGAGTGTAGTGGGTCAGCCCCTCAGTCTAGGGAGGTAGAGAATAGCTAAAATCATCAGATGCAAGGGGTAAAAGGGTTTGGCCTAAAAGGTTTCCCAGTGCTAGGATGGGATATAAACAGGGTCTAGGAGTGGGGTTGGAGTTAGGAAGGAGAGAGTAAATATGGACATAAATTTTGAGGCAGTGACTTAAGGGTCGAGAAAGTATGTTGTGAGAATGATGGAGTCTCCCCTTCATTTAGAATGGATACTGTAAGAGAAAGAAGATTGGCCAACCAAGGAAGACTCACGAGAGAGGTTTTAAAGTTCTCCCAATATCCTTTCCTTTGCTGGTCTCTCTCTTCCTTCCCCATGGCACTCATTGCTCAGCTCCTTCCATCACTACATCCAGGCCCACTACTCCTCCTCTACGTTTACAGAATTTTGCTGTGATTAGGAATCAGCTGGGCATTATCATTATTGAACGAGTGTGGAGTGAAGCCTAGAAATTTGCCATTTCCAGAGGCATTCCAGAAAGACACTGACAAACGGCTACAAACCCCTCCCAAAGGCTCTGCTCCCTAGCTGGTGGTTCTGAAAAGAATTTGGTAAACCACTTCTCATCTGTGACCGGTCTAGGAACGAAGGGCGAAGGGCTATTCGGGAATCGGGCATCCTCCCATCACTACAGGTGTACCTAGCCTTTCTCTGAGGAGGTCAGGCGGAGGCCGGAAAATAACCACTGAACTTGGATGGGAAAAAGGTAGCTCGTCTCACCTGGGCGTCGGATGACGCGAGCGCAGACGCCATCTGCAGAGTGGGGGGCACCTCCAGCAATCGCTTCGGGGACGTCAGACAAAGCTTCGAATAGAAACAAAGGTCCCTGGAGGGGCCCACTCGGCGGCCAAGTTCCTCGTGCCCGCAGCCTCCCTCAAGCTCCCTTGAAAACCAGGGCCGACTACTCCTCTCCCGGGTGCAGCCTCGAAACGGGCCCACTCAGCTCCGGAGCAGAGAGGCTCGCCCTACCCCGGCCGAAGCAGCAGGAAGCCACGCCCAATCGAGACGCGACGACCAAAGACTGTGCCCCCGCAAAACTCCCACGCTCCCATGCTCCCCCACGCAGGCGCCGAAGGGAGCCTTTGGAAGATGCGCGCTGCAGCACCTCCCCTCCCCTCCATCCCGCGCTGTGATTGACCAGTATTTTCCGAGGGGGCGGATCCTCTTCTGAGTAGACCAATCGAGCAGCTAAACTGAGGCCAGGAAGAGTGGGGCAAGTGGGAGACGTAGATGCTCCTGCGTTTCTACCAGTAGGTATTTCCGGTTCCGCTGGTGGGGTCTCCCCGGTGAGCTCCAGGCCTGCTGACCCTGAGAGATGTGATGTTTCCTAGAAGGAAAGAGCGAACACAGGAAGACTCCGAGACTCGAAAGACAGTCGGTAATGAGATCTGGGAGCGGCCAGCAGGGCCTTGTGTGCCTCAAGTGCGGGTCTGGCCGGGGCCAGGGAATGCAGCCAGGGGCCGGCCTAGTCGCAGTTGGAGCAGTGTGCGGTCTTCGGTTGGTTATGGGGCCATGGGATGTAGAGTGGTCTTCCTGGCTCACAAGGTTCAGTTCAGGGTAGGCCAGGTCGCTGGTCCCCACTGCACTGTAACCTGCAGCTGTAGCCCAACCAAGTGACTCAAAGCCACGGTGGACCTTAGGCAGGAGTAGAGCCTCTGGTTTTCTGCACAGGATATCGATCCACTCCTCATACCTCCCATTCAACCCTTTCCAGTGCCAGACGTGTCCCATATGATTGACACTGGGTGCTGTGGTTAGAAACTTAAGTTAGAAAATCGAGCCCTTTCCCAAACTCTGCCAATGATTGCTTCATTCATCTCGACCAATTTGTAACTTGGCTTTCCTTAGCTTTTTAAAAATTTTACTCTTTGCTCTGAACAAAGAGCTAAGAATGTCTGTTATCAATAACTTAGAGGGCAATTTCAAAAGTAAGATAATGTAAGTAAAAGGAATTGTAAGTTTATGAAGGTGTTTCAGGGGACAAAAAAAAAAAGGAAAGAAAAAAACAAGAATGATAGGTACCATAAAAATTCTAAGTGAATCTTAGCACAATGTCTTATTCTAGTACCAGATTACTTAGGGAATGATTGCATACTCATTAAAACAATATCACAAGAGTTGACAAGTAGCAGGATTTAGTGGAATATCAAATAGGATAATTTCAGCTGCAAGTAACAGAAAGCCCAACAAAATGATGTTCAAAGATAGGACAGTTGATTAATTTACTGGCTCAGTGACAGCATCAAAGTCCCAATGCCTCCATATTTCTTCTCTGTCATTCTTAGCCTGTTAGTGAAAGTGACAATGCAACCCAGATAATGTACACAGACATGTATTGTGAAATGTATTCCTCATAAGCCAGTAATTTTCAAGGTAAAAAGACCATCATAATTTGGTTTAGTATATCAGCTTCATGCCCTGGCATCAGAAGCAGGACCCAGACTTCCCTGACCATCTACCTGTACAAAATCAGGGCTCTATTAGAAAACAAAAGGAAGTAGGACAGATAGCTAATAGTTAACATATTACTAATGACATCTATTGACAGCTAGGAAAAAAATTTTGTGGAAATGGGTCACAAAAGGGTAGCGGAGGGCCCCAGGAGAAGGAGAAAGGTGCTTCAAGGACAGATGGAGGAATAAGAACAAACTCCCCTATAACATAGATCAGTCGAAAGCATATATGAAGAAGAGCAGACAGCCTGATATATGGAGGACTAAACTACAGGTATCTTCATTATGTAGTCATCTTTCTCCTCTTCACTTATGCTTAATGCTTTTTTTTCAGGGATGCCTTATTTGGGGGCTCAGAATCTTCTAATCTGGATTTGCAGCTGTGTATATTATCTGGATTGCATTGTCACTTTCACTAATAGGCTAAGAATGACAGAGAAGGGTCTGGGGATGTGGCTCAAGTGGTAGCACGTTCGCCTGGCATGCGCGAGGCACTGGGTTCAATCCTCAGCACCACATAAAAATAAAAAATAAAGATATTGTGTCCACCTAAAACTAAAAAATAAATATAAAAAAAGAATGACAGGGAAGAAATATGGAAGCATTAGGACGTTGATGCTGTCACTGAGTCACTAAATTAACAGTAAGCTTGGATGTCTTTTGCCTTTGAACCCTATTCCCATTATTACAGAGAGATAAGCACAGTTTCTGATGACTAGATTTGAATCTTATAATATTAACTTGTTATATAAGAAGAAAAAGAGTTATTCCTGAAATGGGAGAAGAAACAAAATCTTCCCTAACCCTTCTAGCAGCAAACTACCAAAACTATAAATAAGTGGACAAATAAAGAGGAAACATGAAAGTTTGATGAGATAAAAAGCCTAAACTACATTAAGATTGAAAGAATAAGACTGAATTATATACCTAACTCAATTTTTTTAAATGGGAAATATTTGATTTTATATATATTATATGCTCAAATGATGTATTTTAACCATTAAAATTAAAAATCCACAACCTCATTTTAGAAGAGTCTTCATTTCCACCTTTAATATACCAAGAATAATAATAATAGTCTCTATGTATTGAAATGCTTTTGGTAGATGAACACCAGCTTTCTCTCATAAGATCACATTTTTTTTCATTAAAAATAACTTTTGCTGGGCACTTTGGTGCACATCTGTAATCCCAGCAGCTCAGGAAGCTGAGGCAGGAGGATTTCAAATTCAAAGCCAGCCTCAGCAATTTAATGAGGCCCTATGCAACTTAGTGAGACCCTTTCTCAAAATCAAAAATTAAAAGGGTTGGGATGTAGCTCAGTGGTTAAGCACCCATGGGTTCAATCCCCAGTATCCCCCCCAATTTTTTATTATTATAAAAGCAGTATGTGTGTGTTTTAGAAAGTTTGAAAATAGAAATAAGCAAAAACATTGTCAAAGCACCACATTCCTATCACGAAGAAATTACTGCTGTACATATTTTTATTTGATGAATTTCAAAATAATTTCCAGAATTAATTGCTCATTAGATTTGATATGGTTTCCATTCAGAGATAATACTGCTCTTTAGGGCCCACTATCTAAAATTAAGTACGTCTCTGGTTCTTAGGATATGTCTATTACTCATCAGAAATTGGCACAAGGCCTTCTCATGATGCACCAAAGGAGTATATGTAAACAAGATTATCTTCCTCACAACTTTAGAGAGGCTCTTCTCACAGGTGTCCAGAATACCCAACTGAACAGTAAAGAAAACATGTATTCTTGACTCCCAGTCTCTTATGGGAATGATGGCTGCACCTCATGCTTGCAAGTTTTACTTTTACCAAAAACAAGAAGCTTTCATGATTTCAAAACTAGGATTACCTCTAACTGGATAGGAATCTCTTCATCAGAGATGTGGTGCTATAAAATGTACCTCCAACATGTTAATGTCATTATTATAAATTAACTTTGCTGTGTCAATTCCAGCCAAATTGTTTTTCAGTTACTGAAGCCAGAGAAACTTCCATTTACAGATTCTAGACCTGCTGATACTGATTAATTTTTTTGACACAGTACCTTTATTTATTTATTTATTTGTTCGTTTGTTGGTTGTAGGTAGACACAATACCTTTATTTTATTTATTTATTTTTATGTGGTGCTGAGGATCAAACCCAGGGCCTCACACGTGCAAGGCGAGCACTCTGCCACTGAGCCACAACCCTAGCCCCCCTTTATTATTACTTTTATGTGTTGCTGAGTATTGAACCCATGCCTCACATGTGCTAGGCAAGCACTCTACCACTGAGCTACAGCCTGAGCTCCTGATTAAATTCTTGTTTAATAGAAGCTTCAAACAAAGACTTCTGGAGGATAATGGGACCCACAGAGAATGCAGGTTAGACACAATGAGGACAGAAAAGAAATGACAGGATGGGTAGTCGGTTAGAGACTACATGTTTAAGTTATTGCCCCCCCCCCCAAAAGGGTTCATCAAATTAAGACTTCTGAGATCCACTAGCCTAGGAGTTACAGAGATGGGATGGCCAGGAGTAAAATGATGGCCTTGCCTCTGATGGCTGGGCATAGTGGTGCATGCCTTTAATTCCAGTGACTGGTGACTGGGGAGGCTGAGGCTGGAGGATCACAAGTTCAAGGACAGCCTGGGCAGAGTAGTGGGACCCTAACTCAAAAAAGGGCTGTGGATGTTGCTCAATGGTACAATGCTCCTGGGTTCAATCCTCAGTACCCTGCCTCCCCCATATACACACACGAAGAAGACTTTTTAAAATTATATTATTGTATTTTAATACCTTTTTTTATTTTTATGTGGTGCTGTGGATCCAACCCAGTACTCTACCACTGAGGTACAACCACAGCCCCCAAAAGATTGTTTTTTACCTTGAAGGATGAGGCATGGATCCAGACTTAGTAGGGAAAAGAGTTTCAGGAAAGGACTCAAAGCCTTCTCTGTCCTGTTTGGAATGTTGCCATTGTATTCAGAGGAAACTTATGTGAAATCCATTTTGACCTGTCAATAAATACTTTTAAAAGTATTACTACTGAATGATTCAGGGGGGTATAGTAAAATAAAGGCTTTCACTTAATTCATAGGAGGGTAAATGAGTATATTCTTTTTTTAAGTAAAATAGAGTATTCCAGTCACTCTAACTGTATGCAAATAAATATTTAGTTTAAGCAATAGTCCCTTGTGAGTCTAATTAGTAAGCCCAGTTTTAGAGTACACTGACAGATAAATGGAGAAGCAGACCTTCTGAGACAGGAACTATGTAGCCGCATGGTCCTTTTCTTTCTCTGTTTTGGTTCTAATTGCAAGTAGTCTCATCCTTGATTATCCATCTTATACACATGCATTATTTCACACCAAGGGAGAATTTCCAGATATTTTGGAAACCCCAAATATTTTTTTCTTGTTTGTCCTGGTTTTGATCTATGCGGATACTAATAAAACCCTTAGAACCATCCACTCTATTTCATGCCAATCTCATGTAATCTTTCCACTTTCCTGGGAGTGCCCCAAGGATGGTCAAGAGCCCTTTCAGGCAGAACAAGTACTGATTAACAAGCTGCAGAGCTTGCCATGAAGTGACTTATTTTGTTTTTTCTCCTGGACACTAGGAAAGAGATCTTCCTGTAAAGGCTGCTTTTGCAACCTTGTGAACTTTCCTCCTAGGTAAGTCAGGAAAGTTATGGTTCGTGGCTTTAGTGAAGAACCGGTCCTTTCTAATAAAGAATCCATTTGTTTCTTGATTTTCATCCTTCGTGGTGGGCACTCAGAGCTGCCACTTTGGAGAGGAGCTTCATTCATCCTGTGTGCCGTAAAGGCCTTAGGTGAGTATTTCATTGTAAGATGCGGACAATACCTATCTTTCAGAGTTGTTGAGGAAGGAAAAGAGAACTTACCAGAAGGACTATAACAGTGTGTGGCACATAGCAGACACAGTAAATCTATATTTACTCATTCCATTCTAGATATTGCACAGTTGTTTGCAATCATCTGCATTGAAATCCTGATCAAACTATCAGTTAATCACACAAGGCAGAGTGTTTCCTGGTCACCATTTGAATACCCACAATGCCTGGCCTTCTTTAAGTGAGGAAAAAAGAGAATTTAATTTCAAAGTTTGGCCCTCATCTCATATTTGCTTTTTATTTATGAAAATATAGTGCTTGTCCATGTAAATATCTCTGAAAGAATGCCAGGAACTAACCTTAGTTCCCTGGAGAACTCTGGTACTCAGAAACAGAGGGAAATATTTCTCACCTTGAATCCTTTTGTCCTTTTAAAAAATTTACCATAGGCATGTATTACCTCAAAAAAGTGTTTAATGTCAGAAAATCTCCCCAAGTTAAACCAAACTAAAAATATCTTGTTAGACACATTTGTAAAAATGTATTATGTAAAGGTGAAATATACTTTATAAAAATTGAAAAAAATGATCAAACAGACTAAGAAATACACATGAAAACAATGACATCTTTGTAATTTCAATTGCAGAGAGGTAAAGAATAGTATCCCAGGGCAAGGGAGGGAGAAGGGGAGGTTCACCCAATTGGACAGGGCAGAGTGCCAGGAAAGGAGGAGGAAAGGGAATGGGAAAGACAATAGAATGAATGGGACATAACTTTCCTGTGTTCACATATGAATACATGACCAGTGTAACTCCACATCATGTACAAGATGGAATAAGTTACTTACTTACACAAAAATGGAAACTTATACTCCTTGTATATACAATATGTCAAAATACATTCTACTGTCATGTATAACTAAAAAAATCAATTTAAAAAATTTTAATACAGTGCAAAAAATAAAAAAGAATAGTTTCCCATGTTGGCAGGGGTGTGGACTGTTTGTCTTGGTGTAGCAAGTGTAGAGTCTTCTTGCTATGACAACACATTAGTAAAAACCTTTTTGGCAGGCATTCTGTGATTTGTTTCCAAAGTTAAAATGTGGTTAATTAAAATTATTTTAACCAACATTCTAGGAATTTTTCCTACAGAAGTACAGATGGTCCCCAACTTACTATGGTTCAGCTTAATGATTTTCCAGCTTTACAATGATGCAAAAGCAATACACATTAGGTGGAAACCACTCTTCAAATCTTGATCTTTTCCCAGGATAGCAATATGTGGTACAATACTCTCAAGATGGTGGGAGGGACTAGGGAAGAATAGAAGTTCATTGGATTAGACAAAGGGGAATGAAGGGAAGGAAGGATGGGAATAGGAAAAAGAATGAATTGGACATAATTTTCCTATGTTCATATATGAATGCAAGACCAGTGAAATTCTACATCATGTACAACCACAAGAATGGGAGCTCAATTAGAATAAGTT
Source organism: Marmota marmota marmota (assembly GCF_001458135.2). Taxonomy (NCBI): domain Eukaryota; kingdom Metazoa; phylum Chordata; class Mammalia; order Rodentia; family Sciuridae; genus Marmota; species Marmota marmota. Next base: position 6,120,202 of record NW_026000185.1, on the reverse strand, counting down.
ATATTCCATGTATGTATAATATGTCAAGATGCACTCTACTGTCACGTATATCTAAAAAGAACAAATTTTAAAAGTTGAGGAAAAAAAGATGTTGGGCAATGAAAGCTGTCACAAGCCACAGCACCCAGTCAGTCATGTGATCAGGAGAATTAGCAACCAATGTGCTACAAGTATTCAATATTGCCAACATTTTTGTGGACATAGGTATTCAATAAATTACATGAGATAGTCAATATTATAAATAGGTTTTGTGTTAGAAGATCTTACCAAACTATGGACTAATGTAACTGTTCTGAGCATATTTAAGGTAGGCTAGGCTAAACTACGATGTTCGGTGGATAAGAAGTGTTAAATGCAGTTTTGACTTAATATTTTCAACTTATGGGGCTGGGGATATAGCTCAGTTAGTAGAGTGCTTGCCTAGCATACACAAGGCCCTGGGTTCTAATCCCCAGCACCATATTTAAAAAATATATATCTGAACAGATCTCTCTCTCTCTCTCTCTCTCTCTCTCTCTCTCCCCCCCCTCCCTCCTCCCCTTGCTTTCCCTCTCTCCTTCATGCAATGCCTCAGTCTCTTTCCTCCACCACCACATTCTTCCACCATGATGTTCTGCCTCACCTTGAGCCCTGAGGAATGGAGCCAGCCTTCTATGGACTGAGACCTCTGAAACCATGAGCCCTCAACTTATGGTGGATTTTTTTCAGGACATAATCCCATTGTGAGTTGAAAACATCTGTAATCAAAAAGTGTACAGGTGGGGCTGGGGTTGTGGGTCAGTGGTAGAGCACTTGCCTAGCATGTGTGAGGCACTGGGTTCAATCCTCAGCACCACATAAAAATAAGTAAATAAAAGTAATTGTGTCCATCTACAACAACAACAAAAAAAAGTGTTCAGGTGTGTGTACATGTTTGTGAACTGCAGTATTGTTTACCACCTGAATGTCCAGGTGTTGGTGGGGACTGGATTGCCAGTCCTTGCTGTCCTCCCTCCCCAGCTATAAGTCATCTTACTGACCACTCTTTCCAAATAGAGCAAGGGGTCATAGGTGGGTCGTATCCAGAGAAGGGAGGCTTTGGGATCACCCAGGCTTGGAATAAGAGCAAAACTGGACTTTGTTCCTATATGGGCCAGATAAGTGTATCAGGGTCATGAAAAACGGTGGGTGAACATTAAAGTACCTCATTTTTCTAGAGATTCTGGTCTTGGAGTGTCTTCAGAAGGGAAGGGCAGAGCTTGTCCATGCAGATGGTAGCTGGCTGCTCTCTTTAGGTCACAGGAACCTGATTACTTTCTTGTCTCCAAGGCTAGGTGAGAGCTTGGGAGCTGAGCACGCAGGAATCGGGGGCTTCCTTTTAAAGGCCCTGCTTGACAGCTTGATATGAGACCAGACCATGGGAGACTGCAGCTTTCCCCCACCAGTAGAACCTTTAGGTGTCTCTCTACTTGACCCAAGGCCAGAGGGTGAAATGGGCCATGAACAGCCAAGAGAAAAATAGTGATGTACCTGATAGTACACTTAGGGGCAGGGGAAGAAGAAACAACTTTCCAGAGAACTCCTGATGAAACGGAAATTCTAGAGGAGAGAGGTGGCAGCTCTGCCTAGACTTCACAACTGGATGAAATTCAGTTATAGCAAAACTTTCAGTTCAATAGATTAACTGAAGGAGAAGATGATCATTACAAAGCTAGTAATCTGTTGGATTAAGAAGTAGAATACAGCAGTGCAAAACCAAGAAGGCAGAGACTTGGAGGATGGATTAGAACTGTGCTCCCTATGATTAGATTGTTCCTGAAACAATCCCCATGACCAGGAGATGCCCCTCGTCCTCTCTTGCTTAGGCCAGGGTCATCTGAACTGTCACCAAGCCAAGGGAGAAAGGGTTGATCTTAATTGATTAAACCAGTGAGGGACCACTTTGAAACAGTGTGGGGCCAAGGCCACTCAGTGGGAGAGAGTGGAATATTTTCTTAGTAGCAACACATGGTGCCCAAGTTGTCCTGAGGATAATTGAGATCTTGTTTAAACACAAGGCTTGGCACATAGGAAGCCCTGGAGAAATTGTAATCATTTTCTCATTTGGGTTTAAAAAGAGTGTTCTCAAAGTTTGGATGTATATGCCAAGTTCATCTTATAGTGCAATACACAGAGCCCTGAAAATAACAATGTCCTCACTGTGCAATCACCTAGGGCATGCTTCTCAAATTTTAACATGCTTACCTTTCTTCACCTGGGGATCCTTTCGAATGCCAGTGCCTGAGCTAAATGCCCTTGGATTCAGTTGATCTGGATGAAGCCTGAGGTTCAGCAGTTTTAACAAATTCTAGGTCAGATTCTGAACCACAGCCCAGGCTGGGGTGCAAGGACCCAGGTCAGGTTTTGCCTCTCCTGTGTAACTGAAGGGGTTTACTACTGTTTCCATGTCCTAGCAAATGGGAGAGTGGAGAGTAGGCAGTTTTCTTTTTCTAACCCACCTTTTTACTTTGAAAATTTCAATATTCCTGAATATCTAAAAGAATAACGTAACCACCTATGCACCCTTCACCTAGCTTCACCAGTTAACATATCAGCAATGGCCTTTTAAGGATGTGACACAGAAGTTGCCAACCTCACTTTCCCTCTTGGTCACCAGTAAAAACTTTAGAACAGAGCCCGCCCTTCCTGCAAGGAAGGCTAAGTATAAGCTTATCTTAACAATGATTTGGCCTGCTGTAAGGAGTGGGATTTTATCACTACAAGAAGATACGACAGCCAAGTGTGGTGGTACATGCCAGTAATCCCAGTAACTGGGGAGACTCAGGCAGGGGGATCTCAAGTCCAAGACCAGCCTCAGCAACTTACAGAGACCCTGTCTCAGAATTTAAAAACAAAAAGGGCTTGGGGTGTAGCTCAGTGGTAAAGAAGTGCCCCTGGGTTCAATCCCCAATATAAAAAAAAAAAAAAAAAAAGCAAAAAACGAGACATGACAGATTAGAATTCCTTCGGATTTATTTTCTGAAAGAGGAAGAAGTATGGGACAATGGATTCCAGGGAATACTCTCCTAAACACTGGTTAGATGAATCCTGTAACCAATTGTCTTTTCATATTGGATTCTGAAAAGCTTGCAGTTAAAAGTGCGGACATATTTAAAAAGTAGGACTTCATAATGTGCATTTTATTACATGCCCACCCTCATTTTCCCTTTATTTTGCCATATTTGTGTGAATCTTATAATCAATCTTAATTTTTGTAACATGATTAACTAGAAATAATTCAGCAATAACACACACTAAATATAATCGAATGCTCAAAATGTCTTAAAGGGGTCCAAGCACTAACCACACCTGCTGCTAACAACAGCATATTTGTGGTGCTTAAAATGTAAGTCTACAGAGTTCTAAATAGTAGTATATGGATCTTCATCTGACCAAGTGATTTTCCAGCCTTTTGAAAAAGAATCTTACAGAAACTGTTACAAAAAGAAAACACAGGTTGCTATAAGGAGATCAAGATTCCGCTAGCTACTACATGGACAATAGACTTAACTATTCACTCTTGATCTAGTTAAGCCAAGTTAACTTTAAAACTTTAAAATCTTTAGGAACATTTTCCATCTCGAAATGTTTAAAAAAAAGTTTTAACATTTCTAAGTACATTTTTACAGTATTATGGGCACAAAAGTGTCTGCGATGACTTCAATCTCTTGGATAGTAATCAGATCCTTTGAGGTTATTCATTTCAACGCCTGGCCGTACGCAGCTTCTTGCTTCACCCTTTGGGTATGTGGAGCTCTGTCATTATTTGAAAGCAAGGTATGCGTTCCCGTAAAGTCTTTGCTCAGCACGTGTCCCCTAACAAGCTCTGGGTGAATTCCTCGATGAACCGCCGCAACCTGAGGCCACCTCGCGTCTGCTACTGCAAGCCACGACTTGCCGGAGGGCGCCGGCGCCGGGCTCCGCCCTACGCGCTTGCAGTTCACCACCGCCGCTCCTCCACCCCGCCGGCTTAAGGGGGACCTGCCCGCTCCCAAGATGGCGGCGCTGGCGTCAGGGGGCGGTGCCGCGCGGGGCGGGGTCCAATCGGCTTCCNTCTGGGGGCCAGCGCGTCCTCGTTGCTCGAGCGTCCAGCCCGCGGGCCGGTTCCAGTGGCGGCGAGAATTTGCGCCGGCCGAGAAGCGGGCGAGGGTTGCGGGTGGCCAGCCGTCGCCTGGGGTCATTTCCACGCCGGGCCCCAGGGCGAGTTGTCGCGGAATTTGAGAACTAAAAGGCGGTGCGCGGAGTCCCGCCCCCGGGGTCTTGGAGGCGGAGGGTCTGGCCCGCGCCTCTGGGTACTTGTTGCGCCGGGCTGATTGTTGGCAGACTTGTTGGCCCTCCGGTGGGCTTCTGAAAGCCCAGGGCTCTGCCTTGGTCCCCTCGCGACTTCCCTTCCCAGCCGTAGTTTTAACACTAAGACAAATGCTCGCCTTCCGGGGAGCTTACGGACCGGCCGTGCAGACCCTCCACCACCTCTACAAATTGGGCACTTGCCAGGGAGATGAGGGGATCTGTAGCTTGTGTGGTTTGCCCCCTGACAAAGTTGAGGGAAAGCTGTGGGCCTTCTGTGAACCTCCGACAAATAGCTGTGCCCTGCCTGGAGGTGAGACAAGGAGGTACTCTGCAATAAACATGAACTTTGGCTGCTTCCTTGATCTCTGTTCCCTTTGCCAAGTCCTTGAGCTGGGTGAGCTTTTGTGCCACTCTTGTCACTCATTGGTCCTGAAAGAAAAGAGTAACAGCCCAACAGAGTGACACTCCAAGATGTACCAAATCCCTGGAGAGGTGGTTTCCTGTTACAGAGATTTTCCCTTCTATCAAAACATCTAAAACATAAAACCGGTAGATGACGCATATCTGACAGAGCAGGGCAAGTTGTGTGGCTCAAAATGCAAATCTTGTATGACACTGTGAAGTCCAGGGGAGTTGTAGAAGTTCTGTGGTGGTATTTCTGACTGGACAGGAAGAGGGTCACCTTCAGTATTGTTGAGTTAAAAGGGGCCCGGAGCAAAAACAGGTGTAGATACTCATCTGTGTGCATACATCAGTGAATTGGCCTAAGCTATAAAAGAGCAGATGGGAAAATCAAGCAGAAGAAAATCAAGGGCTATCTTTCCAGACCAACAGATTGATCACAACAGAGAACATAGGTCTTCATCCTCCTCTTGTAGAATTTTGTACCCATCAGAAATAAGGTGCAAATCAGCCCTCTGAGATTGTGGCATTCATGGACCCCTCCACTGGGCTGTGGTTTGCTGGAATTTCATCTCACAGAGATAGCAGATGTGCTAGATTTGTATTGCAAAGTCAGGCATGATCTGGTGTCAACACGCCAACATAAAGCATTGTTTATTTTCTTTCTTTTTTTTTTTTTTTTAAGGTCTATATGTGTCCAATCTTTAGCCTCTCCCAGTTGTAATTTGAAGTGACTTTATCACCCCCTTTGTTTTAACCACACCCACGCACAGCGTGGGGAGTAACTAAAGATGTGACTTGTCCAAGTTGCTTAGCAACAGCATGCTTCTGACTGGAATGGAAGAAAACTCCTGGATGTCAGGAGATTTGAAAATAAAAGATAGACCTGAAGCAAGACCAGGAAGGGTGCTGGTGTTCATGACCTGGAGGTCACAGTGTGCTGATGACTTGGTGCCTCAGTGTACCTCTTAGCAACATTGTGGCATCTGGCAGCCTAAGAATTGTTTAGATCACATAGATATAGAATCCTTACCTTGCAGTCACAGGACACACATGTAGACAAAGTCTTCAGAGCAGTTCAGAGCAGTGACTGTCTTTGCTTGACCAAAATGGGCCAGAGGTCCCACTTCTTGGTAACAGCTCTCCCCATTGAGTTGAATGTGTCTGCTTATCAGGCATGTCTTCTCTTAAATGGTGACTGCAGATCTACATTTGATATCCATTATTGCCTCATCATCCCCTGCAAGGAACTCACAAAACCCTCATGGCGGTTTTGACACCTGTGTTTCTCCTTTGCAGAAAGCAAGGCTGGGGTGTGGACTCTGTACTGAAGTGTATGTTGCTGGAACTGCTTTCAAGCCACATGCTGGTCTGCAGAGTGAAGCTGGAAAAGCTGGCTCTTTTAGGCTAAGTTCAAATGCTGACTGTGATTCAGAAAGGGTTGTATATGCCTTTGGTACTCCAGAGTTGGGCCTCCTTCACTGCAGTCACTCTTTTCAGCATGGCCTCTGGTAAGAGCTAGCAGAGCAAGCAGTTCAGGGCCTGTCAGGAGCCCAGCAATCACATTGCTGATTTTAAAATGTCCTGTATGTTTGACCCAGACACACACGAAAGAGTTCATACTCTGCTGGGCACAGCAGAGTATGTGAAGTGCTTGTGAAGAAGGGGTCTGAATGTGGAGCCAAGGCTTTCTGCAGGAAGTGGTTTGGGGTCCAGGTCAGTGTCGACCGGTGGTGCTTAATGCAGCTGGAATGCCCCAGTGTGGAAGCTGGCAGGAGAAGGACAGTCACCCTGAGGTAGCCACAGCTCTGAGCCAGGGGAGAGACAACAAATGAAGATCAGTTCCCTCATGTCTCTTTACCTCAGTCAGGATCTATGTGGCCAGGAGGAGCCAAACATACCAAAAATGATGGTGAAAGCAATCATGAGTGTGACAGCATAGATATTTCAAATGTCTCTTCAAATTATAAGGAGAATGACTACTTATTTTGCCCTAAAATAGACTTTCAGTTCTGGCTTTTAAATCTGGTGCCCTTGGAATAGCATGGCATTTGGGGCACTGATGCCAGAAATAAACATTCTAAACAGATTCAAAGTTCCAGCAAAGTAAAGATGTGGTCTTGGATAGGGACACGTAACAAATGTTGGAGAAAGTCCTTGTTCCTTTTGCTTTTATAGAAAGACAAAAGAAAGGTATTCTGTCATCTTTAGCAAAGCACATTTAAAAAAAAAATATTCTTCCAGCTCTATTTTTTGTGATATAATTATTGTTATTAAAATCAATGAAGTTCTTCTTTTTTGTTTATTCCTGAAGTAGGATCCATTAGGCAGCAAAGTATTGACATTTGAGCCCAGCTTGAAAATAACTGTTAGAAGAAAGCAATACCACTTTATAAAACAGCAGGTAGGTAGTATTTCCTTAAGTACTGAAAAGGACTCTTCTGGAAAATATTGATGCAGCACTATTTTCATCATTCCTTTGGCATTCGTGGATTGCCCTTAGATACTTTTCCCATGCTTGTTTTTCTAGAAGGTGCTTGTTCCACTGCCCTTGTAACCTGTTTGGGGATGATTCACTCCTGTTTTTTGTAGCATTCAGCACATCTCGCCAGTCAGACATTTGCTGATCCTCTTTAACCCAGAGTTTCAGATTACTTTGCTTACCCTCAGGACGCCCCATATAGCCTTTTACTAAAGTCTGCATGCAGAAAAGGGCACTGTCTCCCCAGGCAGCATGGCTTAGACACACCTGTGCAGCCTGCAGGCCCCTCACCAGGCAAGACTTTGCCTGTATCAAAACTATTTTTCTCATACAAACCACAAGAAATCTGTGACTATTATTATTTGGGGGGATGAGTACAAAATTCTTTATTGTTGCTTATGAATTATTTTTTTAAATATTTATTTTTTAGTTGTAGTTGGACACAGTACCTTTATTTCACTTATTTGTTTTTATGTGGTGCTGAGGATCGAACCCAGGGCCTTGCACATGTGAGGCGAGCACTCTACGGCTAAACCACAACCCCAGCCCTTGCTTATGAATTATTAACTTTACTATGAACACAGATTAATTTTACACTTTTATACTTTAAAAACGAAAGATTCCATTCTCCAAAAATAAGCCCTTTTGGAAATGGTTGTCTTAAAACGTCAAAATAATTTTTCCAGTTGGTCACAGGAACCCTGCTTGGCCACCCTATCTACAGACTCCTCTACAACTTGCAGTCTTGTTGAGAACTTTTATTTATGGCACCAGTATCCCAAGTGCCATGAAAGTCAGTGCTTAGTCTGTCCAGATCAGGGCACAGGGTTTAAAAGTCAGTGCTTAGTCTATTTTAGTATAATAGGTACTAGTTCTACTCATAATTTGAAGAGATGCTGTAAAATTTCCCAGTCACTACTAATTTTAAATATCCTATATGACTATTTTAACAAACCATCTAAAAGTATTTATTTATTTATTTGATGATAAAAACAACCCAAGATTGTTGCAGAAAACTAAGAGGGAAATGAGTGATAAGACACAAACATCTGCCATGATTCCAGAGACAAATTCAGACAGGAGTTTGAGTTCCTTTTGAATATCATTTTAGTTAGAAAAGTTAACCTCAGCTAACTATAACTGAGGTTATAGCTCAGTTGTAGAGTTCTTGAGTAGCATGCATGAGGCCCTGGGTTTGATTCCTCAACACCCAAAAGGAAAAAGAAAAAAATGATCAGAATCAAATAGTAATTTATGCCAAATCTGACCTAATTTCATATTTAACATGTATTTGATTCTGGAGGATCTTAAATGCAAACCCAGAAATGGAAATATTAAAAAAAGAAAGAGAGAGAGAGAGAAAGAAAGAAGGAAGGAAGGAAGGAAGGAAGGAAGGAAGGAAGAAAAAAACCACAATAACCCCCAGTAGAAATCGCAGCAAAAGAAGCAAAGAGTGATGGGCCCCAGCCCCCTGCACCTTGTTTTCTATGCCAGGAACGTGAAGCTTTCAGGCGACTTAGCCATGGTGTCTGGTTTTGGCTCCACACTTTCTGGCCCCCAGTCTCCCATTCTCTTCCTCCTGGGTCTTGTTCTCTCTGTTCTTCCTCTTTGTCTTTGTCATTCTGCAGTTCTGATGCTGACTGAGGGGGCATCAAAGGTGAATCATCATTCCTCCAATCTGACTTTAGGGCACAGTCTGGCCCTAAACTTCACTAGTGGAGACCCAGAGTGACTGGGGGATTTAGCTGGTTGGTGAACAGGAAAGCACTGCCAGCCCAGCCAGGCAGATGCACAACACAGGCAGAGGCATCTTCCGCCTGTTGTGACCCTGTGCACTTCAGGTGTGGTATTCAGGAAGGTGTGAGGGGATAGATTTCTTTGTCCCTGTGGGGGAAGAGTTTCCCTTTCCAGATCAGGTGACAGCAGTGTTTGCTGGTCTGCTGTTCACCATGGAACCCTCTAGCCAGAGCAGCAGTTTCTGTACTTAGGTCACGGTACAGGACAGCTCTGCAGCTCCCTGTGGGTGAGATTCCCACTGCCCACAGCTAATTCTCCAGTCCCCAGAGCAGGGCTTGACCTTCGATAAGTTAATAATGTTCACACTGGGTCACAGTATGAAGTGGAGGGAATGTTCCACCAGAGGAAGGACTGGGTCTGGACCTGGGACCTCGCCAGAATCATGTAGCGCTATTTTTAACAGAGGCATAAAGAACATGGGGCCAAACCTGCAGTTTAAGGGAACAGATCCATGAGGAGTTTTTTGTTTTGTTGTTTTTTGTGATACTGGGGATGAACCCGGCAGCCCTCTACCACTGAGCTATATGCTGAGTCCCCCTCTTTTATTTTCATTGTTTATTTTGGGACAGAGTCTTCTGAGTTGCCACAGCTTGCCTCAAACTTTTGATCCTCCTGCCTCAGCCTCCTGAGTGGCTGGGAAGTGTGTGCCACCAGGCCCAGCTCCTTGTGGTTTTGATAACCACAAGATAGGATGGAGCAGCTTCCCATCTCCCTTTCTCTAGCCCTTTCCCTTGACCCCTGCTTTCTGTTTGCTGATACCATTCCTTCATTTAGCTGGTCCTAAACAGAATTTTGAACAAACAGAATCCTCTGGTGTCATTAGTTACTGCTTAAAGATGTGTAATGGGGCCGACATTATGGCTCAATGGTAGAGCACTTGCATAGCATGCATGAGGCACTGCGTTTGATCCTTGGCACCACATAAAAATAAACAAAATAAAGTCATTGTGTCCATCTACAACTAAAAAAAATATTTTAAAAAATGTGTCTCAAATTATATGTGGTCAATATATGGGCTCTCCTGAGAGCATGAAGATTTGAGTAAGAGGCTGCTGTTCAGAAAAAGAGAGGTGGGTGTTTGTTTCTTGTCACCCTGCAAATGACTCATCTTCCTACTACACTGAAGTCTGGAAGAAGCCCAGGCTGCTGTGGAGACGGCTTGCTCCGCCAGGACAGCTGCTGTCGTGAACACAGGAGCTGTGAATGGTGCCTTTGCCTCCTCCACACTCCGCTTTTAGCCCTTCGCCTATCTCACTGCTGTGCAGGACAGTGTCCTGTGGCTGTCACTGGTGTGTTTTTCCTTTTCTCCTCCATCCGTCCTAAAGGCAAAAGCTTAACATTCACCATTGCGGGGTTTCCCAAGCCAGTGGACCTGTGTCTGCAGAATCTCACATTCCCAGGGGCCTTGTGGTCCAGCTCCTGTTGGTGGAGGAGCTTGTGCATCTTCCTTCATGCTTTGCTTGGGAGGAAACTTGGTGTGCCCAGGGTGAGGGCAAGGACGGTGCTTTGTCATGGAACAAAGGGACATGAGGATCTGAGAAAGAATGACCAAGAGAAGAGCTGCACAGAGTTTGGGGAGGGATTTTCCTGAGGGGAGGCTGCTGGGTCTCAAAGAGGGGCAGGGGCAGCTGGGATGGACTCCCATGAGCCACGTAGAAGTTGGTGAGTCTAAGAAGAGAATGAGGGAGGAAAGCAGGAGGCTGGCAGCAGGTCCTGGTATTAAAGGCCAAGGAGGCATCAGGGAGGCCTGTAAAGACGTTTCTTGCACAAGGATATCTACGGTCCCTTAGAGGGAATTTTGTGCAGCAGTGAAAATTGTAAAATGCAGGATGGGGGCCTGTGTGGATCAGGGAGGAAGGAGACGTAGAGCTGGCTGGGGCCTGTGTCATCTTCCCGGAAACTCGGAGGAAGGTGGTAGAATCCTCTTAGAGTCACAGGAAAGAAGCTGAAGCACAGAGCTGGAGAGCCATCCTGGGACTCATGGTTGCTGGGATTAGCCTGGGGAGCTGGGACTCTAGATTTCAGCAGGATCTGGAGCACAAGGGGCACAACATAGAAGGCATGTGGAGGGCCAGCCTGGCGCTGGCAAAGATGAGCCATGGTAAGAAAGAGAAGGAAGGCCCAGGTAGTGTGGCCATGCTGGCTGGACCCGATGGCTGCTCCAGAGGTTGAGGGTGGAGTCCAGTGCACCTCTCAAGCAGTTAAGAGAGCAGGATAAGCTTTCAAAATTCTGCTGATTCGTCTGGTAACAGAAGCAGCATCTCTGAAGAAGTGGGTGGCCCCTGTGGACTTGGGGGCAACAGGACTGGGCCTGCCAAGGAAAGCAAACTCCAGGAAATAGGGTTGCCCCCACCTTCTTACTCTGGGTGTGAGCGAAGTGCTTCTGTGTCACCAGGAAACCCTTCCTCCCTAAACTAGAACCTGCGGGATTCTATGTCCCTCGGATCCTGAATGCCCCAGCACTTTGCAGTGATGTGTGGCACAGGATGTGCCTGTGCCTGTGCCTGGGGATGTTGGGGTATCTTGCAGCTCTGTTTCCCTATGTGAGCCAAGCACATGGAAGCCCTGGGAAGTGGTGTTGGTGAAGGGGTGCCCTGCCTGGCTCTGCAAGTGGGGATGGTGACAAGTGGAGGTGCCAGCCTCTTCCTACTGCCACAAGACCTCAGGGAAAAGTGGCCTTCAGTCCTGTGACTGGAGGGATTATTTCAGTATGAAAGGGGTGAGGGGTGGTTTGCAAACAGCCTCACAAAATTGAGGTAGGAGGAGTGAGCAGTGAGGAAACCAGAGCCAGTTGGGTCCAGTTTCCAGCAGGGCGTGCTCTTCATTTGGGTCTTGGAAGATCCTTTGTCTGCCCCTCTTTGGATTGCTTCAGTCACCCATGTCCTGAAGACAAAGGGCCAGGACATCCAGGGAGAAACTCCCCAGCTCATGTTCTGCCTTCAAAAGTCAGGTGAATTTCTGATTCTCCTCTATACTATGTCTGCTTGTCATAGAAAATGTGTCTCAGGCCTTTTTAGGCAAACATACCAGAAGATGGCTCACATGTCTGTGACTTTGGTGCCCCCATCCCCCCAGCACAGCCATAGTACCCATTCCATTTAGAGGGCCTGAGACAGACAGTGCCAGTCTCCATCTCCCGGGGCCTCTGTGCTGACTTCTCTCTGCTGATCCCTTTACTGTAGCTGAGTCATTGAGATTCTTGGCTCTGTCTCGTAGTAACCTTAGAGCAGTGGGGCATAAGTATTTGTTGGAAAGTTCCAGATGGGCACATGAGGGTCCCCACAGGTGCCAGCACCAGAGTGTTGGTCATGTGAATGGCACATGAAGTCATCTAGGGCTCAAGCCTGGCTCTGCTCTAAGCCTTAGTCACTCTGTCTTTCCGGCATTGGTTGTGCTTCATCACCTGAGGAAAGCCTCTCAGGTGAATGGAACGCATAGTCATAGGCCCAGTGCACTGGTCCTGCGGGCTGCTGTGAGCCTGGAGAGTTCTTTGACCAAGCCCTGTGTCAGGAGATGGCTCAGGGGTGGGTTGGTTGGAACATTCTTTGCCATCTACTGAGGCTTTGGCCCTGCCATTTTTAGGGGCCCCACACTTACCTGGGTTAATTCACAGTTTTGTTTAGCATAGGAACTGGCTACCAACAGCATTGAGAGCCTGGGAGATGGATGTCCCTGCATGGGCAGACAGCATGGCCACCTGAGGTCAACCATGGCCCAGAAGAGAAGCTTCCTGTGTGGTCTCAGCCTGTCCAGATAGAGGTGTTTTGGTGTCTGTTCTCACTTATGTTCATAGGCACAGATCTCCCACAGAGCAGGTTGGGTGGCAACAGTGATCCTCACAGATTCAGGCCCCTGATCCCCAGAAATGGCTTGCCAGACCTGAAAAGAGGACCTGCTTAGTCAAAAGACCTCCTTTAACCAGCTCCAGCCCAAGGCCAGCCTTCCCACAAAAGGATGTGTGAGGTGGGAGCAGGGTGAGGAGACATGGGGCTGTAGCCCTGCCTCTGGGAGTCTTGGCCGCTAGATCAGCACAGACCCCTGGTCTAAAGGGAGGCTAGTAAACCACAGGCCAGTGGCCCGACATCTCCTCTCGTGGCACAGTGTGGCCAGCATCTCCCACCTCGTTGCTGCCAGTCAGATCAGACACTGTGATCACAGTGTTCTCCCTCCGTCGAATGTGACTTGTTTTTGTTTTTACACCAAGGCCTCTAAAGAATTGGTCTTTAGAAACATGGAAGTACTTTCAATAGGAATGGGAGAGTCTACAAAGTTGTGTGTCTCACAGCCTGTTTTTTCTTCAAAGTGGAACTGGGAAGAGCCTTGTCCCAAGAATACTAAGGAAAAAAATGTGTAAATCCCAGGACATAAGAGATTCTAGTTTACTATGGATTTCTCTCTTTTCTATCAGGCCTCAACAGAAATTTGTGTTTGTTTGTTTGCTTGTTTGTTTGTTTGTGGTGCTGGATTGAACCCAGGGCCTGTGCATGTGAGGCAAGCACTCTACCAACTGAGCTATGTCCCCAGCCCTCTCAACAAAATTTTTTAAAAAGCTTTTAAGTCATCATTGATGTTTGCATACACAGACAATGTCATGTACCATAGAGTTCAGCTTGTTTGGACAGGTGTGTATGGAGGTAATCATTACCACCACAATCAACGTACACTTGTATCCCCCAAGAAGTCATTCCCTGCCGCAGTCCGGCTGCAGCAAAATAACTGGGGGGGTGACGAATAACTTGTGTACGTTGATACAGCAAGAGTGGAAGCCGTTTATTGCAGGACAGGAGCAGTATTTATACATTCCACACAGCTTATCTAATTAGCATAAACTAGATACATCAGTCAACCAATAAGGAATCTCCACACTTAATGGCTCGCTTTTGTTACTTTTCAAACCACTCCCTCTGGCATTTTGCCAGGCACCATCCAGACTTGTTTATGAACTCTAACATTCCCCTGGCAAAATGCCAGGTGTTATTTTGACTTGTTTACAGACTCTAACATTTCCCCCTTTTGTTTAATTTAAATAACGACCATAGTGGTTTTTACAGAAACACCATAAATAACCTGCTACAAACAGAAAGGGAGGATACAAAATGCCACAATACCAAGCCAATTGATGGCTCCATGCAAGAAGCCCTTGGAAAAATTATACCAGCAATGACACCATTTGCAAAGATACAAAGAGTTACAATTTGTTGTAGATTACAGTTTGTTGTCTCAGTCCAGGTAAAGCAGTGTCTCAATAGATTAACTCACAG
>NW_026000185.1:6087118-6105764 GCF_001458135.2 Marmota marmota marmota | reverse complement strand
TCGCCCTATCTGCCTAGGGACGAGTAGATTTGCTCCCATCCTATCTATGGACGGGCAGCTTTTTTCGTCACTTACCCCCGAGTGTCCCGGGGCTCCCCGTAACGGGCCACCATCTGCCGCAGCCCGGCTGGCTGGGCAAAATAACCGGGGGGTGACGAATAACTTGTGTACGTTGATACAGCAAGAGTGGAAGCCGTTTATTGCAGGACAGGAGCAGTATTTATACATTCCACACAGCTTATCTAATTAGCATAAACTAGATATATCAGTCAACCAATAAGGAATCTCCACACTTAATGGCTCGCTTTTGTTACTTTTCAAACCACTCCCTCTGGCATTTTGCCAGGCACCATCCAGACTTGTTTATGAACTCTAACATTCCCCTGGCAAAATGCCAGGTGTTATTTTGACTTGTTTACAGACTCTAACAATTCCCTGACCCCCAGGACCTTTGTGGTCAGTCCCCTGCCCCAGGCAACCACAGAGATCCAAGCCTTGCTGCTTCTGTTTCCTATGTGTCAGCCTCTCAGTTCTTGAGGTAGGTCTGCCTGTGGTCACCCAGGCCATGGCTCTGCTGGTTGGTGTCATTTGCCCGTGCACATACTGCTCTTTCTGGGGAGAGCTAAGCAATGATTTCCTGTTCAGAATCAGCTATGTTGTGGGAGCTTAGCTGATAGGACTTCTAGAGCTCTGCCTGGGGTGAAATGATGGGTAGGCATCTTGTTCCATCCTTCACTGGGGCCTGCAGGCTGCTGAAGCTGAAGGCGACTCAGACATAAACCATGGTCAGGTTGGCAGGCACAGCGACCTTGAGCAGCTGGTATGGCTGAGTGTCCAGGTCCCTTGGCTCTCTGCACAGTGCCTGGACTGAGGCAAGTAATGATAGTCCTTCCCTGACCACATTTACCATGAAAAGTTTCAGATATAGCAAAGTTGCACATATAGGGTGATAGATGCCTGTGGTGTGCCCTGCTACCCACTAGGTTCAAAAGTTGATAGCTTTTTGTCATACTCACTTCATAGGTAAATTTTTTTTTGAGCCATTTAAAACAGACATCATGGTTCTTCACTCCCAAGTATTTCAGCGTTCATCTCCTAGGAAATATGTTACCTCTCTGCCTTATGGCATGTAAGAAAATTAGTAATAGTTTCATAACATTCCCTCTTGGCCAGGCTGTTTGTCTCCCCAAAGTGTTGTTTCAACTTTATTTCTCTGGTAGGGCTTTACTTATTAAATCTAGTTCTCCTTGTCTCTTCTCATTTACTTTGTATGTTTGACTTTGACTTCCTGAAAAGAATTAATGTGGAATGTCAGACATCTGAGTTTCTTGGAGCTCTTTTCTCTTGTTGTTCTGTGCTGAGTGTTATCTGCAACTAGGAAGTTTGGTCTAAAGGCTCCATTGGGTTCAGAACCAGTTTTGGGCAGGAACCCCTGAAGCTTGGTCCCAACCCAAGGCCTGAGAGGCAGGGCTGACCTAAGGCTGGGGAGGGCCCTCCACTGGATGCCTGTCAGCGGGCTTTTACCTCCCTGCCTCTCACCTGCTGGTCTAACACTCTGATGGCGTCTGGGTTCTGAGATTTCCTTTGGTAGTTTCAAAATAGTGACTTTATGATTCTGTCATTATTTCTAATTTTACTGAATTTTGTTCTTTTGTGATAACTTTTCCTCAAAAAAAGAAATAATAGACTAACACAAAAAAGAACTTTTCCTTGGCCATTTAAGGTGAGCTGCACAGTTCCTCCTAGGAAGACAGGATGAGTGTGTAACCCTTTCCATTTTGATTACCATTTTTCAACTTGAAAAAGAGGAAACTGTTTTCCCTTTTGTCAGAGCCCAGCTCTTGGCCTCCCTCCCTCACTTGCCTTTTCTTCCTTTCTTTCTCTCCTTCCTTCTTTCCTTCCTTCCTGAGTAAAACAGGCAGCTGCTCAACCACTAGCCTGGGCTGAGTGTACTTTCTGGGTTTAAAAGTTGCTGGCAGTTGATTTGAACTCTGGGTGCCTGTGTTTGCTAGACGGAGGAGAAGTTGAGTATGATCCACTGTGGTGCTAGCTAGCACTGCTTGCCTGGGACACCCAGCCATTCCCTGGCCCCAGGGGAATGAGCCCCGTATCTGTGTTTGGTTGCTGCCAAGCCATGATTGGAAGAAGTCGGGCTGGCTGGGACTGTTGTGCATCTGAAGTTGTGGGACGCAGTCATAAGACATGAAGCCAGGCCACTGTGAGGAGCTGTGGCACCTCAGAACAAAGAAGAAAGAAAAAACATCCCACAGACAGCTTGCTAGCTCTTCCTCATCTGCAGAAAGGATGTGACCGTGACACCTGGAGGCTATATGGGTGTGAGAGAAGACACTCCATCATGGGAAGCCCCAGGTCCCCTCCTGCCTACCTGCCTGCCTGCCCGCCAGGGTCAGTGTACAGAAGAGAACAGGTGAACGTAATGTGAGGTAATGCTGCCTCCTCTCCCTGCAGGTGTGAATGACAGAGGTGGTGCCATCCAGTGCCCTCAGCGAGGTCAGCCTGCGTCTCCTCTGCCACGATGACATAGACACTGTGAAGCACCTGTGTGGTGACTGGTTCCCCATCGAGTAAGTGTTGGGCACCTGTGTCCCAGCTGCAGGATGCAGGGGTGAGGGGAGAACATGGATCCACAAGTGCTGAAACTGGAAGAGGACCCATCAGCCCATGTTGTCACAATGTACAGTTAGGAGCAGGCCTGGAAGGGCCATGGCAGTCCAGAGTTACCAGGTGGGCAGTGGAGCTCAGCCCCTGTGTCTGTCTGCTCCACGGCTCTTCCCACCTCACCTCCTTCCTCATGTGAAGTTCCCCAAAAGAAATCTGCTCAGAAACTTTAATTACAGATATGTTCAGTGAAGTGCTATATATAATGCAGAGGTCTCTTCTCAGAACTTGATGGGCCTAAGGCCTCAGGCTCTCAGGAGATGGAATGATGGTCTGTGCACTGGTCTGTGCACTGTGAGATAGCAGCACTACATTCTGACCACAGGGCCAGCTGTGTACCCCTGGAGCTCGGAGGAGATTGGGCAGTACTCAGCCCTGTGAGGAACTTCTCACTGGATGGTTGGTGTGGCCTTTGCAGAACTGAGTAGGGCAGAACGCCGCGCCCCTGTATCACGTCCTCCTGCTCTTGGTCTGAAGAATGTGTCCAGTCTAACCTGTTAGGTCTCTCCCATCTTTAAGAAGGAAAACCCATGAATCCCAATGCCTTCCCCCGCCTGACCTGTGCTGGTCCTGCCTGACATGACCACATCCTGGGCCTTTGCATGAGGTGTTCTCCACGTTCCCCTGGGGGTGGGGAGTGCATCTCGGCTTTCTTGGTGAGCAGCCCTAACGACATGTTGCCCTTGAGGTTGTGTTCCCCCCTTCCCGCCCGTCCAGGGAAGTATTGGAAACTCAGAGCCACCCACCTGTGAACTTGGCTCTTCCTCAGATCACTTCCACGAGTTTTCAGTGCCAAATCACCCAGTGTCCTGGGTTACCAAGGGTCCTAAGATCTCAGCTTGCCCAGATGAGAAATAGGCCACTTTGTGCTTCCCTCCATGAATTGCTCCATGGAGGCAATTTTATTGGAGTTTTCTTTCCTTTCTCATATCTTAGATCTAGTAAAATCATTTTTACATCAGCAGTTCCCATTCCTGCCTGGAATGTTGGCTGCTTTTTAGAAGAGAGCTGTGACAGGTAGTTAAGTGATGGCCAGAGCCCCACAGGCTCACCTGAGTGTGTCTTTCCCCAGGTACCCAGACTCATGGTATCGTGACATCACATCCAACAAGAAGTTCTTCTCCCTTGCTGCGACCTACAGAGGTGCCATTGTGGGAATGATAGTAGCTGAAATTAAGAGCAGGACCAAAATACATAAAGAGGTACGTCTGTGTGGTGGTAGACACGATAGTCACCGGGCATGGCTGCAGGGGACTTGCGATAGAGTCACACGAGTGCACTGTGGCCCTGTGTCTCAGGAGCCTGTAACCTGAGGGTTCAGAGCAGCGCATGAGACTCGTGTCCGGTCGGCTTCTGTGTGTACCTGACATAGGAGTACGTGTGCCTTCACACATGCAGCAAGTAATAAGACCTCAGCAGGCCTAACAAGGACAATCATTTTGAAGCAGGAATGATACATTGAATATCTGCACAGTTGTCATGTGATACAAAAATGTCTGATTTGTGTTGGTGGCAATGCCATAGAAACTGCCAGTCCTACTGTGGTTTGTTCAAGGAAATGCTAAGTTCCAGCTCAAGTCTAGTGAAAGTAAAGATATACCCAACCTCACAGATCCCCCTCAGGCCTCCCTACCTACCTCAGAATGCTGAGCATCTGCAGCACCCTCAGGTAGGCACGCATGCTCTAAATATAAGCTGTAAGGCCACAGGCACATACCACATTCCTCCTGACTGACTTTGATAGATTCTGCTAGTAATTATGGTCATAGTGACCCAATAGTGTTTACCACACTGGTATTTACTCCAAGGAGGGGGAAACCTGAGAGCCTGCCTAGCCTGCATGAGGCCCTGGGTTCTATCCCCAGCACCAAACAAAAAGCAAGGAAGGCGACATCTCTTCCTCTTAAGGAGCCAGGACCACTGATGTCTACCCCAATTCGTGTGTGATTGTTTTAGCACAGTTGTTTTCATCTGAGAGTAGCTTTTTCTAGCCTAGCTCCTCCTGAGCCTCTTCTTCCATTGTTCAGTGCTAAGATATAGCAGAGAGAGAGCAAGATCAATATTCTTTTGATCTTTCCTCTTCTGTGGGACACTGTCCCACTTTCTCCTACCTTGTTACCTGATTCTCCCTCTTGTAGATTTTTCCTAGGTGCCCCCAGGCCATCAGCCAGCTTCCCCACAAGGGTGACTAGAAATTTCTGGAATGTGTTTGTTTTCCCTCCAGGCAGGCTTGGGGACCATTTTGCTCTTGGACTTCAGGAGGGGAACCTCTACACCCCAGCACTCACGTGGGCCTTTCTGAGAGACTGAGTGGGTTCGACCCTGGGGAAGGCAGGGCCACTTAAACACCGTCAGCCAGGGCTTCAGGCAGAGTCTACATCTGCTGGGTTCACTGTGGGTGGGGTGCTGACTCAGAGCAGGGCCCAAGCCTACCCCACCTGGCATGATTGGGGAGCAAAAAGGCTGAGTCGCCCAGCGTCCATCCTTAAGGAAGCAAACCACACACCTGGCAGGTCCTTCCTGTTCTTTATGAAGTGGAAGAATTAAGAAGCTGTTGGTGGCTGGATTCACCATTGTCCCATGCAGGGCTCTGCGTGGAGATGCTGGTGGAGCCCTGCAATGCTCTTCCTGGCATGGGTAGTGGAGGAGGGCATGTGTTCGCCTGCACACCCTCCTCAGGACCACCAGGGGCATAATTGTCCATCTGTCTCATTGCTGTATTGAACACCTGCTACACATCCCTGCTGGACAGGTGTGCCTTTGTACCTGCCCTAAGCTACCTAGTTTTGGCACGAAGCAGCCTCTCATCCTGCAGAAAAGCCCCTCGCGGTGCATCTTCACAGTAGCCGCCCTCTGCCAGCAGGGCCCAAATGCTCTCAGTTCCATGGGCAGGCAGGGTGACTTTCCCTTACCCTCTTTGTTCTTCCCTTCCCACCCATGTGGCTCCAGGCCTCAGGGCCAGGGGAGTGGGCACGTAGACCACGGACAGACTCTGCCATGTACTCTGTGCTTTATCCTGACTCCATCTCTTTCTCTTTAGGATGGAGATATTCTAGCCTCCAACTTCTCTGTTGACACACAAGTTGCGTACATTCTAAGTCTGGGAGTAGTGAAAGAATTCAGGAAGCATGGCATAGGTAAGGGGCAGTGGGCTTATGTTTTGGGCACCCTTTCCCCCCAATTTTGTCACTTCCCTTGTCCTGATGAATCCAGCTTCTAAATGATCCTCAGTCACCTCCTCCTGCCTGTCTTGGGTCAGACCCACATTATCTCTCTTCCCAGCACATCTCCCACCCCACTGGCCTTCCCCGTACTCTTTCCACACATCACAGGCCTTTCCACAGTAGCTTCCTTCCCAAATCTGTCACAATTGGATCAGCATCTGCTCCCAGGTGGCCTCACAATAGACCAACCCTTTTGCCCCTCCTACTACCACACACAACAGCTCTGTCTGTTGGCTAGACGCTCTCTATTGAGAGCAGAAAACATAAATGAAGAAGTAGAACACACCAACATTCATCAGATGCATGTCATCAAATTCCCGTTCCACTCGGTCACAACAGTGAGCAGCAGTCTTCATTTTAAGCTCAGGGCCTCCAGTTTATTCTTATCGTCTAAAAGATTGGTGTGCCTCCACTGTCTGTCCAGTCCACAGGAGGGCACCTCCAGGCCATGCAAGTGGCCCACAGTGGTCTGCAGCTCACAAATTCCATCTGGCCATGAGCTTTCACAGTGGGAGGTGACAGGAGGCTGGGATCTGATCTGAGCACAGAGACCTTGGACTCTCACAGAAGTCACAGCCCCATCCTCATTGCCCTTTCTAATTGGCCTGCCATGCCAGGTGTAGTGGCTCACACCTGTAATCCCAGTGACTTGGGAGGCTGAGGCAAGAGAATCATAGGTTCAAAACCAGCCTGGGTCTTGAACCTATGTCTTAGCAAGACCCCCAGCAACTTGGACCATGTCTCAAAATAAAATAACTGCTTTACTATGTGTAACCCTCATCTCCTCTCTTAAGGTTCCCTTTTACTTGAAAGCTTAAAAGATCACATATCAACCACAGCTCAGGACCACTGCAAAGCCATCTACCTGCATGTCCTCACCACCAACAACACAGCGATAAACTTCTACGAAAACAGAGACTTTAGGCAGCATCACTATCTGCCGTATTACTACTCCATCCGAGGGGTCCTCAAAGATGGCTTCACCTATGTCCTCTACATCAATGGCGGCCACCCTCCCTGGACCATCTTATATCCTTTGCTGCTGGGGGAGGACACATGACTTCCTGGCTGGGGGCTGCTGAATCAGTCAGTCAGCTCCATGCTCACCTTCAGATGATAATCAGGTGTGCTGTGCATGGGTCTGATCAATGTGAGGAAAGGAGGTCCCCAACTTCAGCCTGGCAGGAGGGATGGGTTTTAACCCCTTGGGCCCAAGATCCATCCATCCGCTGCACAATCACTGATGGACAACCTCCTGTGCTGGGTGTGCTGGGTCAATAGTGAGCAAAGCAGACCAAAGCCCCTGCCCAGGCAGCCTGTGCTAGCAGGAGAGAAGAATGAGTGAAAAAACTTTTATTTTCTTTGAACACTTGGGTTCACATTTTCCTCATAGTAGGGGCACAACCCCAGAAGTGTTCCCCACCCCACTGCCTCCTCTAGCTCTTTGTCCAGCCCTGGCAGGAGGAAAACCAGGAGATGCCACAGCAGTTGTGGGGTTGGTGGCAGGGGGAGTGGTGTTCAAGTGAGTAAGTCTAGGGTTCATTCACCTCAAAGACAAGCAAACAGGGAAGAGGGAGGTGACCAGAACCAGGAAGGCCACGGAGCTCATGTGAAGTCAGGCCCCTGTGGGCATCCAGGCATCAGCACCATTGAGCCCCATCTTGAAAGGACAGGGCTCTGTTCCTCCTGTGCTAAGGTTTGGGAGTCTGGGGAAGGATCAGGAACAGTTGTCTCCTGATAGACCCCTGCCTCATTCCCTATGTATCACCTTAGAATGGGCATCCTGTCTTTGAGCTAAAGGCTTTGCCCAAAAGGTGCTTTTATCATCATCCTCTACCATTGCTATTATTCAAAGTAGAAGGCTCCTCTATCAAGGCTTTCCAGTGCTCTGCAGTGCTCAGTGAGTGCTTGGACCTCCACAAAGTGCAGTGTTCCGTCTGCATGCCGACTGTGTGTCAGTGTGTGCAGGCAGGCAGGACTGATGGGGGAAGTCATTCTTCCTTGACAGAGTCCACGGACTATATCCAGCACCTGGGCTCAGCACTAGCCAACCTGAGCCCTTGCTCCATCCCACATAGGATCTACCGCCAGGCTCATAGCCTTCTCTGCAGCTTCCTACCATGGTCAGGCATCTCCACCAAGGGTGGCATCGAGTACAGCCGCACCATGTGATGCCAGCTGGGTAGCTTCTGCCAGACCGCACCCCTCAGCACCCTGCAGAGCCCACCTTCCTGTCCATCTGATTTTTGCTTTCCTCTGCAAGGAGCTGGCGGCCACCTGCCAGCCCATTGGCCTGCCCCAGCTGCAGGCCTGGTGCTACGCGGGCTCAGGAGCAGAGCGTGCATCTGGTCTCCAACAGGTAGGAGCAGATGGTAGGGCAAAGAGATCCTGGCACACACAACAGCAAAAATAGAAGTCCCTAGACAGGCACCTATGAGTGTTTCCCATCCAACTTAGAAGCTTTGTGAAAGAGAGCAGGAAACCAGAGAGAGATGCCTCGAGCCCCTGACCATAACTTTATCTTTTCACTTCCTGAACTACTTTTTGTTGTTGTTGTTAAAATAATGCAATTAAATGGTTCAAAAATTGAAAAGGTACAAAAAGATCAAGTCCCTCCTATCTGTGTCCCTAGTTGCTCAGCTTCTTTCAAGCAGTGCCCAGTGACCTGTGTCTTGGGTCTGCTTCCAGAAGTTCCACACACACTCAGCTTTAACACAGCACCACTGCCAGCATCCTGCCTAGTGGCCTTTCCAAGCCAAAGCCCTGTGTGTGCTTCCCAGGGTGAGCACCACATAGGTGACGCTTCTGCTCAAATGCGGCTGCTCTGGTCACCCATGTTGTTTTGAGGCTATACTCAAGGCTCCAGAGGACATCAGAGCTGGAAGGGACATAGGGATCTAAAGCCCACTCCCTGTGTACACCCACATGGAGGGTTGGTGACTTAAGCAGGCTTTGTGGCTATCTGGTTGTATACCCAAGTATGGAGCCATTGGTGCTTTTATTTGCACCAGGACTGAGGGGAGCCTGGTGGCCATTGGCAGGAATGATGGACCTGAAGAAGAGCTCATGCTTTGGGGGCACTCTGGCCCCCACCTGTAGGTCATAGGCCAGACAGTGGGGATGGGCAAGAGTCCCACACTGCCTTCACCCTGCCCCGCTCTCCTCTTCCCTGCAGGCTCCCTGGCTCTCCTGTTTTTGGAAACCTGCCTCCACCGGGTGCCCTGGTCCTGCCTCCATGCACTTTCACCATCCCCTCGGCCCTGCCAAGTGTGGCTGCATTCTCCGGGAAGGGGCTGTCCTCACCAGCCTCTCCCACTCCACTGCCTGTTCCTTCAGCTCCTTCCTGCAAAGCCAGACTGAACTTTCTACTGTGAAGAAGAAGCATAAGTATTGTGGACACCCTTGACCTGAAGACATAGGAGCCTCAGAAGAAGGGGGTGCAGTAAAGAGAATTCCAGGCTTTTATACAGGACCCACCCCAAGAAGCCTAGAGGGTGGGGGTCACCCCCTACCCCCTACAAGAGGCTATGGAGAGGTGGGCAAAGTAGGGTTGGCTGTTCGGGAAAGTAGAGCTCCAGGGCCCAGCTCTGGCACAGTGGTCAGATAATGGGACAGTTCCTTCTTCCTCAGTGGCCTCCTGCTATCTGTTTCCTGTTTCTGGAGAGATCATCCTGCCTGCTGGATTGTGACATGCTGCGTGCAGCTGACCTTCCTGGGAGTGGGACTGAGGCGCCCACGAGGCACTTGCCTATCCTTCCATGAGCTGAATGAAGCTACGAAGCTTGGTCACATGCAGACATAAGGGGGCTGAGCTCCCCGCTGGGCATCATGGCTGCCAAAGGCTGGTGGGGCCTGGCCTTGGGGTCAGGGGCAGTCAGTGCCTGAGGCGCCTCAGCCTCTGAGGGCTGAAGCCATGTCAGCAGCATGTGTGTCCCACACCTCCAGCATCCCTCACCTTGCACCCCCAAGCTGCCAGCGTCCTGACCAGCATTGCTGCAGTGTCATGGGAGCCAGTGCAGAGGGTCCTCATGCCCCTTGCTTCACCAACCCTCAGAGGAGGGAAGAACTGCTCAGCAGACAGGGCCTTGGTGACTGTGTACTCCCCTCCCTCAGCGTTTCCCAGTCCGGGGCTCTCAGTGCTGGAGGCAGCCCAAGGCCTCTGCTTGTCCTCAACAGTTCAGGCAGACCCCAGGCAGGAAGAGTGTCCCCCTCCCTGGACAGCTCTGGCCAGTGGGTAGCCCCTGATGTGCTAACTAGCGTCAGCTGTGTGCTGAGGCCCCAGCTATGTGTCCTCGTTCCTCTCAATTAGCGGTGATCATGTGATTTTTCATTTCTGCCCCATGCGGTCAGGGAAGAGTCTTCCAGAAGGTTCTGCCTTGGACATTCATAATCTAGCTCAGAGGCCTTGCCCTGTACCTCCCTCCTTCCCCGAATCACTGCAGTGTCCAGCCCAGTGTTGAACAGATTGTAGTGTTTTGTCTCATTACAAATAAATAGATTTTATCTGGTCACATCCTGTTCCCAGTGCCCAGCTTGATGCACTCTGGGCCCTTCTCCTGTGTCTTCATCTGGGAGAACTGCTTGCTACTGCTATCCTGAGGATGGCTTCTGATTCTGTTAGCCTTGCCAGGGAACACAAGCCAGTGAAGGACTTCCAGACTTGAGAGCCACAGCTGGACTGTTTCTTAAAGGGACTTCAACAGCTACCCCTTTCAGTCTGGTCTGGCTCCCTGGCTCTTCACCTTCAGCTGGGGCCGGTCCACATGGGTAGCTCCCCCGAGGGCTCTCTCTTAGTTTGGAGAAGCTTCACAGAGCAATTCAGCACCATAGCAGAGGCTATGGGCCAGCCATGGGAGTCTGTGACAGGTGCCCACCAGCCTGTCCTTGAAACCTTTGGCCACCCCCAGAAGGATTGTTTCCTCCCCCTTTAAGCAGGTGAGGAAAACTGGCTTGAGGCTGAGAAGTTACCTACGAGCTGCAGTTAAGTAATGGGTAGACCCTCTGAAGCCCAAGTGTGCTCCTCTGTTCACATACCTCCAGTCTCTGCCAGCAGCAGGGACGTGCTGCTTCTGAGGGCCCTCCCTAGGAAGTGTCCATCGCCTGCAGAGTGGATTTGGGAGAGGGCTGGTATCACTGCCAGAGCAGGAGGCCCTGATGGTGCCCAGGAGGTCAGGCAGCTGGGCACAAGTGCCCAAGGCGAGTGGAACCAAATAAGACTGTTGAGCTTGGCCCGACCAGAGTGCCGTGCTGCTGAGGCTCAGCCTTGGTTATTTAGGCAAGGACAACTATCATCCTTGCCTAAATTTGCTGAGGGGTCAACTTTGGGATGAAGGGGTGATTCCAGAGGCCCTTGGTCAATTGTGTGTCCAAGAATTCAGGGATTCTGCTACATCCCACCCTGAAGGCAGCCATTACCCTCTCAGCTGGCCTCCTAGCCTGTCACAGAGACTGCAGGGGCTGCCCTCATGGTACCTGCTATAGCAGCCCACCCCTCAGACCACAGTCTGGTCATCTACCTCCCAGGAAGCAAGAGGTTCACACAGTTACCCAGTCTGAAGAGAACCAGCTCTGCCCCTGGCTGAGGGGGGATTTCCCAAGAAATGGCTGCATTTCTCCCTCCTGGGAGGGCTCAATATCCTCAATCCCTGTGTATATCACCCAAGGATCTTTTGCAGGGCCAGCTTGAAGAATCTTAGCAGCCCTCACAAGGGGCCCCATACTTGTAGAACAAGTGGGACAGGCTTGTCACTCAGATCCCAATCCACCAACATTCAGGAAATCACATGCAAAGGGTATACCCACAGTCACATTTCCCCAAATGTCTGCTTGTTGGGGACATGTGGGGTGCTCCTCCACATGAACCCATTTCCAGAACACTATGACAGTGAAGTTTTCATACTGTCATCTTAAGTTGAGTGCTTTTCAAGAAAGCTTGTGCAAAGTGTGTTTTGTTTTTTGGTACCAGGGATTGAACCAAGGTGCTCTACCACTGAGTTACATCCTCAACTCTCTTTGTTTTTTTTGGTACTGGGGTTGGAATCCAGGGGTACTTTACCACTGAGCCACATCCCCGGCCCTTTATCATTTTTCATTTTGAGGCAGGGTTTCACTGAGTTGCTTAGGGCCTCACTAAATTGCTGAGGCTAGCTTTGAACTTGCAATCTTCCTGCCTCAGCCTCCTGAATGGCTAGGATTACAGGTGTGTGCCACCGTGCCCAGCCTTGTGCAGGTTTTAGAGAGCAATTGTCTAAAGGCCAGTTTGGAGCCAGCTCTCTTTGGGCCAGCACGTGGCAACAGCAAATGTCTTTCCTGGGGGAAGACATGGGCTAAGGCTGCAGCACTGAGCATGGCCTAGACTGGTTTCCCACTGTATAGCGGCCTCAGAAGAATCAGCTCTACATGACCATTCATCTTTACAGGATCTCTCCCATAGCACATGGGAAACAGCCAGGCCTTCTTACCACCCAAACGTGGCATCATGTCACTTTCACATTTTACTAGTAAAGCAAGACCCAGAGCCAATCCCTATACAAGGGGAAGGGACTGTACAAGGGCCTTAAGACAGGGACACATGGCTCATCAGGAGTAACCCAAGTGGCCACTGACTGACCACAGCCTGAGCATCACAAGGTCTGAACTCTGGGGCAAAGTGCTCCTAAGCCTACACTCTTGTTGTTCAAAAGTGAGGGGATCTGTTCCTTGTTGGTTTCCAAGGATCTGGGATTGCCAGCTTTTACCTAGCACCCTTGACAGCAGCCTCACAAAAGCTTTGGCAGGTAGCAAGGGCAGCTGACTCTTGTGTTTCCTCAGCTCCTTCCTAAAATCTGTCTTGGATAGTTCTCTCTCAGGCCCATCTGGCCTCCAATTCCAGGAAGAGTTGTGGGAGAGGATGAAGGCAATGGCCCTTCTGTCACTCAGTGGGTGACCACTGGAACCAGGGTGCAGGGAAAGAGAAAGAGACCTTTCTCTCTCCCTGACACCACCATGTGTGTTCCAGCAGGAATCTGAGGTGGGCTAATGCTCTATCCTAGCCTGACCTGAGCTGCTCAGACTGAAAGTGAGACAGATAGGCAAGGGCCACTAGAGCAAGCCCCTCTCCTCAAAGTACTGAGCCCCATGGTGTAGAGCAGGGATTCCCAACCAGAGCAGGTGTGTCCCCCAGGGGATGCTGAATGATGACTGGAAACAAGGTCGTACCACAGCAAAGACCAATCCAGCCCCAGGCCCAGCAGCCTGTTCAGATACCCAGGTACAGAGGAATCCCACACCCAGTGCTTGCATCCAGGCCAGCACAGAGAAGGGTGGTGCCTGTCCTGCTGGATCCCAAGTTCTCAGTGGGGATTGTGCAGGTTCCAGACCAACATTCCTGCCTCAGTTGCTCTCCTCTCAGCACCTTCCTGAAACCCAACCTCCTTTCCTTGCCCCTGGACTTGGAGTTTACACAAGGCTATTTTTCTGACTGAGTTAGCCTGATGACAGACACACACAGACAAGAAGGTACAGGCCTTGGCTTTTACTGAGCTTAGACCTGAGGGCTCCCTGGCCTGTCAGGAACCTGATTCTCTGCTCGGCCTGGCCTCCCAGGTGCAAGTGGCTGACTGGAGTTTGAGCAGGCTGCAAGGGCAGGGCCATGCTTCTATTTCTTCTGTCCCCCCCTTAGGACCTCTTCCTCCCTCCCCCTTTGCACTCTCCTGAGCTGGCCCAAATCTGGTGCTGGGCAGCTGTGGGGCTGTCTCATTGGGCAGGGCTACTGTGCGGTCTGAGCCCTTCCTCTTTGGACCTGCCTCCTCTTCCTTGGCTATCCTTCTCCTCTGTCCCCAGCCCTGGAATTCAGGATCCCTATGGCCTCTCCAAGGCCCCAGAGCGGGTTCTCTTGCACAAGGGACACATGGCCTCCTCCAAGGCTCCCCAGGACCTCTTGGGCCTGAGCCCCAAGCCCTCAGGGGGACCTGGCTGGGCAGGGGCACCCTTGGCTGGGTCCATGCTGGAACTGGAAGCTGAGGAAAGAGGAAAGAGAAGAGTCACTCAGACCTCAAGGGAGACTGGCAACCCACCCTACAGTTCCCAGACCCTGACACCTTCAAAACAGAAGGGGATAAATGGCATTCCTTCCTTGGGAGAACTGGGGGAAGGAAGTGGGAGGTGAATGGTTCAATCTGGAAGGACCCTCACCTAACCTGAATGCCTCATTTGACAGATGGACAAACTGAGGCTCAGGAAGACAGGGAGTTGTCCAAAGTCCCTCATCAAATGCAGAGCTAGAACAGGAACCCAGAACACTCAGTCCCCGAGCCTTCTCTTTGCTTCATACCCCCTTGCCCTGATACACTCCATCCCTGACCCAGCTGTACACTACCACCACCACACCAAGACCCCATGGGCCCGGGAGTTTTGTGACCTGGGTACATTGATGGCCTTAACCCAATAATAGGGTACAGGGATGGGGCAGATTCACCAAGATCTGAGCCTCTGGAGCATAACATCTTGGTATCCCACCCTAATCCCTGGAGAAGCCCCATTTGAGTTCCTGGGATCTACCCCTCCTGTCCCCAGTCTTGCCTTAGCAGAGCTCACCTGTATCTCCCAGGCTGTCCCTGGGTAGTTGGGCTTCCAGAAGGGCTGAGCAGTGGTTGTTACCTGGGCCCAGAGTCCCCTGTGGAAGGTCCAAGGGCCAGGCTGAGCCCTCAGGCTGTGATAGGTACCCCCCAGCCAGAAGCCGGCCCAGCCAGTGGCTCTCGCACTGGCCAGCAGGCTGCATATGGCCTGGCAGGTAGAGAGCCAGGTTCTGGAGGTGGCGCAGCCGGAAGTTCTTGGGCTTGTTTCCCTGGGCACTGGGGCACTGCTGCTGCTGGGCCCCCAGGCCCCCCTCGTAGATGTTGGGAGGTGTGTCCAGGTGACTGGGGCGTCCTCGGGCCCAGCTCACTGCATCTGCAGGGGAAGGGCAGGAGGGTGGTGGCCA
This sequence comes from Marmota marmota marmota, assembly GCF_001458135.2. NCBI lineage: Eukaryota > Metazoa > Chordata > Mammalia > Rodentia > Sciuridae > Marmota > Marmota marmota. The sequence goes on along the minus strand of NW_026000185.1, from coordinate 6,090,902 downwards.
GCTGGTCCAGTATCCATGAGGGGAGAATGCAGGCACCTGTCTCTAAGACCAGCTCATATCATGGGCTCCTCCCCCAGTCTGCCAAGCCTCAGCTTACTTGTCTGCCAAGTGGGCTTGGTTTTCTGCCTCTGCCCTGCCCATTGCCCATTACCCCTCTTCACACCCCTAAACCAACAGGGAGGCCTAAAGCCTGGGAGTGAAATCCCTTTTAGCACTTCAAACCCTTTGTGCCCCCTACCCTAGAAAGAGAATTCTGGTCTCAGTATAGAAGTTGCACAGTGGGTCCACGAGGAAGTGACCAGCCTAGAGTCAAATGGCTTGAATCAGTGCACATTTTCCTCTCCCAAGTATGCATGTCCCTGAGGCCACCCCAGTGGCTTTGAGCCCCAGCTGGGACAAGAGGGCATCTGACCTGCCACTCTTCCCCACAGCCCAGCACCTTCTCTTATGCTCAGCTCAGAGAACGCACAGACCAAGGCTTCCATGGAGGGCCAGTATGGTGGGGAAAGAGTGGCCAGGCCTTGTGCAGCAGGGCCCTGCTCTGCCCTGCCTGAGGGGTGGGTGTGCAGGTCTCCCATGACAACTGGCTCTTATGATGTCACAGGGAAGGCTCCAGCCTTCCTGGACCCCTAGTTTGGGAGAGGATAATGCCCAGGGCAAAGTCAACATGGGAGGAAGGCATGGGAGGGGACTAGAACCCCATAGGAAGTCCCTGTTTGCTCTAGCCTGGCAGACTGGAGAGTTGTTCTCTGGGAAGACCTTTGGGGAACTTAGCTTCCTCATCTCTGGATGGGAAATGAGGACTTGGTGAGTCCTGGATCAATGCTTTGACTGGGCCAAGAAAGTGGTTATGGGTGACTGGCAAGTCACTTCACTGGTCTGTCCATTTTCCCTTAAGTTTCTGGGTAGTGTGTAGATAATACCAACTGTTTATAAGGGTGTGGAGAAAGAACCTGGAACTCTCATATACTGCTGTTGGGAATGTAAAATGGTACAACTACTTTGGAAAAGTGCTTACTGGTTTCTTGAACAGACTGGGCTGGAAGTGTAGCTCAGGGATACAGCATGTTCTTAGCATGTGTGAGGCCCTGGGTTTGGTCCCCAGTACCACAAAAAAATAAAAAATAAAGCACAAAAAATACACATTCACTTTTCTCTATTGACAGATAACACAATCTTGTGTATGCAAAAAGCTTATGGATGTCATAGCTAACTAAAGAATCCACACACACTAGAAAGAAAAAAAAGGAAGAGGAAGGGAGGAAAAAAAGAAGGAAGGAATCAACAATCTAGGGTTGCGGTTAAAGAAAAGTTTGGCAAAGTCTTAGGAAAAAGGTCAATACACAAAAGTCAGTTGTATTTCTACACATGAGCAGAGTACAGAAAGAATGAAACAGGAGCAAATTTAACCAACACTACATGCTAAAAAACACTGCTGAGATAATTGACAGAAAACTTAAATAGAAAAGCATTCCATGTTCATAGATTGAAGACTTGATATGGTCAAGACGACAATATTCCCTTAAGTATTCAAGGCAACCCTTATGAAAATGTCAATGGGTTTTAGATAGTGTATTAGGGTTGCCAGAGAAACAGAATCAATGGTGTATATACAGCTATTTAAGAGAAGATTTATTAGGGGAATTGGCTCATCTGATCAACAAGGCCAAGAAGTCCCACAATATATCATCTGCAACCTGGAAAACCAGGAAAGCCAATGGGTCAATTCAAGTCTAAAGGCCCGAGAGTGAGGGTGGGAATAGAGATGGCATTTGGTATAAGTCTAATATCCAAAGGCCCCCAAACCAGGAGCTCCAATGTCCAAGGACAGAGGATGGATGTACCCACTTAAACTCTTCCTTCACCTTTCTAATTGGACCCCAGTGGACTGGATGATGTCTACCCATTTTGGTGAGGGCCACCTTGTATTATTCAGTCTACAAATTCAAATGCTAATTTCTTCTGGAACCACGCTCACAGACACACCCAGAAATAATGGTACACTAATCATCTGTGCGTCCCTTAGCCCAGTCAAGATGACATATAATATTGTTACAGGAAATGGAAAAACATCCTAAAATTTATATGGAATTATAAGGGAGCCCAAATAACCACAAAAATCTTGAAAAATGAAAACGCAGATTGAGGACTAACAGCTTCTGATTTCAAAACTTACTACAAAGTTACAGTAATCAAAACAGTATAAAACTGGCATATATCATTCATATATACACACACAAACACACACACACACACACACAGAAGGGCTAGAGAACTCAAAATTAAACCTATACATCTATGGTCAATTGATTCTGACAAGGATGCCAATATCTTCTTTTGTGAAGCATCTGTTTATATTTTTTAATTATATTATCTTCTCATTGAGTGTTTGAGAATTTGCATATTCTGGATATGTCTTTTAAATCGGGTATGTGTTCTGTGACATTATTTTCTTCGAGACTGTGGCTTGTCTTTCTGTTTTCTTAATGGTTTATTAAATAAAATTTATGGGGGGGGGGTTATGTTAATAGACCAGATCAAGCCCAAATGGAGTCATTGATGCTAGGTGCCACATAATCAAACTGCGTTTGGAAATGAACCTGGTTTTCCAAAAAACAGGAGATTCACAGCAACCAATCATAAGCAACCCAGTTGACCTGAGTCAACTTGATAAGGAAGCGCTCTTTGCTTTAACCCACACAGGGAAAGCAACCTGCTGCTAACCAGTCCTCTCCTTGCTTTATGTCATTTCCTCCTTGTTCCTCAAGATACCTTAAAAACTCCACTGTTCTGCCATGCCCATTTCAGCATCTAGCTCAGAGAAGGGGTGCTACCCATTCATGAATCCCTAAGGAATGTCAGTTTGATCTCTAAATCCAATTTGATGAAAAAAAAATTTAACCATTCCTTTTGAAGAGCAAATTTTATTTTGATGAAGTCCAATTTATCCCAAAGAAATTTTCTGAGGTTGTACTCTTTGTATATCTACGGAATCTTGCCTAACCCAGACACAAAGCTTTTCCCCTAGGTTTCGGTTTTACATATACATTTGTGATCCATTTTTAATTTTTTTTTTTGGGGGGGGGTGGAGCACTTGGGATTGAACTCAGGAGCATCCAATCACTGATTGGGCCACATCTCCAGCCCTATCTTAGAGCCGATACCACAACCCACAGCTTACTTATTTGCCAGAAGTTGCTTAGCACCTGGCTTTTGCTGAGGCTGGCTTTTTTTTTTTTTTTTGGTAACTTATTTTTTAGTTTTAGGTGGGCATAATATCTTTATTTTATTTGTATGTGGTAGCTGAGGATCGAACCCAGTGTCCCACACATGCCAGGCAAGCACTCTACCTCTGAGCCACAACCCTAGCCCCACTGAGACTGGCTTTGAACTTGCCATCCTCCTGCCTCAGCCTCCCAGGCCGCTGAGATTACAGGCGTGCGCCAACGCGCCCGACTCATTTTTAATTTTCGTATATTGTGCAAGATAAGAATGGAGGCTTACTTATTTGCCATGGGTTTACAACTGCTCCAAAACCATTTGTTGCAGACTATTCTTTTTTTTTTTTTAATTTTTTATTGTTGGTTGTTCAAAACATTACATAGTTCTTGACATATCATATTTCACACTTTGATTCAAGTGGGTTATGAACTCCCATTTTTACCCCGTATACAGATTGCAGAATCATATCAGTTACACATCCATTGATTTACATGTTGCCATACTAGTGTCTGTTGTATTCTGCTGCCTTTCCTATCCTCTACTATCCCCCCTCCCCTCCCCT